>NC_090934.1:616216224-616519255 GCF_040938575.1 Ambystoma mexicanum | reverse complement strand
GTCTCTTTCACACCTCCTATGTTATGTTGGAGTGGGGTCAGTCAACCATTAATAGAGATCTTTCATATGAACATCACCAAAATGCTTAATATGAGAGCATTCTTTAACCTGAAACGAACAATAGATACAAACAAAATGTCTAACACGTGGTATAAGCTGACAAACCAGAAAATGTGTCATCTAGAAGCTATAAAGATATTAGTTATCAGCAAAACACAAATCAATTAAAAAATCAGTTGCAAATACAGTTCAAGGGCACTCCCAAAAGACCCCATGAGATACTGCAACATCATAACTTATCCTATGGGCTTACAAACATACATATTATCACCCAAGGACATTACACATATTTGATCACCTTTTGAAAACCATAGGCTTGCACTGTACATGTACCAAATAACAATAACCACTTGCATGAAGATCTTTGATTTTTTTAAGCAAGCATGAGAAATCTTGCAAACAAATGCAATGTTTCCAGTGTCTGTGCAGAACTATGCTCCAAGCATACCAAAACATATATATTCCCATGTTGGTTAAATCGATACATAGAATTCCAATGCATTAATCTAAGATGGGATAGCAACCATCCATATGAAACAAGCCTTCAACATTCTACTTCCTAGGAAGTGCAGAGATGTTCCAAATAATTTGGCTAGTAACAGAGCAGTTCCAAATGTCAATTTCTTATGAAATACACTGAAAGAAAAATGCCATGCAAGCTCGTAAACAATCTGGAACATCATGACCAGAAATCTGGCTTTTGATCCAAGAGAATCACGTCATCCACACTGGCAAAATAGGAGGATGCTTTCTAGTGACCCTGGATGAATGGCAACTAACTACCAGTCTTTTGTGCCTCTCAAGGTCAGCGATCTGGTGTAGGATGCATCCAGTCATTGCACTGAAAAGACCAAGAGCATGGATGTGTGTTACTGGTGCTGCTCTTGAATGGATTCAAACCTTCCTTAGCAATCCTTGTCAAACAGCAAATCAATCAAAGTGGGATGCTCCAAAACTGCCTTCCAAAACGTCCTCTATTCTTTTAACAAGGTTCTTCACTTCCCCCTCTTTTGTTCCGCATATTTAAACAACATATGCCACAATTAATCCAAAATTCCATATTGGTCTTGGAGATTGATGCCTAAGCTCTGAGGCATAAGAAATGATAATTTATCAACAAATCAGCTTTTTAGCCCATGAGAGGAACACAATTCGTCTGGCAAATACAAATCAAAAGGGCACCTTCTAGTGATCCTGGATGAATAATATATCATCATACTAAAATGATCAACTGCATCAATGGTGTTATAGGAGCTGGTCATAACAGGAAACAATCATACCTAAACATTCCTAGGCAAAACCTCAAAATTGGATGCTCACAGCAACCTTCGATAAATTACTCCAGTCCATCCTGCAACTCTATCTCTCTCTTTATTCTTCTCTCTGTCCCGACTCACTCTGCAGGGCACACCCTGGATGTTCAGATCTCCTCAGACCACCCCTTCTCTAACTCTCTCACCGCTCCTCTCTCTTGGAGTGAACACCTTCCCCTTTACTCCCACCTCTCCATCTCTACCCCCTGAGGTCAAGCCGACTCCAGCATTGCCACCTACCTTCTCAGTCATCCAATCCCTGAAGCGTGTGTCAGTTGAGGCTTTTGCCACTACTTTCTCTCCTCTTCCTGTACCCTCGTCTGACTCTCACCCTGACAAAGCCCTCTCTAACCTTCATCTTTACATCCCTAACACCATGGATGTCCTTGCCCCTGTAATGAAGCCCAAATCCAAATGTAATTCTTGGTACGATTCCGACCTTGCCACCCTTAAACACCACTGTAGGGTGGCAGAGAGGAAGTTGAGGGCATCAGGTGTACCCACTGACAAACTTGCCTGCCACCTGCTCCAAAGACATTACAGACTCGCTGTCCACTCCAAGAAGAGACCCTAAATGCAAGCCCATGTCTCTGCGGCATCTAACAACTTGGCTGAACTCTTTAAAATCTGCAAGGAACTGGCCAATCCTGCTGCAGTCCCTACCTCTCCTGTTCCCTCCCAGACCCTCTGCACGGCCTTGGCTTCTCATTTCACCCCTAAAACTCTGGACATCCTGTCCACCCTCTCTTCCTCCTTCCTCCTCTTCCTCCTCCTCTACCACTCATGGCCTGTCTAAGGCCCCTCTCCTCCTCCCTTCCCCAACTTTCTCCTGTTCACTCTTGACAATGTTTCTAGACAACTCCAATCTATGAAAGTCTTCTCAAAGCATGTTCTCCCCTGCTCAGCCAGAACCATCAACGACCACATCGACACCCTTGCTCCAGCCTGGCTTATTCTGCAATCACTCTTTTGCCACTGGAATGTTCCTCTCCCTCTTAGCAATCCCTTGTACACCCCCTTCTAAAGAAGCCCTCAGATGACCCTTCCTCTCTGGCTAACTATCGCCTGATCTCCATCACTCCTCTCCTGGGCAAACTCCTGGAAAAGATGGCCATCTCCCAGCTTAATCTGCATACTGAATCTGTTGGTTGTCTCCACGACCATCAGTCTGGCTTCAGAGCTGCCAGAAGCACAGAAACCGGTCTCCTAAACACCTGTGAAGACCTGCTCTCCAATCGTGACTCTAACCTCCCTCCTGTCCTAATTTTCATTGATCTATCCTCTGCTTTTGACATGGTCAACCATGCCATCCTGCTCAATCGCCTCCATATGAACTTGGGTATCACTGTTCTGGCCCTGGCCTGGCCTGGCCCATAATGTCATATCATTCCACAAAGCTCTTCAAGTTCCCCAGTATTAATTAGCTTATACATTCACAACCATCACAATGAATAAAATAAAAATCAAATGATTATAATAGATTCCCAAAATTCGATCATTCTTTTGTGCCTCAATCAGATCTTGATCTGGTGTATCATAACTCCACTGTACCACTGGTTGATCTGTCTCCTTTGTCGCTTTAGAACGTGTTACTGCATCAATTTGTATTTCACCCAGTAAATGTTCAATAGGTAGCAATTAACCATCTTAGCCCCAATTTTAGCAAGGTGATCTGCCTTATCATTTCCCTCCTTATCCTCTCCTGGAGTTTACAAATGCCCACAAATTTTCCTCCAGTATATTGTTAAATCATTTTTGACACCAATTTGTCTATGGCTTGTATCAGTTTTCCATGTTTAAGTGGCTTTTTATTGTATGTAATCATGCCTCTCGCCTTCCATCCAGGTAAATATTCCACAAAGCTATTTAGTGCGTAATCAGAATCAGTCACCAGGACAATTTCACTGAATTTATTATCAACTGCAGTAGGAATTGCTTTATAAATGGCTGCCAATTCCGCTACCTGACTGCTCCTAGCACCAATTCTCATCCCTATACTCGGGACACCTTCACACTTCAACCAGACATTCCCTATTCCTGACACTAATTGTTTATCACTGTCATTTTAAATGTGAAAGGCACAACCATCAACATATACAGTTGGCAAGTCTTTGCATGTTTTTTCATCAAAAGCTTTGTGTGGTGATTGTTCAAATTCCTGCCAATTAGGTTCCACTTCTATTTCGTTTGATAGTGGTTCAGCTGAACAGTCATGTAAATCTGCTAAACCTTGAGCAATTGGGCTTTTTTTATTTTGGCCACATCTCACTTCTACAGGAAAACCCTGTAATGCTAGCGTCCATGACGTGATTCTGGATTGCGCTAAATTACCTGACCTAATTCTTTTACTCTCTAAAAATTGCAAAGGTTGATGATTTGTCTCAATAATCACCTTTTCTCCCTGAACAATGGGGCGGAAATGTTGTAGCGCCCACACAGTGGTTAATAGGGCCTCACATTCATTGAATTTAATTTCAACTTGGAAAATGCCTTACTTGCATATGCAATGGTTTTGTGATTCAAATCATGTTTTTGTGATAACACTGCTGACATACAATGTTCAGAGAAACCTATTTCTATAAAGAAATCCCTGTCCTTTATGGGATATGCTAAACATGGTACCTTTACAAGACATTCCTATAATTTAGCCACTGCCTCAGACTGCTCTTTTTCCCATTTCCAGGGTGTATTCAGTGTAAGCAGTTTGGTCAATGGTTGAGTGATTTTAGCATACTTTTCAATGAACTTTCTGTTATAGCCTGTCATTCCTAATAAACTTTTTATCCCTTTCACATTTTTAGGATCTTTTAGTTTCTGTATGGCCTCTATTTTTTTCTTTTGTGGATTTAGTCCATGTTCAGTCACTTCATGGCCTAGAAAATTCACCTTTTTCTTGCACCATTGTGCTTTTTGTAAAGATACTTTGGTGCCTGCGTTCTGCAATTGGCCAAGAACATGTCTTAATTCTGTGCATTTGTTATTATTCAGTATGATACCAGCCCTTTTAACCTCTTCAAAATATGTGGTACAAAGAATTCTTCAGGTGATTGACCTGTACCCTCCTTTTGAGTATTTATTTTTCCTGCCTGTGTTTGGTAATTGTTTGGATTGCCCAGGGAAGGAGCTATAGCATCGCCACTTACTCCCGGTTCACTGGTATTCCCCATGCATGAGTCATTTTTCTTAAACCTGTCTCTTTGTTCTTTTGGATTTTCAGGTTTTCCTATTTCATTTGTACATATCGCCAATGTTTGATTTAGTTCTAGGTTAAACCGTACCTCTCTTTTAGAAGTATTTGCATTTTCTGTTACATGTTCATGTACTGGTATTTTCACTTTTAAATCATTAGGCATCTCAGAGTCATTATGCAAACTGTCTTTTCGGCGCTGCAGGTATCACAAGTACTTAGTCACTTTTCAGAAGCCCCCCGATCATTGCTATGGCCATCTGCCCCATCCTTTGATGACTATTTTTGTGTTGTGCAGAGCTTTCCTATTTGCTCAGCCAACATTTTCACTTGGGCCTCGAGGCACTGGAATCTTTCCATCTCTCTAGAATCCTCTCTCTGTGGCCTAGATCGATATTGGTTGTTTTCTCCCTGATTGGATCTATTCTAGTACCTCTCTGGAGAATTATTTCTATTGGGATGGTTCCTGAACTCTTGATTCATTTACGGAGGCGAGCGGGGTGCACCCATCCTTTGGTTGTAGTCCCCTGGTGGGGAATCATTGTACTGACGTGAAGTGTAATTCATGTTCTGTCTCATTTCTTTTCTCTCAGGTTGTGGGTACTGGCCCCTATGTTGATTCCCATTATCAGAAAATCGATCCACATATCAGGTTCTATCCTGATTACCATATATCATGGTATTGGGATCAAATCTGCTTTGTGTCCCCAATGTCTGATAAGGACCATCATTTCTTTGATCCTGATTTTGTCTCTGGTTATTGTTCACACCTGACATATCAGGTCGATAGCCCGCCCGGGGCCTATCTCCTAAGTACCTGGGGCTGATGTAACTCTCCCTATTACTAGGATCATGTGATTGGAACATTGGTGCAGTGTGTGATGACCATTGTTGATTACCCCTCTGTTCAGGTGCCAAATTTGTTTTACTTGGAGTTTGAGCAGACTCAAGGGACATTTTGGCTGACCTGATTTCCATCACTGTTGCTGAGGGTTCTTTAGATTTAGGTCTAGTATCTCTTATTTTATCACTTTCTCTACCCTGACAATATAGTACCTCATATAGTTTTGTGCTTTGGTGTACAATCCATTCCAGGGACTTGTCACGGTCAAATTCACGGACCAATTGGGATATGATGTCTTTCTGCAGCCCATATAAGTAGGCAGTTTTAAACTCATTGGAATTGGGGTCAAAAGATACATCAACGCGAGAAAATGCTCTTTTTAAGTCTTGTAAAAACTGGCGAGGGGATGTATTAGGCCCAGCAGTGAATGTGTAAGTGACTTTCTTTGCCTCCTGCAATGACTGGAAAGGAGAGAAATGATGCCTGATCTCTTTTTCGAACTCCGCCCATGTCATATTCTGCTGTTCATTCAATCCTCTTATAGTACTAGCCGTCGGGGCATCTAAAGTTAAATGAAAATATTGCCTGTACTGTTCCTTAGATATCTGTAGTGCTTTAAAAAAGTCATGAACCACTTCTAAGTGATCCTCAATGCAGTATTCCCCTCCTTTTTTAAATGGTTTGATCAGTGCTTTAATGGATTTCATTATCTTTATCGGGCTACTTGTTGCAATGCATGGAATTGCACTACTTGGTGACTCAACCCTGGTTCCAGGTGTATGGGATTGGTGGCGGCACCCAATGGGAGTATCAAATCCCCCAAGGGTGCTGCAACCAAGTTCAGTCACCAGCCCAGTCACTGGGGCACTAGCCCTTTGGGTAGAAATAGAATTCACCTCAACTCCATTGAATGTGGTACCCTGCCGCCTCTCCTGGGACATGGGAATGCACGTTTGCTGTTCTAAGTCTTTACACTTTTTAAGGAGCCTGTTTGCTTCATTTTGCAAATAGTTGTTTTCATCACTCATTTTATTAATTACCTCCTGCATGTCGCATATATGCATTTGGCACTCATTAAATTCTTTATTCCTCTTGTCTCTTTCTTGAAGCATTTTAACCATTTCTTGTTCCACATTTTGGAGGTCAATTTCTTTCTCATAATGTTCTTTTTGCAAAATCTGCATCTCTGACACAACCTCATCTTTATCTTGTCTAATGTGGTCCACCAGTGCTTTTAAGTGTACCAATTCTTGTTCACTGTCCTCAAATCGTCTCTTGCTTTTGGACAATTGAACATCAAAATCTCTGCATTTTAACTGCATGTCTTTTTGGCATACATCCAATTCTGCTCTTAACATTTCCTAATTTTTACTTGCCCCATCTAAGTCAGTCTTTATCCTGTTAATTAGCTACGTGTCATTTTCTTGCATTCGCAGGGACCTATTCAAAATAAACCAGATTTTGGCGCATAGCCGTATCAAACAGTCTTTCTCTGCATTTTTATCGGCTGCATTTAATAACTTTAGAAGGAAGACCTGAATTATGCTGCCTTCTGCAAACATATTTTCTAGTTTTTCTTTCTGCACCTCACCCTGAATGTGGTCATGCCATTCTGAGGTACTGTTTGATGACCACGTCCCGTGTGCGAATAACTTTGCCTCTAAATATTGCACTAGGTCTGAGAATGTGGTTTCCCTTTGAGACATTCTGAAATTTGTTTTTAGTGACACACTGCTATTATGAAATGGGTTCCCTTTAATGTACAGATGGCGGTGTGAGACACACTTGCCACGCCAATTAGGTGCTCTATGATCACTTTCCCGGCCTGCAATGCACCATAAATATGTAGTGTATTGTGTGTAGATTTGGGGCCTAGCGGTATTTTCTTACCGCCAAAAATAAAGTAATTCAGCAATAATCACTCTTTGAATTCATATTGGGTTTGGTATTATAGTAATATAGTGGATATGCATTATTTCAGTACACAGATACATTTAGTTTGTATGCATTTCATTGTGGTATAGTGATGAGCATAATTTCTTTGTTTTATTTGTGGCCCCAACATACAAAACCCCTTTCTTTTGTTTAGACTGTTCTTGTGATCACTAGAGGCCTCATGCTTCTACATTATTCAAGAACACCACATTTTCATATGGAATGCCACTTATGGCTGTTATCACTGATTTATCTACACCAGTGAGCTATGCTTCCATAAAATATTCACAATAACATGTGGTATAATCACTAATTTATTTACATTAGTGAAACTATTTCCAGAAGCCTCTCTTTCTGCTGACTCATATACGTCCAGCAAACTATTTCATTATGTTCCACTCAGAAATCACACACACATATATACACTGAGTGGAACCACGCACACAGCTATTTATAATTGCTCATAACATTACTTTATCTGCATAGAAACTTGGCGCTTTAAGCATCATTCCCTCTATGGCATAATATATATTTTTTTACACACCAAATGAAACAGAAACAAAAATACTCTTAGGCAGACTGTGTTATCACAATTTCATTTTACAATGATACATTACCATCCGTGAGGCAATCCTCTTCTGAAATAAAAACATGAGAAAGACAAAATGCAAGAACACTATGAATTTCATTTTATATTTGCACAAGAGAGAGAAAAAATTACATTGTTTGTTTTGCCTTCAGCTGGCAACATTAAAATGTGTCATTTGAACACAGTGAAAAGCTATCGCTACACTGCCTGCCTAAAATAGATCTCATGCACATACCGCACCCTCACTTTCATACAAGATAATTACCAGCGAATTATAGCTGTTTAGCACGCGAACTCCCCGGACTGGTCGCTTTCTTTAAATTGCTCAAGGCTTTCCTTCAAAGCACCCCAGCGAGGACATGCAGTTCTGATCTGCGGTCTCTCAAGCCGGTGCTTATTGACTGGAATCTTCAGTCTGGGAAAGTCAGCTATGGACTGGGACGGCACCTCTCAATCAGGAAACCCCATAGAAACTCCAGCCAGGTCTTCCCCGGAGCTGTGTAAAATGTCCTCTGCCTTTCTTCCTCCCCGAAATGTACCAAGAGACCTCTGTTACAGCCCTTAAGGTGACGTGTCACCAATGAAAATGCACAATAATCTATCCTATTCTTTTAACAATGGCTTGGCTTAGAAACTGTATCTACTCATTTCCTGGCATGCAGATTTCGCATCCAGCTAACACAGTGAACAGAGAAAAAAAATGAATCCAAGTGCACGTTTACATCCCTTTCAGAGCCTGTCTTTTCCACCTCATTTTGCACTGGAGAACACATCATGATGTTATTTGATTAAGATCATGTTAGTACTATTAATTATATTAGTTCATTAATCCTCTAATGTGTCTCCTGCAACAGAGGCATTTCAGGAGAAGAAAAAAAATGGTGAAATTGCTTGTACCGCATAATAGCAATACATTAATCCCATGCAATGGTGCTGTGCACCCAAAACACGCTAAATAATCCTACAAGCCCAAGAAACCAGGACACATAATAAGTACTCAAAGGCTAATTCAACTTTCTACTTTGTTTTTTTAAAATAGAGAATTAGAGTTATGCAAAATACCAACAAGCGATGTAATGCAAGGTGTTCTAAGATAACTTTTCTCTGATTCAAAACTGGAGATGAAATGTTTACAAATACAACTCATCTACAGTTTCAATCCTGTCGATACATGCGCTTTTCCAGAATGGGCTTTTTAAACACCCCTTTCTGTGTTGCAATCCAGAAACATGGTTGTCAATCGACCTTGAAAGATAGCGTTCTCTCTATTCAGCTCACTACCTTCAGACTATATTTACAGCTTGCTGCTTGAGCAGTGACAAATACATAATACAAAATGGCATTTACTTCAGCAGAGCATTTGGCTTTTGATTTATAAATGAAATCTGCATTTTGGACAGGGCAGAAAACACATATAAATAGCTATCTACATTTGTAAAACTACAAGATTATCTAGCCTGCGTACAGCTCAATTTGAACCTGTATGCTCACCTACGTGTTGACTCATTCACATGGGCATAATTATACAGGGAGCTGGGGGCACAAGTCCCCCCAACTTTTGTGGCATGCCTTTTTGTCCCCCCCATCTTTTGGTGGGAGGGCCGGGGGCCCCATTGTGGCCACCGCATTCATTGATACTGTAATTGGACAGTGCAAGACTGGCTGAGGTACCCAGCCAGGTTTGCGCTGTCTCATTACATAATGTAGAGCTGAGCTCAGTTGTATGTGTATTTGCTGGAGGGCTGGGCTGAGGGCTGACTGTTAGGCAGAATTATATGCAGTACCCTTTAGGAACACCACACACAATTAAGACTAAAATTCACCTTGGTGAAAGCCTGTACTACACAGTAAAAGTGGTAGCGATGGCTGAGCAGCCAGACTTATCTCAAGAGCAAGTGAGCAGTATCAAATAGTCATACAAAGGACAGCAATTACTATGATTCAAACAAACACTGACTCAAGGTTTCTGAGTAAAAGAATATACATTTATTTACACATCAGTTGTATGACATTTCACTAAAGTAAAGCAGTTGAAAAATCACATTACCAATGCACCACACCACTCCCAATAGTGTATGGGCAAGTTTAATCTCAAAACGAAGTGAGAGCAAAATGGCACTCCAGCAATTTAAAAAGGGAGGGAAAAACAAATGTAGGCTAAAATTGAGTAGCACCAACAGGTAAGTAAGCAGGGCAATCTTGAAAGAGGAACTACAGTGATGGAACCAAATCAAATAGGCTTAGGGCCAAAGTCAATAGGACAAAGGTCTTTTGCTCAAGATCACACAGTTCAGGGTAGTTTGCAGTTAAGTCTTTGCCAAGAGTTCTGGACGAAGTTGGTCAGTAGAAAACTTTGTTCAAAGAGTAGAGAAGGACAAGCCCTTGAATTGGCAAAAGGTTTCACACACCTTCACCGTGGCTGAACGAAATGCACAACCAGATTTGCACAGTACCTTTAAATGGAGAAGAAGCTGTAGCTGAGGCGGATGTTCCTGATAGTTCCTGCCAGCTCACGGTTCCTGAAGCGACTGTCGGACTGACACGAGGTAGGAAGACTGGAGGGTCCTGCACTACCCAGGGAAGAAACCAGCAGCAGAGCAAAGCAACAAATAAATGTTTCTCTCCTTAAACCTAACACGGTCTGAACTTCCTGGCTATCTGGCCCACTGTAGCGCTGTACAGTGAATTTGAGGAGAGGAAGGAGCCCTGGCATGCAATTTGGGTGAACTGGTTGGTCCCACCAGCTCAGGGGAAGAGCTGGTGGGACCAACCACTTCTTCTGGCTCCCTGTGGCACACAGAATATCCCTCAAAGCCCTCGCTCTTACACATAAGTGCCAAGCAGATCAAGCACCTGAATACTTGGCAAACCGATTTACAGCACACACAGCTACCCGACCACTCAGATCTGCCCAAGCTCATTCACTCACCATACCCAGATTTAAACTGCAGAATGCTGGTGGATCCAGTTTCCCAGTTCTTGCTTCCAAACTTTGGAACACACTCCCCAACTCTCTGAGAACTGAACCCTTATACACCACTTTCATGAAATCAGCTAAATCCTGGCTCATCGAGCATGAGCTTGCCACCATTAGGGCATAATTGTATACACATGCCTGCCATAGCTGTGCCTGCTTACCAATACCTTTTTATGCAGATAGTATAAGCTATATGGTATAACTGCATATGTACGCCTTATCTCACTTCCTATGTATTCATTGACATATATGTGCCCTCTTTGCCATGAGGACTTGTACCTTGTACTTCAAGTTTTATTACTTGAGTTTGTCCACCTTGTAACCTTATAAGATATGCACCCAGAAGCCCAAGGGCATGGTGTGCAATATAAATAAACCACATACAAATACTAATTCCTGGAGGATCTTCTCTGTCGTTGGAGTTCGAGGATTCGGACCTGCAGCAGGGCTTCAATGGGCAGTTGAAGCCCTGAATGTGCTGTGTAACACACAGTAAAAAGATGATACTTTTTTGGTAACATTAGTGGCAGATGGCATTTTACACATAAAACTGCAGGATCATTGCAGATACAGGAAACCCATCTATTCGAGCTCTGTACAGGCGCTCTGGGGAAAAATATATCAACTCCTCCTAATTTGCATATGGATTGCACCAGCAGAAGTGACTTCACAGAAAAGAACATTGCAAGGAGCATCATCAGTCTTTGATACTTGGAGGCACCATGGTAGTGACTTTAAAATAAGTTGCATTAAGTAAGCCAAGTGGCAAATAGGTTTTTGGTGCAAACTTGCTAAAATGCCCTATTGTTATATATGGAGCAACTCTATAGCCATCAGACTTTTTTTTATTATAATAGCATGATATATTAACATAAGCTTTGAAGGGAATCAGAATCACATACTGAGCTTCAGATAAGACACAATGGGATTACATTAATTTCCCAGGATCACACACATTGGTTAGATGGTGAAACTAGAAGGTGGACAATTTAAGCAACTGTGCACATCTTCCCATGTTTAGCTGATATAGATATTTATTAAGGTTTTGTTTTACATTTCATGTGCTTAAATAATTATTTATAGCAATGCGCTGGAAGCAAAGCACAATAATAAGATAGCATTTCATAGTAGACTAACTGTACACTATATACATTGTCAGAGAAATATGTTGAGGAATGAGAGTATGGCTTTAGTTGTATTCTCCCCATCCTGCATGAAAAGTCACACAAGTATCATGCCGGGAGCCTAACAAATCCCTGTTGGGTTTTAAAGCCATAGTCATTATTTCATAAAGCATGCAACATTATGCACCTTTCTCACTTCTGATCACTCCCTCCCATACACATTTCTAAAGGGCCAAAAGTCCCTGCTAATAGTTACCCCATCCATCCCATCAGTGCCTAATGGCTCGCAGTGTAATGCTCTGTTTACAAAGAGAAACGTGAGGACCCTCTGCTTCCTGGAGCTCCTTGGAACATTGTCCTGGCAGCGGGATACCTCTACCATTCGAAAAGGGTAAGGTGTCCTGCTGCCAGGACAATAAGCATGCTGAGCAGGATTTGCTTGGCACACATTGTCCTGCCAGTGGCACACCTTTCCCGTTGAGCACCCTCTTTGAGGTGCCAAACGGGAGTGCCGTCCCACTGATAAATGTCGCAGTTTGGCCTCCCGCTCAGTAGGCTGGTGCTTGGGATCATTTGAACACGGAAAAACACACCTTAATTCTAATAATTTAGAATGTTGCAAGTAATGAATTAAAACAGAATAAGCAACCTAATGTGCTGTTTTAAAATCTTGCAGGCATCCATTTTGTATTATGTCTATATGCTTGTTTGAGTCAGTGCCCTTGGGGCAATAATAAAACACAAGCTCCCTTCAGCCTGCTTGCAGTCCCTCTTTAGGTAGAGGGGGCTGTAGGGATATATCCATGCATGATATATTTGTGCCAATAACAGTGCATTTGTACAGATTGCAAGGGGATCAAAATGGGAGTTCATTGGCAGTGTTTAAAAGCAGCCATTTCAAAATGAGTTCAAGGGACAGCTTTTCTCAGCAACAAGCTAGTCAAATGAGTGTTGTTTTAAAAGCATTCAAGCCAGCAAAGGGATCATTATTTCAAAAATACACATCAGAATGTGCAGTCACTTTAAAAAAATGGAGAAACGTGCATATTTACAAATTGAATGTTTTTCTATCTGTGTGGAACTGCATTGGAAATATATAACCAACTAACCTTACTAATAAAAACCCAGTAAACAATTAACTGCCCAATTAAATTTATAATGCAGTTTGGTAGACACAGTTTGAAATCCATTTCATTTTGTGTTTTTCCATGGGGAGATGCACAGTAAAAAAAACAGAAGGGCTGAAAACTTTCATTGTCCTCGCAGGCAATAACATATTACATGTATGCCTGTGTAAGGTGATTGGCTAATGTGGTCAACAGTTCTGGAGGTGTCAGAACAACGTCAGTGGAGGCTGGTCTAATGTTGATGGACAGCGAGAGGAAGTTTAAGCAGCTGAGAGAGAGGTGTAGTCAGAGCTTCCTGATATTTGAATGCCATCTGTGCCTCCTGGGGATGTGTGCTCCGAAGCTGCAGTCTTAAAGACAGAACAGAAGAGGTGGTGCCTGGCTTTAAAGCATTCCCGAGGCAGTGCAAGGCTGGGGACTCCCGCACAGATCGCGACTACAGCAAGAGATAAACCAGGGCAAGACAGGAGCCTTGCATATTCTTTGTAAGTGCTGTTTCCAATTGAGGAGCATGTGGGATGGATGACATGGTATCAGTCAGCCTAGAGTTATAGGTTTGAAACCAAAGTGTCTTATTTTAGTCTCTTTCTGCACTTGTTTAAGAAAAAGAATTGCATAGCACGTTTATTATCTCTTCCATGTTGCCATGTGTTGTTTTCTTTTTATCTCTCAGAGAGTCAGAGCTAGGCTCACTTTTTGTAAGAATATGTAACTGTGATATCATGTAATGTATTGTTTTTATTTTTCTGTTAGTGCAACATAATACTAGTAATCAAACAGTAACAGCATACAAAAAAAGAAAACAGAACAAGGCTATTACTTGGTTTTGTGTTTTATTTTCTGACTCTGATGATCACTGTGTCAGTGGGAAAGTCAGCGGATGATCCTAGTGTTATACCACTGTGGTAAAATGTGTTACCTCATTTACCACCTGGGACAATGTTAGGAACAAGAGTACATTCATGCAGATGAGCCAGGTAGATTGTATGTGTGTGGATATGCTTCACTCTGCATGCTGGAGGGGAAGCAGTGCCTTCTAAGGCACGTAGGTTACTGAATGTAAGTCAGTAACATGAGCTACAAGCAATAAATGACATTCTATGTAATTTTACTGGGTTCCCTAAAAGTGTGCTAAGTCCAGGGTTTGTTTATCGTCAGCCCAAGGTCTATCATAATTATAAAGAGGGAAAGTGTGCAGTACTATGGGGTGGTATTAGAAAAGACATGCTCGCCACTATACCACAAAAATAAGAAACCTCCAAAATACCGCCAAGGTAAGATAACTCTAAATTACCACCAAAATAACATAGTGCTGGACTAATACCAAAGTAGGGTGATGCTGAAATACCAATAACGGTAAGGATAATTTACCACCAAAAATACCACCAAAATACCACAGTGCTGAATTACCACCAAATCTGAAATTTGCACCTAAGACAAAATATCCTACAGGGCACAGGCTTTTTACAGTTATACAAAATTAAGCAGCACCAACAAGTAAGTAGGCAGGGCAATCTAGGAAAGGCTTGCTACAATGAGGATTCAAATCAATAGGCCTGGGCCAATGTTAATGGTTTAGAGTCTTTGCAGAGGATCGAACAGTTCAGAGTAGTTTGCGGTTAAGTCTTTTCCAAGAGTTTGAAACAAAGTTGGTCAGAAGAAAAGTTATTTAAAAGAGTAGAGAAAAGCAAGCACTCGGATTGGTGAAAGATTTAAAATACATTCACTGCGGTCGGGGGGAACGAACAACCGGGTTTGAACAGTATCTTAGAAGAAGAAGAATGCTGTAGCTGAGGCAGAAGTTCATACTGCACTGCCCAGGGAGGAAACCAGCAGCAGAGCAAAGCAACTAATAAAAACCTTAAAACCTTAAAACCTAAACAGGGTCCTTTCCTCCTGGCTATCCGGTTCACTGCAGCTCTGCACAGCAAATACGACCAGGGGAGGGAGGGCTTGCTTGTTGTTTGGCGCACTGGTTGGTCCCACCAGCTCAAGGGAAGAAGATTCCTTGCAAATCTTCTCTGTCGACGAAGTTTGGAGATTCGGACCCGCAGCAGGGCTTCACCGGGAGGTTCAGTCGTGGTAGTGGTCCTCTTTCTTCAGCTTCTCTTTGGTTCTCTCAATCCAGCCAACTCTGGATTCCAAGTCCCAGAGACCTGCTTATTATGCATTTTTCCCTCATTCACACAGCCTGGCTGTCAATCACACAGCAGGGTTGCTGTCCTGGCAAGAAAGTCACCTAGCCAATCAAACAAGAGTGTGACTTGAGTTTCCAAGGGAACCTTGTGCAGGGGTCCTAAAACCCCTCCCTCACATCCTGGCTACCTGGACTCTCAGGCGCCTAAGGAGGGTTTCTGTGCAGAAGCCCGCCAAAGGACAGCGAACAAAGGAACCAAACCGGATTTGGCGCGCAGAATAAAACACAAGAAAGACCTTTACAAAAAGAAATGGCGAATAAACCCAGCAGGAACCAAATAAAAGTAAATGGGGTCCAGCAGATTTAAGTTTGAGGCTACTAACATAGCCTAAAACAGTACCAAGTCTATTTTCAAGGACCGCAGTAGGAAAAATGTGGTATATACCACTGCCTACAGCCAGATCTTAAAGAAAGGGGAATGAAATAATGTTCCATGAAAGACAGACAAAAAGGGATAACTATTAACCCTTTCCAGTACTCTAAGTAAGATAGTTTGTACTGGGTCTGTGAATTTAAAACAACAAATGAAGTCAATGGAAACTTTACATGTTCTGGGAGACAGTAGTCAGTCCCAGAAAATTGAGTTTAAAGTGGGAAGTCTGAAAAAGACAACCCTGTATCACTGCAATAAAGGTGTTGTGTGACACACAGTAAAAAGATGATGCCTATGGAGTAGGTGAGGCTCCACAGTCTATGAACACAAAAATGTTAACCACACAGCAAAACACATGTAAGAGTGGGAAAAAAAGGTTCACACTCTTACTAGATGAAAAGAATAAATCCTAGAAATCCAGCAAAGCTGCTGAGGGACTCAGTAGGTAAGGGAAATTAGCCATTCTGTAGAATTCTCCGTAACACTCAACGCCCACGCCCCCAGACTAAGGGACAGGAGGATTTAATCCACTCCTGGATGAATCTCTTCACTCTAGTCGGTTATAAACATCCTAGCGAGATCATCATAATTTTGGTGGTGTCATCCTGACCTGTGCTCAATGGTGAGATCAAACCCTTGCAGGCAGATTTGACCACCTAAATGGTTTTCATTTGTAAACTATATGACCTACAAACCTGTTGTGGCACATGTTAATGTATAGGGGATCTGATCTAATAGTCCCTCAGAAGTTGTAACAACCTCTGAACCTACAATAGGCTTTTTCAAGGGGTCCTTAGAAAGGAGTCCCTTAGATCTAGAGGGGCCTCCATGGTTCCTCACCACCTCTCTCACAAGAGCACGTTGGGTCTCAGGTATCTTGGTTGGAGGGGCTGTGGTCAAGCAAGGTACATGCTGCCACTTCCTCTGAGGTCTGACCTTACCTATTTTAAAAGTTTCCCTCCTAACATTAGGATTTACACTGGAGTCTTCTGTAGAAGATCCAACAGTCTTAAGGGGTTTAGCCTTCGACCTATTTTTCCTGGTTTTCCACCGGCTTTCGGAATTACCAGTTCTCAAAGGCCTAGAGAGGGGTCCAATTTGTCTATCGACCTCTTCCTCAGAAGAAGGGGGGTCAAAGTCTTTACAATTGGATGGGCAATGACGGAACTTGGTTGGGGCTCCCATTGCCCTACTATACTAGCCCCAGATTTGCCTGGGTTAGAGGTCGACTTAGTAACTCCAGGGATTGCCAGTGGGGTTCTCTGTAGAGGTTCCCACAGACTCAGAGTGGCCTCTTAATGTTGCCTCTCTAGCCAATTTGGTTTGGTTCTGTTTTCTCTCACTGGGATGCCCGGAGGTACTGGATACTACTTCTAGAGTTTTTAAATCATTCCCCAACAGGACTCTCCCAGGCACCTAATTCTGGACACGGACAGGGATCCTCACTGTCATATTATTACACTGAATTAGAGCTGGTAGAATTAGAACCAACAGGACAGGGCCTCCAGAGAATTTAGTGGGACCTTTGGGTGCCTTAGCAACATCCTCAAGCTTGAAAACGCTTTCATCTACTACTGTTCTGCTGGCCCCAGTGTCTCTCCTGGCACGAGTATCCTGCCTTTTGACAAGAACACTGTCCATATAATACCCTCTAGAGTTCTCTGGAATGGAGTTTTACACCTCCATATTCTGTTTCTTACCCAGACCCATGAACTCTAAGGATACAGTGGCCTGAAGACCCAAGGGTGCTTCAGCAAATAGTTGAAAGTGGGCACTAGCCATTTGTACTCCTTCCCCTGGGGAGAAGGCTAAGCAGACAGTGCTGATCCATGCAGGTTTACCCTTGCACCTGGGATCTCCTTTCACATGGTCAGTTGAACCATAAACATAGCATTTACCAAATGCTCTCTGGAATGGGGGTTTCTGCTAACCTCCCTCTGGTTGGACACCAGAGGATTCACTAGCCCTATTTCGTTTCCCATGTGGCTTACCCCGGTTATGTTTGGGGCCCCCTTAGGATTGGAGGTATTAGAATACTTCTTGTTATCTTTCTTTGGCTCCTTTCCCTCATCCTTCTTCTGAGTTGCCCCAGAATCCTTGTGAGTAGCCCTGTTGGCAACCCACAAGTCAGCAGCCTCAGCTAACTTCTTTGGATCTATCTCCTTAGAATGAGCCAAGTGCTATCTTAGCTCGGGAGAGCAGGCATCATAAATTCACTCCAACATAACAAGATTTCTCATACCTTCATAAATGTTTACTCTGTAACCCTTAACCAAACAATCTAAGTTTTTCAAAGATTCACATACCCATGTAGCCAAAGGGGGTAGCATCATGCTTTATGATGGTCCTAAACCTCTAAAGGTACTGGGAAGGGTTCTTCCCAAATCTAGCAATTAAAGCTAGCTTCACACACTCATAATCCATTCTATTCACCTCCCCCAACTCCATCACAACATCAGATGCAACAGTGGGTAACCTAGAGAAGAGCCAAGGCAGCAACTGATTCCCTGTAATGTCTTGAATTCCATGGTTATATTCAAACATTGTCAACCAATCCAAATTATCAAGCTTAGCCTCAAACATACCAACAATTTATTTAGGCAATACGGGGTCTCTTAAGACTGGAAGACCTAGAAGACTCTGGGAAAGAAGCATTTTCAGTAGACAATTTCTTCATTTCTAGTGCATGCTTCACATCCATTTCTCTGAGATTAAGTTCTTGATGCTTTTGTTCAGTTTGAACATTAATATGCTTGAATTCCAATTCAAGCCTCATCTTTTCTAGAGCAAGGAATTCAGTACAGAGTGTTGGGCCTGATGGGGTCCCAACGGACAAAGGTTGAGGTTGTTGAGCAGGGGGAGGAGCAGTAAGGCCTATATTGTGAGACACATCTGCCTCATCTAACTCATCCATAATAACTGACACATTATCATCCTCAACATTTTCCACTGGAGGGTTAGGTATTTCAGACCCACTCTCCAGACTTTGTTTCTCTAACAACCTTTCAATTAATTCTGACTTTATGTCTTTAACAGAGAGATTCCTTTCTCTACACAGATTTTTCAGATAATCAACAGGGTAACTAAGGAGGGTCTCCTGCCTGTAGCGTTCCATATGAGATATGATTAAAACTTGCTTTTTAGTGATGGTTAGCCTTGTGGTTAGTTGATCCAAGGTAATAGCAGCACTCTAAGTGTAATTATTATACTTCATCCTCACCCCTGTACACCAGTATTTGGCAGATTCATATGCAGTACCCTTTGGGAACACCACACACAATTAAGACTACAAGTGCAAGTACAAATTCACCTTCAGTACAAGTCAGTACTACACAGTAAAGTGGTAGCAATGGATGAGCAGCCAGACTTTTCTCAAGAGTAAAGTGAGCAGTATCAGAAGTTACACAAAGGACAGTAATTACTATGATTCAAACAAACACTGACTCAAGGTTTCCGAGTGAAAGAATATACATTTATTTATACATTCATTTATAAAACAGTTCACTAAGTAAAGCAGCAGAAAAATCACAATCGTAATACACTACACAACACCCAATGAATTCTGGACAAGTTAAGCTCCAAATGAAGTGTGAGCAAAATGGCACTCCAGGAATTTAAAAAGGGAGAGAAAGACAACGTTATACAAAATTAAGCTGCACCAACAAGTAAGTAGGCAGGGCAATCTAGAAAAGGCTTGCTACAATGAGGATTCCAATCAATCGACCTGGGCCAATGTTAATGGTTCAACAGTTCAGGGTAGTTTGCGATCAAGTCTTTGCCAAGATTTCGAAATGAAGTTGGTCGGAAGAAAAGTTATTTAAAAGAGTAGAGAAGGACAAGCCCTCGGATTGGTGAAAGATTTAAAACACTTTCACCGTGGTCAGACGGAACGAACAACCGGGTTTGAACAGTACCTTAGAAGAAGAAGAATGCTGTAGCTGAGGCAGAAGTTCCTGCCAGATCCTGCAGGCTCACGGTTCCTGAAGCAACTGTCAGACTGACACGAAGGAGGAAGACTGGAGGGTCCTGAACTGCCCAGGAAAGAAACCAGCAGCAGAGTAAAGCAACGAATAAAAGGTGCGCTACTTAAAACCCAAACAGGGTCCGGACCTCCTGGCTATCCTGTTCACTGCAGCTCTGCACAGCAAATTAAACCAGGGAGAGAGGCCTTGCTTGGTGTTTGGCAAACTGGCTGGTACCACCATCTCAAGAGAAGAAGATTCCTTGCATATCTTCTCTGTTGTCAAAGTTTGGAGATTCGGACCCGCAGCATGGCTTCACCAGGAGGTTCAGTAATGGTAGTGGTCCCCTTCCTTCAGCTTCTCTTCGTTTCTCTCGATCCAGTGGTGATTCTGCCTTCCAAGTCCCAGAGACATGCTTTTTATGCATTTTTCCCGCATTCACACAGCCTGGCTGTCAATCACACAGAAGAGTGGCTGTCCTGGCAGGACAGTCACCTAGCCAATCAAACAAGAGTGCAACTTGGGATTCCAAGGGAACCTTGTGCAGGGGTCCTAAAACCCCTCCCTCCAATCCTGTCTTCCCAGACTCTCAGGCGCCTAAGGAGGGCTTCTGTGCAGAAGCCCGCCAAAGGACAGCGAACAAAGGAACCAAACCTGGTTTAGTGTGCAGAGTAAAACACGAGAAAGACCTTTACAAAAAGAAATGGTGAATCAAATAAAAGTAAACCAAACCAAGTAAACCAAATAAAAGTAAATGGGGTCCAGCGGATTTAAGTTCGAGGCTACTAACATAGCCTAAAACAGTACCAAGGTTATTTTCATAGACCGCGGTACGAAATATGTGGTAGATCCCACTGCCACCAGCCAAATCTTAAAGAAAGGGGAACTAAATAATGTTCCATGAGAGACAGACAAAAAGGGATAGCTATTAACCCTTTCCAGTACTTTATGTAAGATAGTTTGTACTGGGTCTGTGAATGTAAAAAGACTAATAAACTCAATGGCAACTTTACATGTTCTGGGAGACAGTAGTTGTTAGACAGAAACCTGTGCAGTTCCCTCTGGGACCACTGCAAAAGATTTAGGACTACAGGCGTTGGCGGTGAACCCACTTGGTAATAGTCTGCACCACACAGATTCACGTGGTAGCTGTGGCTGAGCAGTCAGACTTCTCTCAAGAAAAGTTGAGCAGTATGTGGAGTATACAAAATAGGGCAATTCTTCACAGCGAGACAAGCAAATACGCAACAAGGCTTATTGTAAAGATATTAAGGTATTTATTTATAACAAAATGTCTATGAAAAACACTATGGCAAATCACGGCAAACAATCAAACACAATTACTCTACGGAATAGATGATCAAACCCCCTAGTAATATCGACAACTCTAGGTTCTACTGGTACCACTTATTTTCAGTCAGAGGTGTATACCTCAACCTAGATGACACTCGAATATCAGTTAAGACGGGAGAGAAAAAGATAGGCAGGCTACGAAATCAACACAGTTTGTTCCTATTGGATAAAATGCAAGGCAGGAAGGCAAGAATCACCATAGATCGTACAGTTCAGAGGCCAGGCCCACTCGGAGAGAGGCAAGGCGCGATGTCCCAAAAAGTCTCTAGTGGAGGTGCATTCAAGTCTGTATTGCAAATTGTTATCGGTGGATTGAACTAGTTCAGAACAACGAATGAGAAAAGCTTGGAGGCGTCCCAACGGAACGGAGAGGATTAAGACACCTCACTCGAACCGATCGAAAGGGAAGCCAGGCGGACACCATACCTTGTTGTGGAGGGCAGCTCCGGCGGGGGCAGTTGTTCCTGGTGGTGGATGCACGTCGGGTTTTTGCCAAGAGTAGAGATGATCTCGTCGTCGAAGAAAATGAAGTCCGGTGCACCACCAGGGAAGAGACCAGCCGCGGAGTGCTCCGTCACAAGGCACCACCTTTTGGTTGCGGTTCAGGGGTAGTGGCTATCCGGTTGCTGAGGTGCTTCTGCACGGGCAATTCGACCACTGCGTCCTGACGCAAAAAAAAAGCAAAGGGTACTGGTTGTTCCCACCAGTCAGGGGAAAAGACTCTCCGGCAGGGAGATCTCCTCTGTCGTCGGGAAGTGGTGAGTCGGTTCCGCAGGGCTCCACCGGAGGTGTCGTCGTGCAGGTCGACTCAGTGTTACCCTCGTCGGATTCTTAGGTCCTGTGGCGACTTCTGAAGATCCACCCCAAAAGCACTGCTTTTATGCAGAAAACCCCCATTCATTCAGCCTAGCTGTCAATCAACACATGCTAAGTGGTGCGCGGGAACGCTCACCACTTGGGCCAATCACTCCAGAGTGCGACCTGAGTTGGCAAGGCAACTCGGTCCAGGGTGCCTAAACCCCCTCCCACACCCCTGAGGTAACCCAGACAGAATGGCACCACCTTGGAGGGTCTCTGTACAGAGGCCCGCCAAAAGTGGAACAAAGGGCTCAACCTTTGGTTTAGGAGTCACAGAGACGAACACAGACGCCATTTTACAAACCGAGTTCTGGCAGAAAATACCACTCGATAAACTTATTTAAGATAAGTAGATCGGTGGTACGTTAGAGATTAACGAGAAAAAGAGCCAATCTCCAACAATGAGATGAATCCCATATGGTTGTGCTCGGGTTCGAACACAACAAGTAGTTTCCACTGCCACCAGCCAAAACTCGACGAGGGGGGACGGGGCAGTGCCCCCTCGAGTAACAGGTCTAGGAGTAATCGAATTACCCCTACTAGTACATCCACAATAAGATGGTTTGTACTAGTCCTGTTAGTAAATTTAGGTCTAGTAAAGCCAATGATGACTTTACATGCCCGGGGAGACAGTAGTCAGTCCCCGGGTATGGAGTCTATGGTGGGGGTCCGCTAGGACGCCCCAGTGTTACGGCACGTAGGGTGCGGTGTAACACACATAGAAAAACATATGAGACCCTATGGAGTAAAAGACTCCATAGCCCATCGAACACATTGGCCCTCATTACGACCCTTGCGGAAATCGAAAAACGATGGCGGAAATGCAATACCGCCATCGAATAGCGCTCGGTGCGATCATGACCCGTCACCGTAAAGTACGATGCCATTAGCAACACCGTAGTGAACGCCAACGCTAACTGCACCAAGTACGCGCACGCGCGCCATGCCAAACCGTAATTACCACCATGGCGCAACGGTACGCGAATTCTGACCCTAGCGGACATGTACCTAACGCCATCAAGCACGGCGGAAAGTACCATTCCGCCATGGTGAGAATTACGGCATCGCGAACCAACCGTAAACGGCCCTACTGAGTGCCTGTACACCACTCCCTGGCCACATTGCACAACTCCTAGTAGGTGCAATGAAGTCACACAATGCAACCAGTGAAATGTACAAGTCACCCATGCCTGCCAATAAACAAATGAATCTAGGGGCTCCAAGTGCCTTGTGAGTGGCCATCCATAATTGCCATGGCACCATTGACGCACTGATGCAGCACAGGCATGTGAAGGGTCAAGTCCAGCAACATGAACAGAAAAATGACACAAACAAAAACAGGCCCCCCCATCGACTGACACCAGTGTAAGGCAACATCCAAAGCAGTATCCTGAGTGAGACTGCACCAGCCCTGTACTCCTGCCAGTAAACAAACCAACCATCAGCATAAGCATGTACCACACAAGTGGCCAGAGTGACTGAGCAGCCAGGCTCATCTCAAGAGGGGCCAATGGGAGCTGCAGGGCACAGATGGCACGAATACAGAAGCCATTCAAATGGACATGATCACAGTCTCCCTCCAAGAAATGCACGCAAACACAGGCACCTGTGACCAGCCATATTCTGATAATCACATCATTCCACCAATCCACCTGGCTGACCGGCATCTGTTACACAAATGCTAATCCCCCGCCCCTGAGCATGACATCATTAAAACAGTCATATCGGCAGCCCCTATCCCTGACCTCACTGGGCTTCGTAGGCAAACGCACCCAGTACAGTACCACACAACTATACTCCAAAGCTGGAACCCAATGCAGATCTCCTCACAATACATCGCTCCACATATAGGAATATGCTACATCACTTGCAAAGAAGAACGCTACACGGTTCATATCAGAATAGAAATTTAATGCACAACAAAATCACCAAGCCCATACAGCCATTAGGTCATGAACTCCAAAATAGATTTCATCATTGTGGGCTGCATCCGCAACAAATGACCAGCTTCTTCTTGTGTGACGCCCTGTTCCTTCATGGTACACAGGGGCTACATTCACGTTCAAAAAGGCAACATGGAAGCGCCTAGAACCGCAGGGCCGTCCCATTAGGTAGGCACTAGTCCAGCTGAAAGGCCGAAATGTTGCTCCTAGCCACTAGTACTGCGTAAGGGCATGTGGCCCATTGGCGATCGTCCCATAAGATCGAAATGGTGCTCCACTGATTAACACGAAGCAGCAGGTGTCGGGAGTAAAATCCATCTGCAGGAGTGGCATACAGATGGCAGTGGCAAAAGGGGAGGAGATACCTGTCACCCAAATGAAATGAAAAAGAATAGTATGGGCATCCGAACTTCATTTGAATTACTCACTTCAATGATCACACTAAATCCACAGCCATATGCATGCTAGCCCACTCCAAAGGATTATTTCCACCCAAAAACCACTTGCGAATCATAACTATATATATCGAGGTGAAAACACTATTACAAAGGAGTGTTTTTGTGCATGCGTCTGTTAAAACAGAATCCATCAGATGGGACTAGTAACGTGCATAGACACAAGTGTTTGAAGGCGCGTCGAGACAGGGAGGGTTCTACAAGGGCAGATAGACGATGGTCCCACTATGGCAGCACTGCATCACATAGCGCAGGGGAGGTGGATAGATTCCAAGAAGCCCTGTACATGGCAAACTCTGTATTAAATCATCTGTCCATGCATCCATACATCATTCCCTCATCCCGTAATGAAAACGCCTGATTTCATACTCACATAACATGTGAAATTTCCATTGAGTCTGTGCGTTATGCAGTCTGCAAAATCCACTGTGCTCCAGCCTGTAATTCCAGTGTTGTGAAGTAACATGTATTTGGGAACGTCCGGCCTCATCGTCCACTACGCTATTGCGCATCCCATACTATTCATATCAATCATTGCATTCTCGCCATGGCCCCTGTCCCAAGGACATTGAACAATAGAACGTTATATTTGCAGTCAGACCTGTGGGCATCTCCTCGCCGCTAGCTGAAAACCGAAAGCGCCGTCCTTCGAATTCCTCATTTGCAACATCACGTCGAAAAGGCAACTGTGACCGCTTGAAATCACAAATTAATCCATCTAGTGCGGCTGTGTGTGAAAATGGCAACTGGCTTCACTCACAAATGGGACGCCCCGCCCGTCGGTGAACCTCGGTACAGTGTTGCATGAGGGTCCACCGTTACTCGAGTACTACGTTCCACTGACCCTTCACAAGTCTGTTCGCGACTGCAAAGATAGTATGTGAAACAATGGGACCATAGCAGAATGAACATATGAACCAATATTACACTGCCATCGGGAACAAATACATGATTGTAATAGCAAGATGCCATTCGTCGAATTGCAGCGTTGTGTGCGGGACGTGCTCGCCCAAAGGGGATTGCAGCTTGCACAGGTGGAATGAATCACCACAGGTGGAGGCTATACAGCCTGAAAACACATAAATTGCAGACCCAACCCCCTCCCACAACCACACCCACTCCGAAATGCTACCGGCAGGACTAGCGATGTTGGCCCTGGGGGACCTGATAGCACTGAAAGTACTCCAACTTCAAGAAGAAGACGAACACCAACTACTATAACAACCGGCCGCACGGAGGAGACGCAGGAGGAGGAGGAGGGCAAGGCAGGGCCAGCAAGGGCCGCCAGCACAGCCACTACCACCACGCAGGCAGCCCGCAATCCCACGCCTCCAAGCACATCCGTTCAACCTCACTGATGAGCAGATCCACACCCTCTACCATTTGGACCGGGACACCATAACCGCCATTGTGGACATGACACAGGCTGACCTTGTCAGCATGATAGATAGCCCAACCGCCATCCCACCCCTACTGAAGGTGGTGTCTGTACTCCACTTCCTGGCCACAGGCACCTACCAGCACACAGTCAGACAGTTGCATGGCATTTCACAGCCACTGTTCTCACGGACACTATTGCAAGTGCTCGATGCCCTCCTGAGGCACGCAGACGACTACATCTCTCTACCCCGCTCGGAGCAGGAAATTACGAACGCAAAAGTGGGATTCCATGCACTTGGCGGCATACCGGGTTGCATTGGTGCCATCGACTGCACCCATGTGGAATTGGTCGTCCCACATGCCATGGAGGCCCAGTACCGCAACCGAAAACAATTTCATTCTCTGAATGTACAAATGGTGTGTGACTCCAACAGGATCATTACACGATTTCCTGGATCAACCCATGATTCTATGGTCTTGAGGAACTCTACAATTCCACGCTACATGGAGCGACACGCAGGGAACAGATCCTGGCTACTCGGTGAGTCTCATTTCAAGCATGATAATGTGGGGTATGTGATGCGGCAATGACCTGGCAGGAAGGGGGGGTGCGTACGTAGCAATGTCATTCCTCAAACATCCTTTTTTGTCCACATACAGGTGATGCCGGGTATCCACTGAAGAGATGGCTCCTTACACCACTCCGGAACCCACAGGACCAGCATGAGGAGGACTACAACCATGCCCACTCACGTACCCGTGTAGTCATAGAACAGGCATTCGGCCTACTGAAGACTCGTTTCCGCTGCCTCAGCAGGTCTGGCGGGGCACTCCTGTACCGCCATGAGAAGGTTGCAAAGATGGTCATGGCATGTGTCATGCTACACAACATGTGCGTACGTAGAAATGTGCCCATGCCCCCTGACGCAGAACTGCAAGCACCTGAAGATGGCCATGATGAGGGTGGGGATGTGGCAGCACCTCAAGGAGTCTGCGAGGCACAGGAGGGCCATGACATTCGTCAGCATATCATAGATGCATGCTTCTAGCACTCACGCCTGGTGGCTGATACATGGACACGGGACTTGTGGCACTGTGTGTGTCTGGAACATGCACAATATGGACTGTACGCCTATAATGGCCTCGTACACAAAGATCAATGTCCACACATCTCATTGGATGATCGTGCATTGTTTATGGCATATGTGAAATTATGTTACACACCCCATCGACCCGCCACCCAAGTGAGCCCACCACACCCCCTCCACCCTCCTACCTCCCCCCCGAACACCAGTGTCCAAAGATGCTCATTGTCAGTGGGCAGTCGCTATTGCAAGCCCCCTCTCCGGGTATCAGGGGCACCCCTGCCTGTGGAGCGCAGGTTCCTCCGAGATCTACGTTGGGGGCTGCCCTGGACGGAACTTGCAACGGATGATGTCTCTGCCTGCTCACGTCCATGCATGTCCCTAAGGGTTTGTGAGAGCTCAGTGAGCACACAGCGCACAGCGGCAAGTTCAGCACATACGTCTTTGGACGTCGCATGCAGTTCCCCCCCTCAGGCTCTCGGTGCTTCTCTCCATTTGTACTCTCAGGCTCTCGGTGCTTCTCTCCATTTCTACTCTCAGGCTCTCGGTGCTTCTCTCCATTTGTGCCCTTAGTGTCTCTGTACTTCTCTCCATTTCTGCCCTAAGTGTCTCAGTTGATGTTTCTATGGCTGCCTTAGTGCCCCCACATTCATCAGCATGGTCCTTGAGGAGCGTGGCCAGTTGCTGCTGTTGCACGATCACCTGGTCGAGGGACTGTTGCCTCTGCTGTGCCATGGCCATTTGCGGTGGTGTCACAGAGGGGCTGGTCACCTCATGTTGCCTTGCCACAGGGCTTGTGGGGGATGGCCAGTCGTCGTCTTGTGGGTGCCCCTGCGTGGTATCCTCATGGTGTACGGGATGGAACAGACAGGGGGATTGAGACAGGTCATGGACGGATCTTACTTCGACATCCCCGTTTTCTGTGTCGGAGCATGCTGCCATTAATGCAGTGTCACCTATGGTGCTGCTGCCACCAGAAGCAGTGCCTTCTGTGGCATCCATTGGGGGGACCTGTGGTGGTGCTGTTGTGGGCATGCTGGCTGCTGGGGTGCCTGTTGAAGTTCCCTCCTGTGTGCTGCCACTTGATTTGTGCTGCTGCTGTGTCTTGATGCGTGCAGCTGAGGTGGAGGGTCTTTGGCCGTTGGTCTTGGCCCTCTTTGCAGGTGTGCTGGTAGGGGTGTCCTGGATCTCGTCGTTTGATTCGGACCCTGTGGTGGAGTAAAGGAGGGCGAGCGTTATTAATGGGTCTGTGGAAATTGGAATGGCAATGTATCACATGCATTGGGGTGGTACCTGAGGGTGATTTGGGTCGGGGCCTTGGAGGTGGTTTCATTTTTGTGTGGATTGAGGATGCAGTTGTTTTGCAGCCTGCAGTTAGGGTGTGCCTGCTGCACGTGTAGAGGGTGTTTTTAGGATTTTTAATTATTTATGTATTTAATGTGACTTTTAAAGTGTGCTATCAGGCCTATGTATGTGGACATTCTCCTGGACATGTGTTACTGTTGCACTATGTGGACACATGGTACTTCACATGATTGGACATTGTGGATTTGGCATTGTTTTATTTGGCCCACCTACCTGATTCTTCGGATGTCTGCACTCCTTTCTCCATCCCTCCGACTCCCTCTATACTCTCCATTCCAATGGTGGAGGCACAGATTTCTTCCCAGGGGGTCAACTTGATGGGTGATTCCGATCCTCCCCCGGTAGCTGTGGCAATGTTTCGGTTGGCAGAAAGTATGCTCCGGACGCGTATCCGCAAGTCGTCCCATCGCTTTCTGCATTGCTGTGGGTTGCAGGGTGCGGTCCCCACCGCACTTACCCGCTGTGCCACCAGGGCCCATATGGCCTTCTTGTTCGCAAGTGCCGTCCTGGTCATTTGCGTGGAGAAGACGACGGCAGCATTCTCCTGGAGGGTCTCTGTGAGCACGGTGAGTTCCTCACGGGAGAAGTGGACCTGCCGCTTGCGGTCGCACGCTTTCTTCGCTACTTTTCCCATTTTTCTTGGTTTCACTAGGGTGGATGACGGGTTGGGATGAGTCTCAGGGTAGTGTTTTTAATGGTTGTGTGGAAATTGTGTTTTTATAGGTGTACGGCGTGCTGTTTCCCGTTCCGGGACCATGTTTTTACTTCCGTTTCCGTATATTTACGGTCACCGTACTTTCCGATTGCCGCTCATTGCGGTGACCGCTAAGATGGGTGGCGGAATTGCACCTAGGGCGCCGTACGGCGGCGGTGTGGGCCGTTTTGGGGTCATTTCCGCCATCGCGGACTTTGCACTTCCGCCATGGCGTGGTGCTTGTGCCCGATGGGTCGGAATGAGCCGCACTTTGCTCCGTCGTGCAATGGCGGAAACGCTATTTACGCTATGGCGGTCAGGTCAGTCACTTTCCGCCAGGGTCGTAATGAGGGCCATTGACATTTCAAAGGAATTACACACACATACATGTCCAAGAGTGGGAGAAAAGAGTCTCACTCTTGGCAGGATGGAAAAAAAACAAACTCCAGAAATCCCACAAAGCTGCTGGGGGACTCACTAGGTTAGGAAATTCAGCCTAAACAGAGAATTCTCCCTAACACTAGTCTGTCCCAGAAAATGGAGTTTAAAGTGGAGAGTCTGAAAACGACAACCCTGTGTCACTGCACTAAAGGTGCTGGGTGACAAACAGTAAAAAGAAGATGCCTATGGAGTAGGTGTGGCTCCACAGCCTATGAACACAAACATGTTAAACACACAGCAAAACACATGTAAGAGTGAGAAAAAAGGCTCACACTCTTACCAGGTGAAAACAATAAATCGTAGAAATCCAGCAAAGTTGCTGAGGGACTCAGTAGGTAAGGGAAATTAGCCATTCTGGAGAACTCTCCGTAACAGCTGACAGTTGTCTAGGTACATGTGAGGCACTTTGCACCCAGATTTGATTTAGAGTACTTGTTAGAATCAAAAGTGATCAGGGCACCCATTTTGTTTGTAATTTGATTAAATCATTGCTGTCCACCTTAAACATAGATCACAATTTGCATTGCCTCCAACAGGTGCAATCAGTGGGGGCAGTGAAGATGCATAATGGTGTGTGATTAATTGAAAATTGGTCAAGCTGTGTCAAGATAATGGATTAAAATGGCCCAACGCCCTACCAAATATCCTGGTCAGAATCAGAAGTACACCTCACAGGAAACTGACCTCAGCCCTTATCAATAGCTGTATGGCCGACCTATGCAATTACCTCCACCTACTGATGATAGACTCTTGTGTGATGTTAACCTCATTTCTTTTGTCAGTTCTGTTTATACTCAGATCAAATATGCCCAGCCAATGGAGTCACTCTTACCCAGAAACTCTGCAACCAAGTGATTGGCTTCTTGTGAAGATAAGTTAGAGAAAGTTGTCTCTGGCTCCAAGGTGGGAGAACCCCTGTAGAATTTGTTGTTATCTAATTTTATTTTTTTCTCTGATCCGAATATCACTTATGAAAGCTTCTCTGAGTTTATGCAGTCATACATCCTTAAGCACCATGTCAGAGGTACATAATTGGCCATGGTTCAAAACCCATTTCATACTGCATTTGCAGTGAGGAACTTGTGATATGTATAAGGCATGGAAATGAGTGGTGGCTATGTTGCTAGGGTACCTATGAAGACCTGCTATGTTCCCACAAATGTTGTCACTTACCAACGTGGAGCGTTCTTAAATTACTTGACCGATGCAGACTACCTTAGGGATTTTTATTACAGTACAACAATCCTGACATTTGACACCTGCCCCCAACGTCTGGATAACCAATTTAGAACCTGCTGTAAAACCTGCAGCAGTGCTGGATATATGCCATGAACAACCTCATGTTTCTGACTTGATGTATTATTTTCGTTTCCATTGTAATGTTTTATGATAGCAATGCATATTTGTGAACTTGCAATTGGTACACAGCTGCAATAAACAACAATTAAACCTTTCCATCCTGCCCTATCTCGATCTTTTCAATATGCATTTTAGAGTCATGTACATATTGTAGACTTGAGGTGGGTTCACGGTGAACACAAGCAACTAATTAACACGGCAGTACACTTATCAATCTATCAATTAATACTTTAATTTGGAAGAATGCCATAAAATAACACAAAGCAGAGTCAACATATAACAACCCTGTCCCACACCCCTTAGAAATACAAGACTAGGTTCTCGCCTTGTTGCACCCACTACCACATTCCTGAACGCAGCCCCACCGACCATGATTAGAAACGATAGACTCAGCTATCGCACTAATCTTGATTCAAAACTTACCAGAATGCTCACCAATCAGACTAAGAACCCCAAGCAGCCTACCTCACTTACTGACCTCCCACCGAGTCACAACCCAGCAATACCTCACTCGCCACCACACACAAAAGCCAACCCTCCACAGACCTCTATCAAGGGAGCTCTCATCAATGCTCGCTCATTGGTAGCCCACGCTACTGATGTCGCCGACATTATCTCCACTAACCACCTAGACTTTATCGCTATCACGGAGACATGGCTCCACCAAGCAGCCGGTCCCACAATAGCTCTAGCCACTCCGGACAACTACAACATCATCCGAGCTGACAGAAAAAATGGAGCAGGAGAGGAATAGCAATTATTGCAAAATCCACTCTAAACATCAGAGAAGTAACCAGCACAACCCTACCTTCAGCCGAACTTTTATCCGTCAAACTCCCATTATCTGACACACAAACCATCCTGTTCCATATTATATACAGACCCCCAGGACCCCCCTCCACCTTTGAAGAGGATATCTCTCTCCTACTCACTACCAATTTGAAACCGAAATCCCAAATCATCATTCTGGGAGATTTCAACTTGGGACTCAATGACCCCAATGACAACCAGGCTACTTCCCTTAATGACACGATTACTCATCTAGGCTTCACCCAACACATTAATCAACCCACACATACGAAAGGAAGATCCTTGGATTGGCTTGCAGATGCCAATTGCAACCTCTCACTGACTGACATCACTCCCTGTGCTTGGACTGACCATCACCTTATTACCTTCTCTTTACCTAGATCCTTACCATCTACCACATGACCCACAAAGTTACCTCAAATAATCTCCAGAAATAACCGCAACATCACTATAGAGAACCTCAAACCTCTTCTCGCGCCTATCAGTAAAGCTAATCTACCTATGCAAAATAACAACCCAGCAGCCATAGTAGACCTATATAACAATACCTTAGAACTAGCTCTCAACCAGATAGCTCCTCTCAAACAACGAAAAGCCAAACCTATTGTCCACTACAACAAATGGTTCTCAGCAGAATTAAAAGCTCTCCGCAATATTAAAAGAACTGCAGAAACTAGCTGGAGAAAAGCCCCTTCTCTCTCCACTAAAGACAAATTTGCTTCAGCTGCCTCCACCTACAAATCCGCCATCTTAAATGCTAAAAAAGAGATCTATAACTTGAGAATACAAAATGCCAAATCTGGAACTAAAGAACTTTTCTCTATACTAAGAGAACTTGAATCACCATTGCCTCCTACAGAGGACTGCATCAAAGACAAGGCCTGGTGTAACAATATCCAGCTCGCCCTCGCTAACAAAATTGCCCTCCTACAAACGAAGATAGAAGCAAAAAAATCTAGCCTTGACTCCAAGCAGAACCCCAGCAGCAAAATAAACCACACCACCCCTAATTGCCCCTCCTTCCACTTCTCACCAGTCACAGAAGAGGAAGTAATCAAGATAATCGCCAGTCTCAAACCATCTAACTGCAAAGGTGACATTTGTCCCGCATCTGTCATCAAAGACGGTGCTAATAAGTTAGCCCCTCTCATCACCTCTCTGATCAACTCCTCCTTCAAAAACTCAGTGGTCCCCAACAACCTTAAAGAAGCGTGGGCCCTACCCCTGCTCAAAAAACCTAACCTAGATCCCAACATCCCCACAAACTACAGGCCCATCACCACAGTCCCATTTTGTCTCAAAATTTTGGACAGGGTAGCCTATCTCCAAATACAACAACATTTGGAAGACAACAACCTCTGCGACAATCCGGCTTTAGACCAAGGCACGGGACTGAAACTGCTCTCTTGGATCTAAAAATCCAAATGGATGACGCCAAAGACAAGGGCAAACTGGCCATCTTGCTCTTGTTGGATCTCTCTGCTGCCTTTGATCTGGTTTGATCCTCACTCAACACCTCTCCTAGGCTGCTGCATTCTCTCCGAATGCCACTAAGTGATCCAGTCATTTCTGTCTGACAGGTCGACTAGAGTCTTCGCCCCCACTGCGGCTGCGGACCCTATCCCAATCACATGTGGAGTGCCCCAAGGCTCCTGCATTTCTCCCACACTTTACAACATCTTCACGAAGCTCCTATTTGACCGTCTTGACGATCTGGGTGTCAGCTACACTAATTATGCAGACGACACCCAGGTCCTCATCACGCTCACTGGTAGCTATGAAGAAGATGTTGCAAAGCTTAATGATATCTACTTAGAAATCCAAGCCTGGATGGCTACACACAGTCTTTGCTTAAACGACGATAAGACAGAATTGCTTATCGTAGGCTCCCAGGCTTGCCTCAACAAACTGGACCAAAGGTACCAATCCTTTACCATTGATGGCAACATCATAAAAGTATCCAAAGAGGTCAAAACACTAGGTGTATACCTCGACTCTACCTTTTCACTAAAGAAACAAATAAACTCTACCATCTCAGCTACCTCATACACCAATAAATTGATCAATGCCTGTAGGCCTTTTCTCTCCACCTCTAGTTGCCTCTCCTTATCTAGAGCGCTGATATTGTCTAAATTAGACTATTGCAACACACTCTACTTAGGCACTACCACAAAAAACTTGAACAGGCTCCATATCCTGCAAAATAATGCACTAAGATGTGCCCTCAACCTCCCGCGCAAGGCGCACATATTCACGGTTAGCAAAGAAGTCCACTGGCTCCCGATCCGCGACAGAATTAAGCTAAGAACCCTGGTCATCACCCACAAGTGCCTGGCACGTACTGCCGCACGTTACCTTTCAGACAAATTCTCTAGACACTGCCCCATTAGACCCACCAGAACTCCGTACCTGCACCAACTAAAGATCCCTAACTACAACCAAAAAACAGCAAGAGGCTCCAGTTTCCCAGTGCTCGCAGCACAATGTTGGAACAACCTCCCTCCTACAATTATATCGGAAACCACGTTCTGGACATTCAGAGCCATGGTAAAATCATGGCTACTAGCCTAAACATCTAGGGGTCGATTCATGGAATTAATGTACGCCAAAAATTCCCGCGCAGAGGTGCCAAAACGTGCGAATCGCAGGAAAAGTGCGAAAATCGCAGGAAAACCAGCACACAGCGATTCATGGAAGTCCGGCCGCGAGAAAAACATTGGATGTGCGCTAAAAATGTGCGCCGCGCATGCCAGCGCACAGGTCATCCAACAGCGTGCGCCACGGCCAGTGCGAAATCGCACATAGCGCGGCGCACATCACAAAAGTAGGCGGAACACGGGGCGTAACACTCGGAATGGGGAACAACGCGTGAAAATATGGGCGTCACGGGGGAAGTACTGGAGGCAAGTGCGCGGAACACCCACACGCTCGCCTGCAACCCGTATTCATGGAATCGAATAGGGCAAACCAGTGCACAGTCAAAGGTGCGCAGAGGGCCAAACAAGTACGCCACAAGAAAGCAGGCGGTAGCGCCCCTGCGACTGAAAAAAATGTGCGCCAAAATGTGCGCTAACAAAAAGCACCCATATACAGCCATGATAGTCGCCCTCTAGGACAAATGATGTGCAAAGGGGCACCAACAAACACGGACATCCGCTGTGTGAAAAATAGCGTGTGCGCGTGTTCCTGGGGGCGCGGGAAGTTCCACACGCGATTAGCCTGGGTACGTGTACCTCGGGGTGCGCGGGAAGTTCCACACGCGATTAGCCTGGGTACGTGTACTACGGGGTGCGCAGGAAGTTCCACACGCGATTGGCCTGGGTAGGTGGGGGTGCGTGGGAAGTTCCACACGCGATTGACCTGGGTACGTGTACTTTGGGGTGCGCGGAAGATTCACATGCGATTTCTGCAGGGTACGTGTATTTCGGTGGTGCCGGGGAATGCTACACGTGATTTGGCCATGTGGGTCCCCCAGGTGTTCCCTCTACACCCTCCACGGCCCCTGCAGGCAGCCCACACCACAGGTTACTACCCTGCACCCCTGCTCCTGTCCCACAGGCAACCCATCCACCATGGCCATGCCCACCAGCCAACCCACATGTCACCTTGCACTACTGATCACCAACACATGTCTCCCAGCACCCCCACCCCCCAGCCACCAGGGGCAGCCTCCACCAGGCCCCCACTCATGTCCCCTATTACCCCCACCCCCCAGCAGTGCAGGGGCAGCCTCCACCAGGCCCCCACTCATGTCCCCTATTACCCCCACCCCCCAGCAGTGCAGGGGCAGCCTCCACCAGGCCCCACTCATGTCCAAATAATGTCTCCCACCACCCCCACCCCCGAGCCAACAGGGGCAGCCTCCACCAGGCCCCCACTCATGTCCCCTATTACCCCCACACCCCAGCAGTGCAGGGGCAGCCTCCACCAGGCCCCCAATCATGTCTCCCACCACCCCCACCCCCAGCAGTGCAGGGGCAGCCTCCACCAGACCCCCACTCATGTCCCCATGCACCCCCACCCCTCAGCAGTGCAGGGGCAGCCTCGACCAGGCCCCCACTCATGTCTCCCACCACCCCCACCCCCCAGCAGTGCAGGGGCAGCCTCCACCAGGCCCCCACTCATGTCTCCCACCACCCCCACCCCCCAGCAGTGCAGGGGCAGCCTCCATCAGGCCCCCACCCATGTCTACCACCACCCCCACCCCCCAGCCACCAGGGGCAGCCTCCACCAGGCCCCCACTCATGTCTCCCACCACCCCCAACCCCCAGCCACCAGGGGCAGCCTCCACCAAGCCCCCACTCATGTCCCCTATTACCCCCACCCCCCAGCAGTGCAGGGGCAGCATCCACCAGGCCCCCACTCATGTCCAACTCATGTCTCCCACCACCCCCACCCCCCAGCCACCAGGGGCAGCCTCCACCAAGCCCCCACTCATGTCTCCCACCACTCCCACCGCCCAGCAGTGCAGGGGCAGCCTCCACCAGGCCCCCACTCATGTCCAACTCATGTCTACCACCACCCCCACCCCCCAGCCACCAGGGGCAGCCTCCACCAGGCCCCCACTCATGTCTCCCACCACTCCCACCGCCCAGCAGTGCAGGGGCAGCCTCCACCAGGCCCCCACTCATGTCTCCCACCACCCCCACCCCCCAGCAGTGCAGAGGCAGCCTCCAGCATGCCCCCACTCATGTCCCCTATTACCCTCACCCCCCAGCAGTGCAGGGGCAGCCTCCACTAGGCCCCCACTCATGTCCAACTCATGTCTCCCACCACCCCCACCCCCCAGCCACCAGGGGCAGCCTCCACCAAGCCCCCACTCATGTCTCCCACCACTCCCACCGCCCAGCAGTGCAGGGGCAGCCTCCACCAGGCCCCCACTCATGTCCAACTCATGTCTACCACCACCCCCACCCCCCAGCCACCAGGGGCAGCCTCCACCAGGCCCCCACTCATGTCTCCCACCACCCCCCAACAGTGCAGGGGCAGCCTCCACCAGGCCCCCACTCATGTTCAACTCATGTCTCCCAGCACCCCCACCCCCCAGCCACCAGGGGCAGCCTCCACCAGGCCCCCACTCATGTCTCCCACCACCCTCACCCCCCAGCAGTGCAGGGGCAGCCTCCACCAGGCCCCCACCCATGTCTACCACCACCCCCACCCCCCAGCCACCAGGGGCAGCCTCCACCAGGCCCCCACTCATGTCACCCAGCATCCCCACCCCCCAGCAACCAGGGGCAGCCTCCACCAGGCCCCCACTCATGTCCCCTATTACCCCCACCCCCCAGCCACCAGGGGCAGCCTCCACCAGGCCCCCACTCATGTCCCCTATAACCCCCACCCCCAGCAGTGCAGGCGCAGCCTCCACCAGGCCCCCACTCATGTCCCCTATTACCCCCACACCCCAGCAGTGCAGGGGCAGCCTCCACCAGGCCCACACTCATGTCCCCTATTACCCCCACACCCCAGCAGTGCAGGGGCAGCCTCCACCAGGCCCCCACTCATGTCCCCATGCACCCCCACCCCCATCAGTGCAGGGGCAGCCTCCACCAGGCCCCCACTCATGTCCCCTATTACCCCCACCCCCCAGCGGTGCAGGGGCAGCCTCCACCAGGCCCCCACTCATGTCCCCTTGCACCCCCACCCCCCAGCAGTGCAGGGGCAGCCTCCACCAGGCCCCCACTCATGTCCCCTATTACCCCCACCCCCAGCGTTGCAGGGGCAGCCTCCAACAGGCCCCCACTCTGTCCAACTCATGTCTCCCACCACCCCCACCCCCCAGCCACCAGGGGCAGCCTCCACCAGGCCCCCACTCATGTCTCCCACCACCCCCACACCCCAGCAGTGCAGGGGCAGCCTCCACCAGGCCCTCACTCATGTCCAACTCATGTCTCCCACCACCCCCCAGCCACCAGGGGCAGCCTCCACCAGGCCCCCACTCATGTCTCCCACCACCCCCACCCCCCAGCAGTGCAGGGGCAGCCTCCACCAGGCCCCCACTCATGTCCAACTCATGTCTCCCAGCACCCCCACCCCCCAGCCACCAGGGGCAGCCTCCACCAGGCCCCCACTCATGTCTCCCACCACCCCCACCCCCCAGCTGTGCAGGGGCAGCCTCCACCAGGCCCCCACTCATGTCCAACTCATGTCTCCCAGCACCCCCACCCCCCAGTCACCAGGGGCAGCCTCCACCAGGCCCCCACTCATGTCCCCTATTATCCCCACCCCCAGCAGTGCAGGGGCAGCCTCCACCAGGCCCCCACTCATGTCTCCCACCACCCCCACCCCCCAGCAGTCCAGGGGCAGCCTCCATCAGGCCCCCACCCATGTCTACCACCACCCCCACCCCCCAGCCACCAGGGGCAGCCTCCACCAGGCCCCCACTCATGTCTCCCACCACCCCCAACCCCCAGCCACCAGGGGCAGCCTCCACCAAGCCCCCACTCATGTCCCCTATTACCCCCACCCCCCAGCAGTGCAGGGGCAGCATCCACCAGGCCCCCACTCATGTCCAACTCATGTCTCCCACTACCCCCACCCCCCAGCCACCAGGGGCAGCCTCCACCAAGCCCCCACTCATGTCTCCCACCACTCCCACCGCCCAGCAGTGCAGGGGCAGCCTCCACCAGGCCCCCACTCATGTCCAACTCATGTCTACCACCACCCCCACCCCCCAGCCACCAGGGGCAGCTTCCACCAGGCCCCCACTCATGTCTCCCACCACTCCCACCGCCCAGCAGTGCAGGGGAAGCCTCCACCAGGCCCCCACTCATGTCTCCCACCACCTCACCCCCCAGCAGTGCAGAGGCAGCCTCCAGCATGCCCCCACTCATGTCCCCTATTACCCTCACCCCCCAGCAGTGCAGGGGCAGCCTCCACCAGGCCCCCACTCATGTCCAACTCATGTCTCCCACCACCCCCACCCCCCAGCCACCAGGGGCAGCCTCCACCAAGCCCCCACTCATGTCTCCCACCACTCCCACCGCCCAGCAGTGCAGGGGCAGCCTCCACCAGGCCCCCACTCATGTCCAACTCATGTCTACCACCACCCCCACCCCCCAGCCACCAGGGGCAGCCTCCACCAGGCCCCCACTCATGTCTCCCACCACCCCCCAACAGTGCAGGGGCAGCCTCCACCAGGCCCCCACTCATGTTCAACTCATGTCTCCCAGCACCCCCACCCCCCAGCCACCAGGGGCAGCCTCCACCAGGCCCCCACTCATGTCTCCCACCACCCTCACCCCCCAGCAGTGCAGGGGCAGCCTCCACCAGGCCCCCACCCATGTCTACCACCACCCCTACCCCCCAGCCACCAGGGGCAGCCTCCACCAGGCCCCCACTCATGTCACCCAGCATCCCCACCCCCCAGCCACCAGGGGCAGCCTCCACCAGGCCCCCACTCATGTCCCCTATTACCCCCACCCCCCAACCACCAGGGGCAGTCTCCACCAGGCCCCCACTCATGTCCCCTATAACCCCCACCCCCAGCAGTGCAGGCGCAGCCTCCACCAGGCCCCCACTCATGTCCCCTATTACCCCCACCCCCCAGCAGTGCAGGGGCAGCCTCCACCAGGCCCACACTCATGTCCCCTATTACCCCCACCCCCCAGCAGTGCAGGGGCAGCCTCCACCAGGCCCCCACTCATGTCCCCATGCACCCCCACCCCCATCAGTGCAGGGGCAGCCTCCACCAGGCCCCCACTCATGTCCCCTATTACCCCCACCCCCCAGCGGTGCAGGGGCAGCCTCCACCAGGCCCCCACTCATGTCCCCTTGCACCCCCACCCCCCAGCAGTGCAGGGGCAGCCTCCACCAGGCCCCCACTCATGTCCCCTATTACCCTCACCCCCAGCATTGCAGGGGCAGCCTCCAATAGGCCCCCACTCTGTCCAACTCATGTCTCCCACCACCCCCACACCCCAGCCACCAGGGGCAGCCTCCACCAGGCCCCCACTCATGTCTCCCACCACCCCCACCCCCCAGCAGTGCAGGGGCAGCCTCCACCAGGCCCTCACTCATGTCCAACTCATGTCTCCCACCACCCCCACCCCCCAGCCACCAGGGGCAGCCTCCACCAGGCCCCCGCTCATGTCTCCACCACCCCCACCCCCCAGCAGTGCAGAGGCAGCCTCCACCAGGCCCTCACTCATGTCCAACTCATGTCTCCCACCACCCCCACCCCCCAGCCACCAGGGGCAGCCTCCACCAGGCCCCCACTCATGTCTCCACCCCCCCACCCCCCAGCAGTGCAGGGGCAGCCTCCACCAGGCCCCCACTCATGTCCAACTCATGTCTACCACCGCCCCCACCCCCAGCCACCAGGGGCAGCCTCCACCAGGCCCCCACTCATGTCTCCCACCACCCCCACCCCCCAGCAGTGCAGGGGCAGCATCCACCAGGCCCCCACTCATGTCCAACTCATGTCTCCCAGCACCCCCAGCCACCAGGGGCAGCCTCCACCAGGCCCCCACTCATGTCTCCCACCACCCCCACCCCCCAGCTGTGCAGGGGCAGCCTCCACCAGGCCCCCACTCATGTCCAACTCATGTCTCCCAGCACCCCCACCCCCCAGCCACCAGGGGCAGCCTCCACCAGGCCCCCACTCATGTCCCCTATTATCCCCACCCCCAGCAGTGCAGGGGCAGCCTCCACCAGGCCCCCACTCATGTCTCCCACCACCCCCACCCCCCAGCAGTGCAGGGGCAGCCTCCATCAGGCCCCCACCCATGTCTACCACCACCCCCACCCCCCAGCCACCAGGGGCAGCCTCCACCAGGCCCCCACTCATGTCTCCCACCACCCCCAACCCCCAGCCACCAGGGGCAGCCTCCACCAAGCCCCCACTCATGTCCCCTATTACCCCCACCCCCCAGCAGTGCAGGGGCAGCATCCACCAGGCCCCCACTCATGTCCAACTCATGTCTCCCACCACCCCCACCCCCCAGCCACCAGGGGCAGCCTCCACCAAGCCCCCACTCATGTCTCCCACCACTCCCACCGCCCAGCAGTGCAGGGGCAGCCTCCACCAGGCCCCCACTCATGTCCAACTCATGTCTACCACCACCCCCACCCCCCAGCCACCAGGGGCAGCCTCCACCAGGCCCCCACTCATGTCTCCCACCACTCCCACCGCCCAGCAGTGCAGGGGCAGCCTCCACCAGGCCCCCACTCATGTCTCCCTCCACCCCACCCCCCAGCAGTGCAGAGGCAGCCTCCAGCATGCCCCCACTAATGTCCCCTATTACCCTCACCCCCCAGCAGTGCAGGGGCAGCCTCCACCAGGCCCCCACTCATGTCCAACTCATGTCTACCACCACCCCCACCCCCCAGCCACCAGGGGCAGCCTCCACCAAGCCCCCACTCATGTCTCCCACCACTCCCACCGCCCAGCAGTGCAGGGGCAGCCTCCACCAGGCCCCCACTCATGTCCAACTCATGTCTCCCAGCACCCCCACCCCCCAGCCACCAGGGGCAGCCTCCACCAGGCCCCCACTCATGTCTCCCACCACCCTCACCCCCCAGCAGTGCAGGGGCAGCCTCCACCAGGCCCCCACCCATGTCTACCACCACCCCCACCCCCCAGCCACCAGGGGCAGCCTCCACCAGGCCCCCACTCATGTCACCCAGCATCCCCACCCCCCAGCCACCAGGGGCAGCCTCCACCAGGCCCCCACTCATGTCCCCTATTACCCCCACCCCCCAGCCACCAGGGGCAGCCTCCACCAGGCCCCCACTCATGTCCCCTATAACCCCCACCCCCAGCAGTGCAGGCGCAGCCTCCACCAGGCCCCCACTCATGTCCCCTATTACCCCCACCCCCCAGCAGTGCAGGGGCAGCCTCCACCAGGCCCACACTCATGTCCCCTATTACCCCCACCCCCCAGCAGTGCAGGGGCAGCCTCCACCAGGCCCCCACTCATGTCCCCATGCACCCCCACCCCCATCAGTGCAGGGCCAGCCTCCACCAGGCCCCCACTCATGTCCCCTATTACCCCCACCACCCAGCGGTGCAGGGGCAGCCTCCACCAGGCCCCCACTCATGTCCCCTTGCACCCGCCCCCCCCAGCAGTGCAGGGGCAGCCTCCACCAGGCCCCCACTCATGTCCCCTATTACCCCCACCCCCAGCATTGCAGGGGCAGCCTCCAATAGGCCCCCACTCTGTCCAACTCATGTCTCCCACCACCCCCACCCCCCAGCCACCAGGGGCAGCCTCCACCAGGCCCCCACTCATGTCTCCCACCACCCCCACCCCCCAGCAGTGCAGGGGCAGCCTCCACCAGGCCCTCACTCATGTCCAACTCATGTCTCCCACCACCCCCACCCCCCAGCCACCAGGGGCAGCCTCCACCAGGCCCCCGCTCATGTCTCCACCACCCCCACCCCCCAGCAGTGCAGAGGCAGCCTCCACCAGGCCCTCACTCATGTCCAACTCATGTCTCCCACCACCCCCACCCCCCAGCCACCAGGGGCAGCCTCCACCAGGCCCCCACTCATGTCTCCACCCCCCCACCCCACAGCAGTGCAGGGGCAGCCTCCACCAGGCCCCCACTCATGTCCAACTCATGTCTACCACCGCCCCCACCCCCAGCCACCAGGGGCAGCCTCCACCAGGCCCCCACTCATGTCTCCCACCACCCCCACCCCCCAGCAGTGCAGGGGCAGCCTCCACCAGGCCCCCACTCATGTCCAACTCATGTCTCCCAGCACCCCCACCCCCCAGCCACCAGGGGCAGCCTCCACCAGGCCCCCACTCATGTCTCCCACCACCCCCACCCCCCAGCTGTGCAGGGGCAGCCTCCACCAGGCCCCCACTCATGTCCAACTCATGTCTCCCAGCACCCCCACCCCCCAGCCACCAGGGGCAGCCTCCACCAGGCCCCCACTCATGTCCCCTATTATCCCCACCCCCCAGCAGTGCAGGGGCAGCCTCCACCAGGCCCCCACTCATGTCTCCCACCACCCCACCCCCCAGCAGTGCAGGGGCAGCCTCCACCAGGCTCCCACCCATGTCTACCACCACCCCCACACCCCAGCCACCAGGGGCAGCCTCCAGCAGGTCCCCACTCATGTCTCCCACCACCCCCACCCCCCAGCGGTGCAGGGGCAGCCTCCACCAGGCCCCCACTCCTGTCTCCCTGCACCCCCTACCCCCCAGCCACCAGGGGCAGCCTCCACCAGGCCCCCACTCATGTCCTCTATTACCCCCACCCCCCAGCAGTGCAGCGGCAGCCTCCACCAGGCCCCCACTCATGTCCCCATGCACCCCCACCCCTCAGCAGTGCAGGGGTAGCCTCCACCAGGCCCCCACTCATGTCCCCTATTACCCCTACCCCACAGTAGTGCAGGGGCAGCCTCCACCAGGCCCCCACTCATGTCCAACTCACGTCTCCCACCACCCCCACCCCCCAGCCACTAGGGGCAGCCTCCACCAGGCCCCCACTCATGTCTCCCACCACCCCCACCCCCAGAAGTGCAGGGGCAGCCTCCACCTTCCCCCACTCATGTCCAACTCATGTCTACCACCACCCCCACCCCCCAGCCACCAGGGGCAGCCTCCACCAGGCCATGTCTCCCACCACCCTCACCCCCCAGCAGTGCAGGGGCAGCCTCCACCAGGCCCCCACTCATGTCCAACTCATGTCTCCCACCACCCCCCAGCCACCAGGGGCAGCCTCCACCAGGCCCCCACTCATGTCCCCTATTACCCCCACCCCCCAGCAGTGCAGGGGCAGCCTCCACCAGGCCCCCACTCATGTCTCCCACCACCCCCACCCCCCAGCAGTGCAGGGGCAGCCTCCACCAGGCCCCCACTCATGTCCCCATGCACCCTCACCCCCCAGCAGTGCAGGGGCAGCCTCCACCTGGCCCCCACCCATGTCTACCACCACCCCCACACCCCAGCAGTGCAGGGGCAGCCTCCACCAGGCCCCCACTCATGTCCAACTCATGTCTCCCACCACCCCCACCCCCCAGCCACCAGGGGCAGCCTCCACCAGGGCCCCACTCATGTCTAGCACCACCCCCACCCCCAGCACTGTGGGGCACCTGCCAGCAGGCCCCCACTCATGTCCAACTCATGTTCCCCTGCACCCCCACCCCCCAGCACTGTGGGGCACCTGCCAGCAGGCCCCCACTCATGTCCAACTCATGTTCCCCTGCACCCCCACCCCCCAGCACTGTGGGGCACCTACCAGCAGGCCCCCACTCATGTCCAACTCATGTTCCCCAGCCAACATGTCATCACAATCTAGATCCCTGGTCCCTATGGTCAGCCTCCAAATGCAAAACACCCACCCGAGTATTGCATCCACCCACTCAGAAATGGCAATAACATGAAAGAACAGCAATTGCAAGTCTGGAAACGAACACATGTCCCTCAAATACACCCAATGGGTGTCAGTGAATCTCAAAACCCATATCATGATATGCATGAAACCAATGAGATGATACTACACATTGAAGTTTGATAAAAAAATATGTATTAAAGGAAACATGAATTGAATCAAAAATAAACTAACAGAAATGGGAATGTAAAAAAAGTAAAAAGAAGCATGGCCATGAAAAAATGCAAAACCAAAAATCAGAATCCAAAGGAATGGTGTCCAAAGTCACAGTCCAGAAAAGAAAATCCAATGGGAAATTATAATTGAAAGCCATTGCTCCATGGGTAAATTGTAAAAAGAAAAGAAAATCCAACAGTGCACTATGTACAGGTGAACAAGCCAGGGTCCATGATCTCAACAAAAGAAATGAAACCTATCTAACAACACTACCTAATAAAAAATAACTATATACAAAAATGTGGCCCATTGTCCAAAAGGTCCAAAGAAAATGCAAAAACAAAGGAAACCTAACACTAACTACATAACTATTTACATGGGCAGCGGGCTAGTCCAACGGCTCACTGGATGTTGTCATGGGCCAGGGCATCATCGAACTCCTGTTCAATGGCTTGGAGGCGGGCATGTTCCCTGGCCCTGAGGTCTCGCAGGGATAAAGCAGTGTCCAGCTCCAACTCCCTGCGAAGACCCTCGAGACACTCAGCGCCTTCCGCATGGAGTTATCCGCCCTGACCATTGTGAGCCATTCCTCCTCTGCCCGCTGCCGCTCTGCACCTATCTGCTTGCCCAACCGCTCCCACACGGAAGCCACTCCCATTCCAGGATTCTCCTGCCCTCCGGCCGATGCCTGCACCCCTGATGTTGATGGCCCCAAGCCATGATGCCTCCCACGTCGAGCCTGCCGCTGCCTCCGACGCAATTGCCTGTGCCAGCACGACGGCATCCAGGCTGATGGTATCCACCGACGCCGTCGTGCACGTGCCCTGCCCGATGATGCCGTCACATCCTCCATCTGCTGGGGTCCAGTTGCTGATATGTCCACCCTTGCTGGACCTCCGACTCCCGACTGTGGCAGGGATGGGATCCCGACCGAGCCGGCTGCATTGGTCGGGGCAGGTCCACAGGGGGCCCTGGTGGCATCTGGGCCGGAAGACGGCATGAAGAACGACTGGTGCATAGTCTCCACAGAGGAGGAGAGGGTCGCCAGATTGGCTGACACATGTAGGAAACCCCCGACCATGGCGTTCCCAACTGGGCCACGTCGGCACGGTGCTCTCCGTGATGACGTGCATGCTCCTCCCGGGAAGCACACACCTCATCACGAATTGCACCTGTGCGCAACGTGACACCAATCAGGACCTTCTCCATACGGCCAGGGGTCCCCTCGTCCGCAGGTGGAGGGGAGTCAGATGACATGGACATCCCCCCTACCTGCGGACGGGCCTGGGATGGGGCATCCCTGCTGGTGCATGGTGGTGCAGTCACAGTGTCAGGGACAGTGACATGCACAGGCCCCTCCACGGCGTCCTGTGCTGCCTCTTGCCCCTGCCCCTGGACTGCAACACTTGCACCAGCAGGGATGCCCCCACCAGGCCCCATGTGCGCCTCAGTAGCGGCCTCCTCCTCCTCTGTGGAAACCACCAACCTGGATGGCTCCACCCTGTCTTCCGCCGTTGCAAGCCCCTGTGGGCGCTCACCCACCCCTTCCGCTGCAGCCGTGGGAGCATCCCCGCCGCTTTGCTCCACACAGCCGTCTCCGCCCTCTTCTTCACGTGGTGCTGTGTAGAGGGAGACATAGAACACAAGCATCAGGGTACTTTACAATGGTCCCCCAGACAGGGAGCAATAGCAGATGAGTGGCACTGTCAAAGATCACTTCCATCATGTCCCTCCACAACACATGGCTCAGTGCAGGTAAAACACATGCGGTAACAGGCATGGCGCATGCTATGGACATTAGCATACATGTCCAAGTGATTCTTGAAATATACAATGTTGTTTTGGAACTCACATGCATCATGGGCCATGCCTATCACATGCACACACTTCACCCTAGTTTCATCCATCTGGCCTCGTACACCACAGACACAGTGGATACAAGGATGACTGGGCTGCATCAGTGAACCTGAACATTGCGACAGACATGTGTCATGCATCCCTGGCATTCACAAGTCACAGAAACGCAGGTCAGACACACAGACATGGACAGCATACATGTACATGGCATCAGCACCCATCCCTCACCCATGTCCAGGAACAGAGACTGACATGCTTTCATGTGGCCATTCCGCATAGGGCAACCCATGTTGCATTTCAACACATGCACCAACCGTGTGGTTCACACATTACTGCTCTCACATGCATGACGTCCCTGCACACACACATGCATACATGGCCTATGTCACACATACAGGCAATTATCAGACAACCAGCACACTGCGACATGCCCTGTCTCACACAGCAATGCTTGGCCACTTACCGCTCAACTCCAGACGGGTCTGCCTCTCAAGGATCTGGGCGTGGAGCGCTGGGCCTACGCGTTCCAGGACCCTCATCTGGATGGTACTAATGCGGCCCCCCTCCATGAGGCGCCGGGCCTTCAAGAGGGTCCTGGACCTGCAGTCATCCCAGCGCTTCTTGACATGTTGGTAGTCGCGGACTGCCAGCCCCTCCGCGTTGATGGCAGTCACAATGTCCGTCCAGATCAGAGTCCGTCCTTCCTTGTTGGCGCGCTTACTTCCGAAGAGGGCATCATACTGCCCCAGGACTTGCTCCACCAGTACACCAACTTCGGTGGCAGTGAAGCTGGTGCCCCTCAGCCTCTCTGGCCGAGGGTTGCCAGTGGTGCCAGATGTTGCAGTGCCCTACATGGCAACCCCAGAGGCAGGAGTGGGTGGGCAACTGGGTCCTGGGGCTGGGCTGTGGAGCGATGGTATCCCAGTCGGGAGTCTTCTGTTCCAGCAGGGGTGGACACAGCAAATGGACCCCTGCAGATGGCTGATGTGCAGGCACCAAATGGCAGGGCACGGTGGCAGCAGGCAGGCAGGCAGGCAGCAGCAGATGGCTCGTGGGAGGCTGCTCGGGGCTCTGGGGGGCAGTAATTCGGCCTTTTGGGCAGGAGCGTGGTCTTCCGTGTGCTTACGCGTGGCCAGCTTGATACGGAGTGATTTGGCACGTGAAAATCCTGCATGTCTGCGTGTAAATCGAGGAAATGCCCTTAGCGCGTATGCACGTCAGCACGCATATGCGATTTAATTGGACCAAAGGCCCTTAGCGCGTGAGCGCATCTGTGAAGTGAGGCGCTGTTAGGTGGAAAGCTGTGCAGTTCCCTCTGGGACCACTGCAAAAGATTTAGGACTACAGGTGGTTGGCGGTGAACCCACTTGGTAGCAGTCTGTACCACACAGATTCACTTGGTAGCTGTGGCTGAGCAGTCAGACTTCCCTCAAGAAGAGTTGAGCAGTATGTGGAGTATACAAGATAGGGCAATTCTTCATAGCAAGACAAGCAAACACGCAACGAAGCTTAGTGTAAAGATATTAAGGTATTTATTTATAACGAAACATCTATCAAAAACACTATGGCAAATTCACGGCAAACAAATCACACACAATTACTCTACGAAGGAGAAAACGATCAATCCCCCTAGCAATATTTCGACAAGTCTAGGTTTTACCGGTATCACTTATTTTCAGACAGAGGTGTATACCTCAACCTAGATGGCACTCTAATATTAGTTAGGACGGGAGAGAAAAAGATAGGCAGGTCACGAAATCAACGCAGTTCAATACTCCACAGATAAAATGCAAGGCAAGAAGGCAAGAATCACAATAGATCGTAAAGTTCAGAGGCCAGGCCCACTCGGAGAGAGGCAAGGCGCGATGTCCCAAAAAGTCTCTAGTGGAGATGCATTCAAGTCTTTGTAGCAAATGGTTATCGGCAGATTGAACCAGTTCAGAACAACAAATGAGAAAAGCTTGGAGGCGACCCAACGGAACGGAGAGGATTAAGACACCTCACTCGAACCGATCGAAAGGGTAACCAGGCGGACACGGTACCTTGTTGTGGAGAGACAGCTCCGGCGGGGGCAGTTGTTCCTGGTGGTGGATGCACGTCGGGTCTTTGCCAAGAAAAGAGATGATCTCGTGCACCCCCAGGGAAGAGACCAGCCGCGGAGTGCTCCATCACAAGGCACCACCTTTTGGTCGCGGTACAGGGGGAAGTGGCTATCCGGTTGCCGAGGTGCTCTGCACGGGCAATTCGACCACTGCATCCTGAGGCGAATAAAAAGCAAAGGGGACTGGTTGTTCCCACCAGTCAGGGGAAGAGACTCTCCGGCAGGGAGATCTCCTCTGTCGTCGGGAAGTGGTGAGTCGGTTCCGCAGGGCTCCACCGGAGGTGTCGTCGTGCAGGTCGGCTCAGCGTTACCCTCGTCGGATTCTTAGGTCCTGTGGTGACTTCTGAAGATCCAGTCCCAAAAGCCCTGCTTTTATGCAGAAACCCCCATTCATTCAGCCTAGCTGTCAATCAACACATGCTAAGTGGTGAGCGGGAAGGCTCACCACCTGGGCCAATCACTCCAGAGTGCGACCGGAGTCGGCACCACTTTGGAGGGTCTCTGTACAGAGGCCCACCAAAAGTGGAACAAAGGGCTCAACCTTTGGTTTAGGAGTCACAGAGAGGAACACAGACGCCATTTTACAAAACCGAGTTCTGGCAGAAAATACCATCTGATAAACCTATTTAAGATAAGTAGATCGGTGGTACGTTAGAGATTAACGAGAAAAAGTATCAATCTCCAACAATGGGACGAATCCCATAGGGTTATGTTCGGGGTCGGACATAACAAGTAGTTTCCACTGCCACCAGCCAAAACTCGACAAGGGGGGACGGGACAGTGCCCCCTCGAGTAACAGATCCAGGAGTAATCGAATTACCCCTACTAGTACGTCCACAATAAGATGGTTTGTACTAGTCTTGTTAGTAAATTTAGGTCTAGTAAAGCCAATGGCGACTTTACATGCCCGGGGAGACAGTAGTCAGTCCCCGGGTATGGAGTCTATGGTGGGGGTCCACTAGGACGCCCCAGTGTTACGGCACGTAGGGTGCGGTGTAACACACATAGAAAAACATATGAGACCCTATGGAGTAAAAGACCCCATAGCCCATAGAACACATTGACATTCAAAGGAATTACACACATACATGTCCAAGAGTGGGAGGAAAAGAGTCTCACTCTTGGCAGGATGGAAAAAAAACAAACTCCAGAAATCCAGCAAAGCTGCTGGGGGACTCACTAGGTTAGGAAATTCAGCCCAAACAGAGAATTCTCCCTAACACTCGCCCCCCCCCCCAGACTAAGGGACAGGAGGATTTAATCCACTCCTGGATGAATCTCATACCTCTAGTCAATGATATACATCCTAGAGAGACCATCAGCATTTTGGTGGTGACACCCTAACCTGTGCTCAATGGTGAAATCAAACCCTTGCAGGCAGATCGACCATCTCAATAGTTTTGGGTTTTCCCCTTTCATTTGCATTAACCATCTCAAGGGTTGGTGGTCAGTCTGAATGACAAAAGTAGAACCATAAAAGTACGGCCTAAACTTCTTCAGAGCCCACACAATAGCAAAGCACTCTCTTTCGATTGTTGCCCACCTTGTTTCAGGATCCTTCAGCTTGCGGCTGATGAAGCAAACGTGGTGCTCCCTACCTTTCCCATCCAGTTGACTGAGTATGGCACCTATCCCTACATTTGAAGCATCTGTCGGCACAATGAAGTGTTGGTGGTAATCAGGAGCTCTGAGTACTGGGGCTTGGCAAAGAGCCTTTTTCAGGTTTTCAAAAGCCTGATTGCACTCCTCGTTCCATTTAACCTTTTTAGGAAATTTGGGCGAGGAGATGACATTCAGTGGAGAAGCTATGGTCCCATAGTTCTCTCTGAAATTCCTGTAATACCCAGTGAGGCCTAGGAAGGCTCTCACCTGACTCTGAGTAGTCGGGGTTGTCCAATTTTGCACAGCTTCAATCTTACTGAGCAAAGGCCTTATTTCTCCACCGCCTACCTCATGCCCAAAATAGACTACCTTACTCTGTCCAATTTGGCATTTACTCGCCTTTATGGTCAGATTGGCTCGTCCAAGAGCCTGCGAAACATCTCTCAGGTGGGTTAAATGTTCTTCCCAGGAATTGCTGAACACTGCGATGTCATCCAAGTATGCCATGCAGAAGTCCTCCATCCCATTCAGAACCTGGTTTACCATCCGTTGAAACGTAGCAGGTGCATTCTTTAGTCCGAAAGGCATTACCTTAAACTGGTATAAGCCAACGGGGGTAGAAAATGCAGTTTTCTCCTTGGCATGGTCTGTCAGGGCTATTTGCCAATAGCCTGACGTCAAGTCAAATGTGCTGAGGAACTTGGCGACGCCAAGTTTATCCACCAACTCATCTGTTCTTGGCAAAGGGTGGGCATCAGTCTTGGTGACTGCATTAAGAGCTCTATAATCCATGCAGAATCTAAGTTCTTTATATCCGGCCTTTGGTACTAACACAACTGGGCTAGACCATGGACTAGTAGAGGGCTCTATTACCCCGAGATCGAGCATCTTGCTGACCTCACCTTTGTTGTGGGTTCGTACGTTTTCTGACATGCGGTATCCTCTGCTTTTGACTGGCAGACAGTCACCAGTGAGTATGTCGTGCTGGCCCCAAGGGGTCAAGCCTGGTGAAAGCGAGAACAGAGAGGCAAACTGATTCAACATAGATTTGCACTCTGCTTGTTGCTCGGGTGTCAGATTGGAGGAGAGATTTACTCCTTCAATTTTTTCATCTAAAGGTAAGCCTCTGAGGAGATCCGGAAGAGCTTCACTCTCTTCTTCTTCCTCGGATGATGCTAGAAGCAACGCTCCTACATCCGGTCGTGAGACATATGCTTTAAGTCGGTTGGTGTGGAAGACTGTCGGAGCCTCCTTGGGATTGCCCAAGTCCACCAGATAGTTAACCTCTCCGAGTTTACCCACGACTCGGAAGGGTCCCATCCACTTATCTTGCAAGGCCCTCTGCCTTTTTGGGATCATAACGAGAACGAGCTGGTCTTGAGCGAACTCAACCATGTTAGCCTTTTGATCGTGCCAGTGCTTGACCAATGCTTGTCCAGCTTTCAAGTTATCGCTTGCTTCCGTCATCATGTGCGACATTCTCCTCCGGAGACCTATCACTTAGTCAGTCACTCGGACTGGCTTGGGGGAAGGAGCACTCTCCAACCCCTCCTTAATCAGGGCCAATGGACCTCTGACGGGATGACCATAGAGTAGTTCGAAGGGCGAGTAACCTACGCCTTCCTGAGGGACTTCTCTATAAGCAAAGAGAAGGCATGGCAGTAGAAGGTCCCAATTACGCTTAAGGGGTTCCTCTAAAGCACCTATCATGCTCTTCATGGTTCGGTTGAACCGTTCTACCAACCCATTGGTTTGTGGGTGGTACGCTGTTGAGAACTTGTAAGTAACTCTGCAGGTTTTCCACATGGCTTTCATGTAGTTGGACATAAAGTTTGACCCCCTGTCAGAGATTACTTCCTTAGTAAACTCAACCCTAGTAAAAATACCAAGGAGGGCCTTAGCCACAGCCGGAGCTGTAACAGTCCTCATGGGAATTGCCTCAGGATACCTAGTAGCATGGTCTACTGCAACAAGGATAAACCTGTTGCCTGAGGAGGTTGGAGGATCAAGGGGACCAACAATGTCAACCCTTACTCTCTCAAATGGGACTCCCACAACTGGGAGAGGCACTAAAGGTGCCACATTCTTGGAGCCAACCTTACCAGAGGTCTGGCAGGTGTGGCAGCTCCTGCAGTGTTTTTCTACTTTGGCCCCCATCTTTGGCCAATAGAAGTAGAGAGAGAGCCTTTCCTTAGTCTTCTTGAAACTCAAGTGACCAGCCAAAGGAATCTCATGGGCTAACTGCAAGAATTGTGGTCTGTTCGCTTGGGGTACTACAAGACGTTTGTAGTCTCCAGGTGCAGACTTGGTCGGTTCACTGTAGAAGAGGCCATCTTCCCAGTGCAACCTGTATTTCCCAGGCTCTTGCCCTTCAGCCTGAGCTTCTGCCTGGCAGCAAAGACCTTCCAGAGTTGGACATTCTCTCTGTCCCTTACTGAAGTCTGCCCTGCTGGGTCCACCTTCTGCCAGTAAAGACTGCAGCTCAGGATGGTCAACAGGATCCAGATCTCCAATGAGTTCCTGGCCTTCCATTAGCTCTTCCTCAGAGTCTAATTCTACCACACAGGGTTGTACCTCCCTCTCAGCCTCGGCTGGAGGTGGAGTTACGGGTGCAACTTTGGACAACCGCGGGGAAGTCCGTGTTGGCTGCACTGGAATGTTGGCTGCTGGTTTCGGGATAGAAGTCTTAGGTTTCCCCTTTGCTTCTGATTTCTTGGAGACAGCGGCCAACAATTCCCGTGGAGCAGGAGTGATTTCTTTCTTCATCATCTCCTGGAGAGTACCTTGCATGGTCCTCTCTCTTGCAGGTCTGGTTAGCTCCTGTAACCGTTTACTAGGAGGTCTGGGAGTATGCGATACAACTCCGAGAGTTTTCAAATCGTTACCCAACAGTACGCGTCCTGGTACCTCACTCTGTATGCTGACAGGTATCTTCACAGTCATGTCGTTACACTGGATGAGAACTGGCAATTGGGGAAGCATCTGCACAGGCCATCCAGCTAACTTGATGAGGCGTTTGGGTGCCTTAGCAACATCCTCAGCCTGAAAAAACGATTTATCCACCACAGTTATGCTGGCCCCAGGGTCCCTAATGGCAGGAGTCTCCTGACCATTCACCTGGACACTGTCCTTATAATACTCTTTAGTATTACACACATACATGTCCAAGAGTGGGAGGAAAAGAGTCTCACTCTTGGCAGGATGGAAAAAAACAAACTCCAGAAATCCAGCAAAGCTGCTGGGGGACTCACTAGGTTAGGAAATTCAGCCTAAACATAGAATTCTCCCTAACAGGCGCGCAGGTGTTTCCCTCATTACACGTGATGACAGAGCACATGTGGATTTCCCCCAATCGCGTGTGGAACTTCCTGCGCACCCAGGAAATACACGTACCCAGGCCAATCGCGTGTACGCTCACTTCCCTCCGATTACACACGATGACACTCGGACGTGCAGTTTTACCACATGTGCTCGCATATGCGATTTCATTGGCCCAAAGGCCACCATGCGCAGCTGTGACGTCACACGCATGGCCGTAGAGAATGGCGTGTGTTAAAATGAAGAGATACATGTCCGAGTGTCAAAGCGCGTAATTGGTGGAAATGGCCTCATTGCGTATGCGCGTCTGTGACGTGTGTATAAAAGGTACGTGTAGAACGCCATTTCCTTGTACATGCTTTTCGTGGAGAGCGAGTGGGTAAAATCTGTACTTCTTGTCGGTTCACACGCAATTTACTTCACAGCGTTTCCAGTTCGTACTCCCTGTTACCTCTGACAGCTTTTTCTCTTTTCATCTTTTTCCTGGGCCTGTTTCCTCAAACAGCGTTCCCTACTGCTCTTGTCCTGTCTCCTCAGACAGCGTACAATTCTTCTTTTGGCGGGGGTGTTGCCAACACGCATATGCACATATTTTTCACGCTTTTGTTCCTGGCAGACGGTGAGTCGCGCACGTATTTAACATCTGTGCTTGCCCCGTGTGTCGCGTACCTCTTCAGAGGTCATTCTAGGCTGCGTGTGACACGCATACGTTCATTCTTGTGTTCCTGGGTGCCACAGCGTAGTGCAGGTTTATTTTTCCACGCACGTGGTCTAGGAGGGGTTGCGTGCACCTTACTTTGCTTTTTTGGGGTGCCTGTGCGTTGCGTGACCCGTCATCCTTCCCCAGGGGTGAAATACAGCCTTGCTAGAGCACTAGGGTACGATTACCATCTGGTACCCAACCCCTTTGACCCCCAATTGCCCAGGACAATAGATCACATCGACTCCCATACGCACAATAACATCAGTGCCATGGCTGGGAGGCGAACAAGCCGTAAGGGTGGCAAAGGTGGCCGAGCCCCAAGTGGTGGCCGTGGTGGATCCAGTAGGGGACGTGGCCGTGACTTGCAGGGTGCCCCTAGCCCCCCATGTGTGGAGGAGCAGTCAGGGACACCCATGCCCCCCCCCCTGGTTGAGTTACCGTGGCTGACACCATCCATGCTCAGCCCTTGTTGGACCAGCCCACTGTGGAACCAGACCTGGCACAGGGTGACTCCATGGCTGACTTCCAGGTCAGCAGGTCTAGGCCACGTGCGCCGGTGAACGTTGGTGTCATCAGGCCATGTGGATCAGGGGCAGCTAGGTCATCTGCTGCCCCGCGTAGGCAGGCTGGGGAGGCTCCAGGGGCAGCTGCACCTCCATCCACCCCACCTCTCACACACCCGTCCAGGACAGTGTCGGTCCAAGTCCATCATGCTGACATTACCCCTGACACCATCACACTTAAGATAATGCCTGCACCAACTCCCATGCTGAGTGTGCAATCCCACGCTCCTGCCCCTAGTGTCCAGAGCGGCGTAGGACACTCAAGATCCCCACCACCTTCCAAGCGGAAGAGGAAAAGTGCTCGTCCAGTAGAGGCTGATGCCCCAGACATTGCTACACAGTCCGGCCCGTCAAGGAAGCCCAGCTTCAATGAGGCCGAACTGAATGCACTTGTAGAGTATGTGTCCGCACATGACCGCGAAATGGTGATTGTTGCAGGATCCAAGACCACACCTGCACAACGTCAGGCACACTGTCAGACCATTGCGGACATCATAAGTGCCCTTGGAATCGTGAGGCGCACAGCTAATGAATGCTACAAGTCTGGAATGACCTGAAGCGCAGGGCAAAGAATAAGCTGGCCTCAAGTCATGCCGCAACTCTAGTGACTGGAGGTGGGTCTCCAGCAGACGACATAGAACTCACTCCACATGAGCAGGTTGCTGGGACCTACGTCACGGAGGAACAGATCCAAGGCATGGGAGAACTGGCAGATTACGAGGCATTGTCCGGTGAGTGCACATGCATGTGTGTGTCATCCATGTGCATGGTGTGTGTGGGAGGGCTTCTGTTTGGGTGCCAGGGGAGGGTGTGTGTGCCTGAGTTGTTCGGCTCACCCATGTGCCTCTTCCTATACATTCTTGGCAACAGCATTTGGGTATAGCAGCATCCCTTCGGCCAACATTAGACATCCAGCCCAACACCACGCCAGTTGCCCTTGGAGTGTCATCTTGCCACAACACTGTTGCTTATTTACCTCTGTTTATTCAGGCAGATTGTTTGCATACCACCACTTTTACTCGGGATTTCTCAGTCCTATTGTCACATGTCTGACATGGCTATGGTACAGTGGACTGGCTCAGTTTTCGTGGACATGATTAGTTTGGACATGTCCCTGTGCTAGAGGACCATTTTTGACTGGCAGCTGCAGGTTAAACATTTGAACCAATACAATGAAAATAATCAATTATATGAACAAACTGAACTGAATGAACAATTGGTGACCTCCTCTCCCTCTTCACTTCATGGCTAGGGTACATGCCATCTGTGTGATGGCATGTGTATTTGACCTGCCAATCACTGGCCAATGTGTGATGCCACTGCTAGGCAGCATGCAGCAAATGTGTTCTTCTTCCATCTTGGTGTCATCAATGTGTGCCATCTGCCTCCCCATCACACGCAGTGACGGTGCATGCATGGGAGTGTTTTAGTCATGTGGGACATGTGTCAATCAAGTACTGTTTCTGTAGCCTCTCAGCCCTAATTGTGTGCCATAGTGCTAATGCCTGTTTCCATTTGTTTTCTGTTATGTCTCTGCAGGGGAAGACGCACTTGATACTGCTGGGGTTGTGGAGATGGTGAAGACCCAGGAGGGGTCTGAGGGCCGACCTACCACCAGTGAGGGACATGGTGTGGTGGTGGGTGAGAACCCACAACTGCTGCAGGTCGTGCTCTCAAGGGGTGTCTCTGGCTTCACCTCCCCCGAGCTGTACTCAGGTGTCGATTCGGATGATGAGACCTACGTGCCGTCGCAGGTGAGTGTTCCTGGGAGGGATTCTGTTCTGTCCGACCCACCTGCACCAGGGTTAGAACCCTCAATGGGGATGTCAGTGTTGGCAGGTACGCCTTTGGTGGTTACGGATGCAGGGTCACACTCCGCGACATCTGATCCTGTTCCTGGGCCAGCAGATCAGAGGGGGAATGCAGTCCTGCAGCCTCAGGCAGTGCCGGCACAGCAAGGCGCAGTTCACCTTGCCCCAGACAGGTGTGGTGCCCACCGACGTGGTGGCCGTACGCCACCTGGCAATACCGCATGGGAGCAATCCATTTACGGTATGGCAACCCAACAGGCAGCATCATCAGAGATGATGGCTCAGGCCATGGATAGGGTGGCCACTTCCATTGTCCCCCCCGAAAGGCTGATGGAGCGACTACAGCAGGCAACCTACTCCATCTGCCAGTCACACAGGGAGGACATGTTGGCGTCTGACAGGGACAGGCGGGCGGCACTGGCGACTCTGCAGGAAGCCATCTCCATAGAGTCCCAGGGCCACAGGGAAGCCCTGAGGCTGGAACTCCTTCACCTCAGGACGACTCTTGTTGAGCTTGATGCTTCAACAAACTGAAGGACAGAACAGCAGCTGGAGCGTCTCACCCATATGCTCTCAGCTCAGATGCAGGCAACTAGGGCGGAGGTCCGGGCATCCCGTGAGTTGTTGCATGGGGACCTCCGCACACTTATCCTCCAGAACGAGACCTACCACACCCGCATGCTTGCAGCCATGGAGGAACAGACTAGGCTTTGCGTGGGCTGCCTCCCATAGTGCCACCACCTCCTGATGCAGCTGCCGAGGGTGTGGATAGCGACAGCAGTGATACTCCCACAATAGGGTAGCCGTGTAGGCCATGAGCCCATGGAGGTGTTTTTTTTCCGCAAGATCCACACAGGTGGGTTTTGGTGTGCACCCTGTCCTCGGACCTCCTGGGTGGCCTCCTCAACCCCCCCCGGGCCCATTAATGGCCATTTTTGATTTTTTTTTTTTTTTTTGGGACAGTGTGTTGCCTTGTGTGGCTCCCGTGGGCATATGCTGCATTGTGGCTGGGCACATGCAGGCTTGTCATGGATTTGGTTCAGATGCTTGGGTTTTTGTCACACACACCCCTCCTGCTTCCCGTTTGCATGGGCTTGCAAAGGGTGTGCCCAAGTGACATTGACGTACATGGTGACATTGGACTCCCATGAGCTGTGTGGGCAGTCTGTAGTCAATACTGTGTATACATTCATAGTGCACATTGTTGTTGTATTGTACACTGCGTGGTGTATTGATATGTGCCTCTGCATCCATCTCATCCTCCATATTTGCAGGTCCATTCCTCATGTCTTCACAATGCGGTCCACCTTGGAACTGGAGTCATTGTTGTAAGCAGTGCACCTACACTCTTGCGTGGCGCTAACACTGTATACTTGGAAGTGTTCGGAGGGCTGTCATCATCAGGTGGTGAGGCTAGCTAATTTTTAAGTCTGTAATGTCATGTTTAAGGTAGGTTGGAGGTTGTGTAGGTGATTGGTATTCTTGGTAAGTATTTGGTAATGTGGGTTGTAGGTCCTGCATTACTGTGAGCATTTCATGTGTGGACATGTTTCCATTTGGGACACTGTAGCTGCTGACACTTGGGGCATGTTGTGGGGATTAATTTCTTTCCTCTCACATTGCATGACATGCCATGGTGTCTTGTGTGGCCGTGCAGGGGAGGGGGTGGGTGACATGGCACTGTTTTCATGTAGTATTTTGCAAGTGAGTATTCATTTGTGCAGCATGGAAATGTCTTTTCATGACACTGCATTGGTGGTGTTTGTGTAGGTAGGGATGCAAACATTGTGACACTTCCACATGAACATTCTCAGGCTGCTATGGTTCTGACAGTTGACAGTCCCTTTGTTCGTCTTAATTGTCAGGTCGAGTCATCATTGCTTATCAGATGGTATCTGCCAGGCCTGTGTGCACTCCACTGGGGTGTGATTTCATTGTGAAGTAATTAGCCACCAGCTGCGTACGGGCTGCCTCACCCCGTGCCCTCTCCCCTCCCATGCGCAGCGGGCGTGCATGTGGTTGGGGATGTGGGGGCACCACCATGTCCACGGCCAGGCCCTGGCGTGTTGCAACATTGTGCAGGACACATGCTGCCAATATGATCCTGCACACTACTGGGGGCGCATATAACAGCTGCCCGCCAGAACGGTCAAGGGAGCGAAAGCGTGACTTGAGCACTCCGAATGTGCGCTCCACTATGCCTCGGGTTGCAATATGGGCTGTGTTGTATCTTACCTCTGGAGGCGTGATGGGGTTCCGAATTGGCGTCTTCATGTGGGTGCTCAGATGGTAGGCACTGTCCCCTGGTGAGGAGGTGATGGGTATCATTAGTGGGGTAGTGACATAACTCTGCATCTGACATGCATGCATGTGCAGTGGCATTCATACTCACCAAGCAGCCTTGTATCGCCATGCCGCCCAGCTTCTAGGTCCCGGCTTAGGGTAGACATTCGGTAAATGAAGCTGTCGTGGGTGGACCCTGGATAGTTGGCATATACTGAGGTGAGGATTCCCTTAGCAGTACATACTACCTGCACGTTGATGGAATGCCAGTTCTTGCGGTTCCTATAGATGTGCTCAGATGCCCTGGGGGGATGTAGTGCCACTTGGGTGCAGTCAATGGCACCTAGCACTTTTGGGAATTGTGCCACACCATAGAAATCGAGGGTGGCAGCCTGCATTTCTGCAGGTTTCCTGGGCAGGTATATGTGCCTACGGACTGATGGGCGTGCAGTGATGATGTTCAAGACCTGGTGTAGGCAGTGTGACTGCGTGGCCTGTGACACCCCACCCACTAAGGCACTTATCCGCTGAAATGATCCTGTGGCCAAGAAGTGCAGTACATTGAGGACCTTCTCCAGGGGGCTGAGTGCTTGGGAGCACAGGGTGGGTGATGTGAGGTCATCCTCCCACTCACTGACCAGGTCCAGTATTATGTGTGGGGGAAACCTGTACCTCCCATACACCTGGTCATCAGGCATCTCAAAAAGGCTGGTTCTGGGAGTGAAAATTTGGGCCCTCACTATCCTCCTCCTCCTCCTTTGGTAACCCACGGCCACTGCTGCTAGGAATGGTATATTCATCCTGGCGTATGAGCTTGTTTGTTGTTTGCGCGCACTTTTATGCTGCGCGGGTCGACGTACACCTGCTTCATGCTGGCGTACGTGTCTCAGGATTGGACCATTTATTTTTCGGCATGTCGTAGGCGAACGTGTGAATCTTCCCGCCCACCCCAGGAATACACGTAGCACGCTCTCACAGGCACAGTCGCAGGTAAATATTCCCGCCCACCCCTGGAATACATGTACCCCACTCTCACAGGCCCAATCGCGTGTGGAAGTTCACGCGCACCCCGAAGTACACGTACCCAGGCCAATCGCCTGTGGAACTTCCCGTGCACCCCGAAGTACACGTACCCAGGCAAATCGCGTGTGGAAGTTCACGTGCACCCCGAAGTACACGTACCCAGGGTGGTGTGAGACATGAGTGGGGGCCTGGTGGAGGCTGCCCCTGCACTGCTGGGGGGTGGTGGGAGACATGAGTGGGGGTCTGGTGGAGGCTGCCCCTGCACTGCTGGGGGGTGGGGGTGGTGGGAGACATGAGTGGGGGCCTGGTGGAGGCTGCCCCTGGTGGCTGGGGGGTGGGGGTGGTGGGAGACATGAGTGGGGGCCTGGTGGAGGCTGCCCCTGGTGGCTGGGGGGGGTGGTGGTAGACATGGGTGGGGGCCTGGTGGAGGCTGCCCCTGGTGGCTGGGGGGTGGGGGTGGTGGGAGACATGAATTGGGGCCTGGTGGAGGCTGCCCCTGTACTGCTGGGGGGTGGGGGTGGTGGGAGACATGTGTGGGGGCCTGGTGGAGGCTGCCCCTGGTGGCTGGGGGGTGGAGGGGGTGGGAGACATGAGTTTGACATGAGTGGGGGCCTGGTGGAGGCTGCCCCTGCATTACTGGGGTGTGGGGGTAATAGGGGACATGAGTGGGAGCCTGGTGGAGGCTGCCCCTGCACTGCTGGGGGGTGGGGGTGCATGGGGACATGGGTGGGGGCCTGGTGGAGGCTGCCCCTGCACTGCTGGGGGGTGGGGGTAATAGGGGACATGAGTGGGGGCCTGGTGGAGGCTGCCCCTGCACTGCTGGGGGGTGGGGGTAATAGGGGACATGAGTGGGGGCGTGGTGGAGGCTGCCCCTGCACTGCTGGGGGGTGGGGGTGGTGGGAGACATGAGTGGGGGCCTGGTGGAAGCTGCCCCTGCACTGCTGGGGGGTGGGGGTGGTGGGAGACATGAGAGGGGGCCTGGTGGAGGCTGCCCCTGGTGGCTGGGGGGTGGGGGTGGTGGGAGACACGAGTGGGGGCCTGGTGGAGGCTGCCCCTGGTGGCTGGGGGTGGTGGGAGACATGAGTTGGACATGAGTGGGGGCCTGGTGGAGGCTGCCCCTGCACTGCTGGGGGTGGGGGTAATAGGGGACATGAGTGGGCGCCTGGTGGAGGCTGCCCCTGCACTGCTGGGGGGTGGGGGTAATAGGGGACATGAGTGGGGGCCTGGTGGAGGCTGCCCCTGGTGGCTGGGGGGTGGGGGTGCTGGGAGACAGGAGTGGGAAACTGGTGGAGGGTGCCCCTGACTGCTGGGGGGTAGGGGTGCAGGGAGACAGGAGTGGGGGCCTGGTGGAGGGTGCCCCTGTCTGCTGGGGGGTGTGGGTGGTGGGAGACATGAGTGGGGGCCTGGTGGAGGCTGCCCCTGGTGGCTGGAGGGTGGGGGTGGTGGGAGACATCAGTGGGGGCCTGGTGGAGGCTGCCCCTGGTGGCTGGGGGGGGGTGGTGGGAGACATGAGTTGGACATGAGTGGGGGCCTGGTGGAGGCTGCCCCTGCACTGCTGGGGGGGTGGGGGTAATAGGGGACATGAGTGGGGGCCTGGTGGAGGCTGCCCCTGCACTGCTGGGGGGTGGGGGTAATAGGGGACTTGAGTGGGGGCCTGGTGGAGGCTGCCCCTGCACTGCTGGTGGGTGGGGGTGGTGGGAGACATGAGTGGGGGCCTGGTGGAGGCTGCCCCTGGTGGCTGGGGGGTGGGGGTTGTGGTAGACATGGGTGGGGGCCTGGTGGAGGCTGCCTCTGCACTGCTGGGGGTGGGGGTGGTGGCAGACATTAGTGGGGGCCTGGTGGAGGCTACCCCTAGTGGCTGGGGGGTGGGGGTAAGAGGGGACATGAGTGGGGGCCTGGTGGAGGCTGCACCTGGTGGCTGGGGGGTGGGGGTGCTGGGAAACAGGAGTGGGAGCCTGGTGGAGGGTGCCCCTGACTGCTGGGGGGTAGGGTTTGCAGGGAGACAGGAGTGGGGGCCTGGTGGAGGGTGCCCCTGTCTGCTGGGAGGTGTGGGTGGTGGGAGACATGAGTGGGGGCCTGGTGGAGGCTGCCCCTGGTGGCTGGGGGGTGGGGGTGGTGGGAGACATGAGTGGGGGCCTGGTGGAGGCTGCCCCTGGTGGCTGGGGGGGTGAGGGTGGTGGGAGACATGAGTTGGACATGAGTGGGGGCCTGGTGGAGGCTGACCCTGCACTGCTGGGGGTGGGGGTAATAGGGGACATGAGTGGGAGCCTGGTGGAGGCTGCCCCTGCACTGCTGGGGGGTAGGGGTAATAGGGGACATGAGTGGGGGCCTGGTGGAGGCTGCCCCTGCACTGCTGGTGGGTGGGGGTGGTGGGAGACATGAGTGGGGACCTGGTGGAGGCTGCCCCTGGTGGCTGGGTGGTGGGGGTGGTGGTAGACATGGGTGGGGGCCTGGTGGAGGCTGCCTCTGCACTGCTGGGGGGTGGGGGTGGTGGGGGACATGAGTGGGGGCCTGGTGGAGGCTACCCCTAGTGGCTGGGGGGTGGGGGTGGTGGTAGACATGGGTGGGGGCCTGGTGGAGGCTGCCCCTGGTGGCTGGGGGGTGGGGGTGGTCGGAGACATGAGTTGGACATGAGTGGGGGCCTGGTGGAGGCTGCCCCTGCACTGCTGGGGTGTGGGGGTAATAGGGGACATGAGTGGGGGCCTGGTGGAGGCTGCCCCTGCACTGCTGGGGGGTGGGGGTAATAGGGGACATGAGTGGGTGCCTGGTGGAGGCTGCCCCTGCCCTGCTGGGGGGTGGGGGTAATAGGGGACATGAGTGGGGGCCTGGTGGAGGCTGCACCTGCACTGCTGGGGGGTGAGGGTGGTGGGAGACATGAGTGGGGGCCTGGTGGAGGCTGCCCCTGCACTGCTGGGGGTGGGGGTGGTGGGAGACATGAGTGGGGGCCTGGTGGAGGCTGCCCCTGGTGGCTGGGTGGTGGGGGTGCTGGGAGACAGGAGTGGGGGCCTGGTGGAGGCTGCCCCTGGTGGCTGGGGGGTGGAGGGGTGGTAGACATGGGTGGGGGCCTGGTGGAGGCTGCCCCTGCACTGCTGGGGGGTGGGGGTGGTGGGAGACATGAGTGGGGGCCTGGTGGAGGCTGCCCATGGTGGCTGGGGGGTGGGGGTGGTGGTAGACATGGGTGGGGGCCTGGTGGAGGCTGCCCCTGGTGGCTGGGGGTGGGGGTGGTGGGAGACATGAGTTGGACATGAGTGGGGGCCTGGTGGAGGCTGCCCCTGCACTGCTGGGGGGTGGGGGTAATAGGGGACATGAGTGGGGGCCTGGTGGAGGCTGCCCCTGCACTGTTGGGGGTGGAGGTAATAGGGGACATGAGTGGGGGCCTGGTGGAGGCTGCCCCTGCACTGCTGGGGGGTGGGGGTGGTGGGAGACATGAGTGGGGGCCTGGTGGAGGCTGCCCCTGGTGGCTGGGGGGTGGGGGTGCTGGGAGACAGGAGTGGGGGCCTGGTGGAGGGTGCCCCTGACTGCTGGGGGGTGGGGGTGCTGGGATACATGCATTGTTGATCAGTAGTGCAAGGTGACATGTGGGTTGGCTGGGGGGCATGCCCATAGTGGATGGGCTGCCTGCGGGACATGAGCAGGGGTGCAGGGTAGTCCCCCGTGGTGTGGGCTGCCTGCAGGGGCCGTGGAGGTTTTAGAGCGAACACCTGGGAGGAGTCACACGGCCAATTCACGTGTAGTACTCCCCAGAACCCCTGAAATACACGTACCCTGCTGAAATTGCGTGTGGTACTTCCCACGCACCCCTGAAATACACGTACCCTGCTGAAATCGCGTGTCGAACTTCCCGCGCACCCCTGGAATACACGTACTCTGCTCGCACGGGGCCAATCGCGTGTGGAACTTCCAGCGAACCCCTGAAATACATGTACCCTGCTCGCACGTGGCCAATCGCGTGTGGAACTTCCCGCGCACCCCTGAAATACACGTACCCTGCTGAAATCGCATGTGGAACTTCCCGTGCAACCCTGGAATACACGTACCTTGCTCGCACGGGGCCAATCGCGTGTGGAACTTCCCGCGCACCCCTGAAATACACGTACCCTGATGGAATCGCATGTGGAACTTCCCGCACACCCCTGAAATACACGTACCCTGCTGTAATCGCGTGTGGAACTTCCCGCGCACCCCTGAAATACACGTACCCTGCTCGAACGGGGCCAATCGCGTGTGGAACTTCCCGCGCACCCCTGAAATACACGTACCCTGCTGAAATCGCATGTGGAACTTCCCGCGCAACCCTGGAATACACGTACCTTGCTCGCACGGGGCCAATCGCGTGTGGAACTTCCCGCGCACCCCTGAAATACACGTACCCTGATGGAATCGCGTGTGGAACTTCCCGCACACCCCTGAAATACACGTACCCTGCTGTAATCGCGTGTGGAACTTCCCGCGCACCCCTGAAATACACGTACCCTGCTCGCACGGAGCCAATCGCGTGTGGAACTTCCTGCGCACCCCTGAAATACACGTACCCTTCTCGCACGGGGCCAATCGCGTGTGGAAATTCCTGCGCACCCCTGAAATACACGTACCCTGCTGAAATCGTGTGTGGAACTTCACGCGCACCCCTGTAATACACGTATCCTGCTGGAATCGCGTGTGATACTTCCCGCGCACCCCTGAAATACACGTACCCTGCTGGAATCGCGTGTGATACTTCCCGCGCACCCCTGAAATACACGTACCCTGCTGATTTTGCGTGTGATACTTCCCGCGCACCCCTGATGCACACGTACACAGGACAATCGCGTGTGGAACTTCCCGCGAACCACTGAAATACACGTTCCCCGCTTGGCGTTTGCTCTTTCACAGCCCTGTGAACTGGTCCAGGGTTAGCGCAGCCCTTTGCGATTATTTGGGGATTTTGAAGGCTTTTCCTTGCGCGAGGGCGTTCTTGGGGGCGTAACTGGCGCTGCTGCAGGGTCGCTGAGCCAAGCTGCGCCACGGCTGGTTTTGGATGCGAAAATCCATGAATACGCTGTGCGCGGGTGCGGAAATCGATTTTAGCACACGCGGCTGGCGCAGACATTCGCACAGGCACGCTGTGCGCCAGTCGCGTGGGCCACTTTTGTGCCAATTTCTATGAATTACCCTGCTAGACTCTTACCGACTCGACCGGCCAGCCGCCGCTCTCTACCTGCAGTAATGTTTACTCTATCTACAGCCTGTTCAGGACCAACCTGTAACCCGGTCCTCACTCGCCACTGTAACTATTTTGTGACTATTCTCTGTACATACTATTCTCGTTATATTCTACTCTTGTATGTAAACATTCAGAGCCTGGACTAATGTATGCTCTGTCTGTTGTATTATGATGTTCGTGTAACGATATGTAACTCTGCTGTGCACACGATTATGCGCCCAGCTACCTGAGGGTTCGGACGCGCTTTATAAATAAACAAACTAAACTTATCTAAACTAAACTAAACTAAACTAAACTAAACTAAACTAAACTAAACAATCATACAGTAACATACATGAGATAAAATAGTAAGATGCATGTTCTAGATACTCATCAGGTTGGTCTCCAGCATGTAGTCATCTTTATTTGCTAGCAGGGAAATGGAGGGGAGGGGGCTTTCAAGGGTGGGTATTGCGAGTGTGGTGGAGCCTTTTTCGTGGTCCGTCTGTCTTGACATTCCTCCGATAGTAATTGAAAGAATGGACTCCATACTTTGAGGAATATGTTGTCTTGGTCATTTAGTCCATTTGTCACCTTTTCTTAGCTCACCATCCCTGCTGTATTTCTCAAGCAGGATTAGTAAGTGGGGCTGTCTTTCTTTTTCCACATCCACATTATAGCAATTTTGGCTGTCATTATTGCTTAGCCATCTTGTTTCATGTTAATCTAGCACACATGTAGGGGAGAACTTATATAGGAGCACAGCCCAGCTGGGGCAGATTTTGATATGTGAGATCACAAGCAGGTCCATGTAATACTCTAAATCATGGACCAGCATGTGCTCAGCTTGTCATAGTCCCAGAAGATATGAGTGATGTCTCCTCCATCTATGTCACATCTCCAGCACTTATCTTCAGTTGATAAGCCGCACTCCTTTAGTCTGCTTAGTGTCCAGTACCAGTCAACTATGTTTATAAACTCTGTTAGTTTCATTGTATCTTCCATTAATTGTGAATTACGGGATACTAGCAGTTTTTACCATTGTTTATCTGGTACATGTAGTGGTAGCCATGTTTCCCAGCACATTCTTAGTTTGACCCTCATCACTTTAGATGTTATGATGTAAGGGGAGAGTGGATGTGGTGATTTCTTTTCCTGTGCTCGGCTCTTTTCTGGTAGGGTGGAAAGGGTGAAGAGGCAGGACTTGTGTTTTCTGGGCTCTGCAGGGTGTAACTACAGGTGCATGTATTATTTATTTGTTTACTTATGTGTTCATGTATTCATTTATTTATTAATTACAGGGAATGCAATACATTTTGGCACAAATAAATCTGTACACAATTCACCATTGAGAACAGAGCAGCGGTCACATGGGTCCTTCACAATGGGGTGAAAAAATGTGAGTGAAGAACGAATGCTGCAGGGGAAGGAGGAAACATAAACCAGGGATGAGGAAAGGACAAAATTACACAAGAACGGGATGCAGAGTGGTACATTAAAGATGGAAGGGTGATGGAAAAGTGCTGTAGGGTTATCCTTGAAGGATAGGCAGAGAGGAAAACAGGGTGAATCAGTAGCATAGATTGCTAGGAAACAGGTTCTCGAGAAAGAAGGAGGGCTTTGAGGTTGGATTCAAATAGTGGTAGAGTTGGAGTAGTATGAATAGGGACAGGAAGAGCATTCCAGTGTAAGGATGCAAGGAGAGAAAAAGTGCAGAAATTAAAGGGAGCACAGGGGGCTTGAGTTGTGGTAAGTAGGCGAGTCAAAGATTATCATAATGAGGGAGGAGGAGAGTAGGGATTGAAATTAGCAGATATGTAGGGTAGAGCGAGTCCATTGATAGTTTTGTAGATGATGAGAAGACTTTTATACTTAGCCCTTTGTTTCACAGATAGCCAGACAATCTGGCAATGGGATGAGGAGGTAGATGTGAAGTGAGAAGGGTTGAAAAGTGTGCGAATTGTGAATTTAAGGACTTTATCCAGAGTTGAAAAAGCATAGTTGAGAATGCCATAGTGAAGACCGGCGCAGTGGTCAAAGGTGTAAAAAAGACTACAGAGGTGATTAGCTGATTAGCCGTATGGAGAGAAGAAGATGACTGATATTCTGATAATGAGGAGGTGGAGTCTGGTTGCAGTGCAGTGGCAGATTTGGTGATGAAGAGTGAGAAGTTGTGTGATGGTTCAAAGATGGCACCAACATCATGAGTGGAAGCAGAGATTGGAAGGTAGTGTGATAAACCTGAAGGTGTCCCACTTACTAGTCTCTGGGGATCTGTCATCCAGGTGGCCAGAACACTGCCATAGTTATTGTATCCAGTTCCTCGGGTTGGACCCGTGCAGGAGGATCACCTGGGTGAGGGATCTTTGGGGAGTGGAAGTGGGACAAGGAAAGGTGAGATACGTTATCCTCTTCCTTATGACACCTTTTCCCCATCCTAGCCGTAGTATATCCAGAAACTCAACCACCCCTATATTGACATGAACACTTTCTCAGGGTACGATTACCATGAAAGACGACAGACTGACACCAGAGCCGTCCCACAAGGGTCAGGCAAAGTCAGGCAATTGCCAAGAATTACACACACCTGACTTCCCTTTCCTTTCAACATAGGGATAAAGGGCAGAGCACGAAAGCACACTCTGAGCAAGGCCAAATGCATGAGAAAGCAGATATTCCAGGATGGCAGTTTAAATGCAGGAGAACGGTGGGGAGACCTGAAAGGACAACGAGGAGGGAATTGCCCTTGCCCTTTTCAATCCAGATCTGTGGAACCTCTGAGAAGGGACACATAAGACCCGGAATTCCAGCTGGCGAATGCTGCAAAGGATGTCAGTGGTACATTAACCCTCCCACACTGATAGCTAGGATGGGGAGAAGTAGTTGCCATTGTGGTACTGTCCTTGACTCCAGAGGCAGGAGACGACAACAGAGTTCAGCACAGCTGTTGAGTTGGTAAGGGCTGATAATAGATCAAACTTTGTGCTCAAGGTTCTGAAGAGCAACATTGTATGAAGAAGGAAGACTAAAAGCACAAAGGTCTTTTGAAAGCAAAATAGGTATCAGTTAGAGTGGTCCCGTACCACATGGGCACTCAATTGAAGGACTATGATGGATGCCCCGCTCCTGAACATGGAGAATATGCTGAACTCTGAAATCAAAGTGGTCATACGAGGGTCAAGCCAAACCCCTTATACAGTCAAAAGTCTTTGGTTGTTGTTGAAACTACAAGTACAAAGTTGCCCCAGTGGTGGCCGGAGTGAGATGTCGATGTGGTCATACAGCGGTCAAGTTAAAACACTTGTACAATAGCAAGCCAATGGCATGTTGCAGAAGTGAATTGCATTGTGGTGACAAACGTGAACCCATCTGATGGATGTCCACAGTGAGTAGTTGGTCTGAACTCGACTGAGGGAGGCTAACATTGAAAGAAGGATCAGAGCCCAGATGAGGGTGACCCAAGGGTGAAGAGTAATCGCCCGATGTGAAGATACATGGAAGGAAAAGTTGTTTTGTTGTTTAGGATAAATCAGACCATCTGAAGCAAGCAACTTTGCATGAAAGAGACATGGACACATAGGTGATATTGACAAAAGGAACTATAATCACCTGTTGGAGAAGCCCAGGACTGTGCTGTGCTCAAGAGTCCCACCTTGTGCTGTTCTAAAAACGTGAGAGAGGGAGACCCCGGCCATAACATCCTGATTTATCATTTTGTGAACACTTCTTTCTTTTCTTCTGAACATTATCCCACACTCTTTATTAGCATACAGGTAAGAATTGGCAATCATTTTTATTTATTTTTTAGTATAGGCTCTGTTTATTTGATTAGACTTCACTAGGACTCTATTATTTTTATTTGATGGTTATAGCTTGCTCCCATCTTAGATTGAGATTTAGATTAGACATTTAGCTCACCCATTTTACAGTTTCAAAAAAAACCCTGGAACTGGGATCACTTGTGTCTGTCGTATTTTGGTACCATGCCTTCCTTAAAGTAATCAGGAGAGAAGGGAAGAAGAGGGTGAGAGTAAGAGATAGACTGTTTGGCTGGGAAGTAGGGCCCTTCAGTTTATTGAAGTTGAGCATGAGCAAGTGAGACACCATCCAATATTTGGGGTGGAGAGATAGTTTGATATTTTTGACAACAGCTCATATCTCCACGTATTCTGATTGAGGGATCAGATATAGTTCTTGTAGTTTATGAAATGCATGTATGTTCCCAGATGAATCTATTCAATCTTGCAGTTTATGTATGCCTCAATCCAACCTGTTTTTCCAGTGTTTCCGTTTTTTGTTTATCCTTTCAGCTGTTTTGAAGCATAGATGGGTTTCATTGTAGGTGTATGCAGGGATATTTGCCAGTTTATAAATTATTCCCTATGTGTGCTCATTGGTTCTCAGAATGGGGTGTGCAAGGTGTGGACTCTGAGTGGGTTTTAGATTGCATCTTCTTCATACTTAGTGTCGGTTTGAACCTTACCCATACGATCAATCTAATATCCCTGTGCAGGTTTCACCATCAGGATCTTTTGGGGATGAATGGGACCATATTAAAGAGGTATGTTAATCTAGGCACTACCATCATGTTCCAATGTTGAGTTTTGCCACATATAGAAAGGTTGAGAGCAGACCATTTCTCCAGATCAGTGTTGATGTTTTCCTATATATATAGTAGTAGTTGTCTTCTATGTGTGCGAGCCGTGCATAGATCTTGATGCCAAGATATTTTAGATTACTGGGTGTCCACCTAAAGCCAAAACATGTTACTTCATTTTAATTGGGTGTGGCGAGAATGAAGTAAATTCATTTATAGTATTTTTTATGGAAGTGTTTGGATGGCTGAGGGTAAGAATGATGTTGCTAGCATATAGAAGCACCATGGTGTGTCCTCCTGGAGAGTCTATGAGCGTTATTTCCTGGTGCTCTCTGACTGCACATGCAAGTGGTTCTAGTCCTAAAAGGAATAGTTGAGGTGACATTGGACACCAATGTCTATTCTCTTGTATGATATCAAAAGGCTTGGAGATGTGTCTGTGGTTAAGTATTTTGCCTGTCAGACGTCTATAGAGGTGAGGAACTTTATAAATGAATTATCGACCCAAGCCAAATCTGCTCATTATGTTAAATAATTAGGGCCACACTACCCTATCAAAGGCTTTTTTGGCATCTAACAACAGGGCACATTTAGGGTTTATGGATTGTGTCTCACTCCAAAGGATGTGTTATAATGTTTGCATATTGTGTTTTGCTACTGTTCCAGGAAAAATCCCAATTGTGCCTCTTATTTCATGTGAGGGATGTTTCTTGATCTCATTGCTCGTATGTTGGCTAATATTTTCATGTCTGTATTAAAAAGGTACATGGGTCTATAGATTTGATATTTAGTGTTGTCCCTACCTGGTTTCAGTGTTATTATAACCTGATTATAATCTGGTCCGATGAATTAATTGAGGGTTGCTTCCTGAAAGAGAGTTTTCAGAACTAGCACTATTTGTACGCTGCAGATCTTATAACATTCACTGCTGCTTTCTTCATGGGTAGATATTTTTAGCAGCTCATATGTTGGCAGGTTCAAGAGCTTTAAGGTTTTCTTGTTAACTGCTGATGTGGTGGTGGAATCAAAAGTGTATATGTTCATGTAGAATTTTCAAATTCTTTGTTTATGAGTTCTGATTTGGTGATTGTGACATTTGTGTCATTCATAGGGAGTGGAATGCCCATTGAGTGTTCTCTCTGTTGTAGTTGAAATGACACTAGCCTCCCTGCTTTCTCACCCTGTTTGTTCTGTTTCTGTTGAAGTAAGAGGGGGGATGGTCTGATACTCATGCAGCTAGTCTCTCACGCATTTGTTTATTTGACAGGAATTTCTGAGATGTGATAAAGTAGTCTATCCTTGTGAGTGATCCAAAGACACATAAGGTGAATGTAAAGTCTCTGCTGTCAGGGTGGAGCAGTCTCCAGGTCTCCATTTGGCTATTATCTTGCATTATATTTCTCAAAATTCCCCTTTCTTTGCTATGGTTTAGGTAAGGTTTGACAGTTCTGTCGAGAATTGGGTCAATTTCCAGGTTCCAGTCTCCTCCCAACACTGCTGGTGTGTTTGTTGAGTTTGTTAGTATTCTATTTAGGTAGTTCAAAAATTCTGTTTTGTCTGAAGCAGGGGCATATATTGATGCAAAGATTATTGGATTGGTTGCTATTTGGATTTTAGCTAGGATAATTCTGCCTTCCCCATCTGATATTCTGATATTTACTTTTATTATGTATTAGTATTGTTTCTCAACGTTCTGCCTCTAAATAGGATCTGTGATATAATGTCCCCTTCCAGTCTCGTTTGAGTGTTTGGGTTTCTTCTGTGGCTAGGAGGGTTTCTGGCAGTGACACACATCTTCTTTTTGAGCGTTTAGGTTTGTGAGAGACCTCTTCCTCTTGATAAAGTGAGATAATCCATTGACATACCAGGAGAACATTTGTACTCCTATTATGCTTGTTGATCTACAAGTGAACATTTATTTTTTGGTTTGGCATACATATTGAGTAATGGATAGGGGGGCAGGATCTGGGACTGCAAGTAGTGGGGGTTAGTGTATGCGGTCGGCTGCTGCCGGATCCTGCCGGATCCTGGTCCTGCCTATTGCAAACAATTCCACAAACAGGTTTGCCCAACTGGGGCTCTAACTAGGATGGGTGTATCTTGCATCAATAGGGTATGATTGATATTGGTGATCATGGTGAGATGGTCAGTTGTCGCCATGTTCAACTTTGTTATGGGATGCTGGCTCTATGGGCTTTCATGCCAGATTTCCCAGTTCTACTTTTTAGGTTGTTCTTGAAAGTCATCAGCATAGTGGTGACAGACGCGGGGTGAGGACTGATGGGAGCAGTGTGCGATGTCTGTGTTGTGAGGGAGTGTGTGCTGGTTTTTTGTGAGCATGTGTAGTTAAAGTGGATTGTTCTCCTAACTCTTGCCAATGTTTCATTTCTTCATTTTGTGGGGGCTTTAATCAGTGAGAAAGATTTGTCTCCATGTCTTTGTGTGTCATGTCTGAATGTTTCAGTAGTGTTTTATCTTCTCTTGTCTTGCCAATCTTCTTCAGTGATCTTCCTTCATTTGAGGTTGCTGCCTTTGGTTTCTGGGGTTTGGTTGCATATCTACTGTGTCCATCTGAGCCTCGATGTTGAGTTGCAAGTAATGGTACACATCTTCTGGTTCTAGGAATTCCTTAGTTACCCCTTTTTCATTTGTTATAATCATTGTTGCTGGGACGATCAATCCATATTGCAATTGTCTGCTGCAGATTTCTGAACCAAGCTCCAGGAAGTGTTTGTGTTTGGGACCTTTTTTTAAGGGGTATTTCTGTTTGTCATGTTGTATGTGCCCTTTGGACCTGAAATGGTAAGTGGAATTTTAATTGTAGGGCTGCTGATATCTAGTCCTCTATGAATTTCACTGCATTTACTCTTTCTCTCTTTTTTATTTGATTGTGTTTCGGTTAAACATAAAATATTTCCCAATATTAATCACAAAGCAATCAGATACATTTTTAAAAATAGAAAAATGTGCACAATCAATTTAAATAAAGAATTTTAAAGATGTGTTAATAAAAAAACACATCTATTTAAAAAAAAGGAACATTTCATACCAGGGATCACAATTTCTAATGAAAATAACCATAGTGTTAATCAGCAATGCTCAAATGTTCTCTTGCCAGATATTGAATATCTCTCAATTGCAGAAAAATAGCATGAACCGAATTCTTAAGAGCAATTTTAGGCGATAATGTGTCTAAATTTGTTCGATAGGGATTTTCACAAATTCGGTAAAGCCTTCTTCAAATCCACAGAAGTGAAACAACATTCCTTATAAAGTTCATATTACTCAATTTATCCCAGGTTTCTATTCGAACCCAGTACTTGAGTTTTCTTTTGAATGAAAGGTGGCCTGGTTCACCAGAAATGTAGGCTTCATTTAAAAACATTTCACAGGATTCCATAAAATTGTTAACAGATTATTCTTCTAGACTACTATAGACATCACCCAGTCTGTTAAATAAAGAAGGTCCTTGGTCTAGCTTAATTTTTTAATATAGTATATTCTGGTATTTATAGGTATATCATAAAGAGTGCACACCAAGCTCCCACCTAATACATGCCACATGAACAGAATTTGGGAGACACAACACAGCTTTCCATAAACAACCTTCTATTTTGTGCAGCCAATCCCTCACAGTTTCTACTCCATACATACGTTTTGGAATCAACTTTAGCTTATTAAATTTAAATGGAGGATTAGAGAAAATTGGACACATTTTCGATGAAATATTCTCATTTGAATTACTATGTAATCAAGTTTCATCATAAACTTTGCTTACACAGGTGTGAAATGCTTTTGCAATGCAAAAGTGGAGCCTGGATACTCCAAAGTATTAACCCCTGGGATCATAACCTTGTTCAGATACCAGGATTAATTCTTAAATATACTCTTTTTTATTAAAGATTAAAATGTGGGACTTTTCTAGGTTTACCATTAGGCTATTGTCAATCACAAATCTTTATAGCATCCAATGCCCTTTTGTAGGCCTACTGGAGTCAAATTGAACAATAGGATATCATCAGCATTTATCAGTCAAGCCACCTTTGAGGGACCCAGTCTCGGATGAAAGGATGGCGTCATGTTTGAAACTGATGCAAGGTCAGACATATATAAATAAAAAAGGGCGGCGGCAAGGACACAACCTTGCTTTACCCACATATCACTTCATTTACTCTTATTAAAAACCCATCAGCATTTAAACGTAATGAAATCCAGTTGTTACTACAAAGTAATTTGATCATACTTAACAGCCCGGAGGCAGCACGCCACATAATTAACTTGTGCCACAACAGAGACCTATCTACTGTGTCAAAGGCTGCTGACATAGCCAGGCTAGCAATGTATAGAGATTTAATCTGAAAACTTGCTGCTTTGAACTGAAAGACGGTAAAAACATATCATTCAATGAGGTGCCTTGGCCTTTTCAAAAGCATGTTTGCAAGGAGTTAATTACCTGTATCATTTACTCCGTCATTCTTCTCTGTGAGTCCGAAGAAGCAGATATTATCCCTTCTGCTTCTATCTTCTGCTAATTCATATGCTATTTCGTCCTAACTGAATATTGTTTGTAGGATTTTCATCCCTTATTTTCAGTCGTCTACACTTGAAACATGCATTCGTTAGTCTATCAAGCAGCAACCTTATTTCCCCCTTATGTCTTTTATTTCTTCCTGCATACAGGCTGTACACTGTACACTTATTGGCTGCTGCAGTGACTTGTTTGATTTCTTCTAGATCCTTTAGTACTTTTAGATTATTGTGTTACAATTGTGGGTAACGTTGGGTGATGTTGTTAGTATTTGTTCTGCCTGACCACCTTTGTTCTTCCCTTTCTTCTTGCATGCGAACAACCCTTTGAGTGTTGCCATGGTTTTTAATATTATATTCACTTTTAGATGGTGGGACCTAGTGGAGTTTAGTTTATTAGTTTAGTTTATTATTTATAGGGCGCGCCATACCCTGGGGCATCAGGGCGCACAGGACAAGAATATGCTCAACTTAGTTACAGGTACATATTAAGTAGGAACAGTACAAGGATATCATACAGTAGGCATATATATACACGGGCAGATCAATGTCCAGAAACAAAGTTATACAGGTGTGGGTATACTTGAGGGAGTATACAATAATATATACAGTAATAATATACAGTTACCAGGAACATTCCAATACAAAAGAGGCTGATTCAGATAGTCTGGTAAAGGGTGCAAGTAGAACTTCAGGTTAGTTTGCCAATAGATACAATTAGGCCAGGGTAGTTAGGTGTCGTTTGCTCTCAGCCAATTGGTCAAGTTCTGCCTGAATTTCACAAAGGGCTGGGGTTCTCTGATGCCATGGGGTAGTGAGTTCCACAAATGCGCTGCCTTGACTGGGAAGCTGTGTCCTCCTATAGTCGCGAGTTTAAATCGCGGGACATGTAGGCAATTAGCATTCGCTGTTCTTGTGGGTCTAGTCGAGGTTCTTAGGTGTAGCCTATCCTTGAGGTATGGTGGTGCTTTGTTGTTGAGGCACTTGTGGGTGAGGGAGGCAATTTTGAGTTGAATTTTATCCTGAGTGAATAGCCATTTACTTTCTCTTCTTACCGAGGATATATGCTCCTTTCTGTTAATCTTGAGAGCTGCTCTCAGGGCATTGTTCTGGAGGACCTGGATTTTGTGGATAGTCTGTTTATTAGCCCCAATGTATAGTCCATTGCAATAATCCAGTTTGGATAGTATGAGGGCACTGGCAAGCGTGATGCAGCTGTCTGTAGAGAGGAATTGTTTGCTAGCTCTGATGAGTTTGCATGTGTATGCAGTAGCTGAGGCTAGGGAGTTAACTTGTTTAGCAAAGGTGGCATCTAGGTAAAAGCCTAGGGTCTTCACTTCCTTTGCTACTTTTATGTTGTTCCCATCGATAATGAAATTGGCATAATCAGGGCTGAGTTTGGTTATGTATGTCGGGGTGCCTAGGATGATGAGTTCAGTTTTGTCATCGTTCAGGCATAGGCCGTGTGTGTCCATCCATGCCTGAACGATGCTGTAGATTTTATTCACTAAGGCCAGATCCCTGACGTAGTCTCCTGAAAGCGGAAGGAGGATTTGGGTATTGTCTGCGTAATTGGTGTAGGCAATACCCAGATTATCCATTTCGTCAAAGAGTGGCTTTGTGAATACATTGTAGAGGGTGGGTGACACACAAGATCCCTGAGGTACACCACATGTTATGGGGATCGGGTCTGCTGAGGCTGATGGAGAGAAGACTCTCATAGTTCGGTTGCTCAGGAAAGACTTGATCCATATTATGGCCTCTTTGGAGAAGTGGGCTGCAGAGTCTAGGTGGCTACATAAGACTGTATGGTCGACTAAATCAAAGGCCGCTGAGAGGTCTAGCAGTAGGAGTAGAGCTGCTTGGCCATTGTCTCTGCATTGATCTATTTGGGCCTTGAGATCGATTAGGGCTGTCTCAGTCCAATGCTGTGGGCGGAATCCGGATTGGCGGGTTCCGGGTAAGAGGTTGGATTCAAGGAAATTTTGTATTTGCATGTATGCCACTTTGTCTAAGATCTTTAGAAGAAAGGGCACGGTTGCGATGGGCCTGAAGTTGGTAGGAATGGCCGGATCAAGAGTTTGCTTCTTTAGAAGTGGCAGCACCCAAGACTCTTTTAGGTTATTCGGTATGGTGCCTGTGGTAAAGGACGAAATGATGAGTTTGGTTATGAATGGCGATAATTCTCTTGCAGCATCCTTAATCAATTGGGCAGGGCATTGATCACCTTTACAGTTGGATGGTTTAAGTCCCAGGATAACTTTTTCTACCTCAATGGTCGATACCTTAGAGAAGCAGAAACGCGAATCTTGTTTGGGTTTTGGTGGTGGTGCTATAGTCTGTGGGATACGAGGTGTGAGAGATGCTTTTTTGAGGGCAATTTTAGTTTGTAGGTTGGCTATTTTGTTGGTTAGGGCAGACTGTATACTGGAGCACCATTCTTTTTCCTTGGTGCAGTTTTCTTGGGGGGCAATATGAGTTTCCAGTTCTTTCAGGATGCTGAAGAATTCTCTGACACTAGATTTAGATTGAGATATTCTGGTATTATACGTTTCCTGTTTGGCTAGTAGGATGTCTTTCTTATATTGGGAAGATGCCTTGGCTAGGTTGAGTTTGTTTTCGGCTGAAGGAGAGACTCTCCAAGTGGTTTCAAGATTTCTTTTAATTAGCCTGAGCTTTTTTAAGATGAGAAGTGAACCATGAGTTGAGATGTTTTTTCGGTTTACTGTTTCGTAGCTTGAGCGGAGCTATGTGGTCTAGGGCTGTGTTGTTAGTTTCATTGAATTGTTCAACTAGCACATTAGGATCCGTATTAGCTGCGAGCGAGTTCAGTTGTGGTAGTATGATGGGCAACAATTTTTCCGCTGTCATAAGTTTTTTGTTCCTTGTGGGCATGGGAGTGGCAAGTGAGGACTGGGCCGTGGCCGAGTTCGTAGCTACTGTAAATAGTAGTATATGGTGGTCAGTCCAGATCTGGGGTACAGTATCTGTGATGGTTACTCCACAGATGTGTTCCGCTATCCAGTCAAGGATACGACCTTTGTCATGAGTGGGAAGGTTAACTTTCTGGGAGAAACCCAGTTCTTCTAGGATCAGAGCAGTAGCTGTAGACTGGATGTCCGTAGTGTCATTGAAGCCTAGGTTGAAGTCCCCTAATACTATTGTTTGGGAGGTGCTTTTTAAGTTGTTGGATAGGGTTGTAGAGAGATCCTCAGCGAAGGTTCCAAACGACCTGGATGTCTATAGATAAGGATGAGGTTTAATGTTTGGGAGCTAGCGATGGCAATTTTGACCGTGAGACATTCGCAGGATTTCGTAATAGGGGTTGTGGTAATTCTCATGTCAAGACTGAGCTTGGCTATGATAGCTAGACCTCCACCTCGAGAGGTGTGTCTGTCTGCTCGTAAGATGGTATAATTGTCGGGAACTGCTAATGATAGGGCAGGGCCTGCCGCATCATGAAGCCACGATTCTGAGATAGCCAGGAAATCGAAGTTGTCTGCGAGAATGATATCTGAGTTTTCTGTTGCGTGTGCGACTAGAGACCTAACGTTTATGAGCGCACCTTTGAGATGATGTGACATTCAGATTTGGGATTTGTGGTACTGAGACTAGCTATGGTGGTGGTTTTGGAACAGTTTTGTGTGAGTTTTTTGGGATTACTATCTTTCCTAGTGTACTCTGCAGTTGGCTTCGACAGTAGGTTTTTTTTTGTTAGGAGATTAAGTTGTTCAATTTTCTTAGCTGGTAGTTTGTGCAATTTAGGTAGGCGTGTGCGAAGTTTAAGGTTTCTGTCTGCGGTACTACAAGGCCTTTGTAAAATAGTATCTTCCTGATATTGGTTCACCATAGGTCCTATGATTTGTTGTGATACAGGCATGGTGAGGTAGGAGAGGTGAGTAGGGTGTGACCTGGTGCTGTGGGACAATATGCTAGCTTTAGTAGCTAGGCTAAGTGATAATGCTACTAATATGATGGAGGAGGCGATGAAGCGATGTAGCTTAGCTATCCTATAGTGGGCAGCGATAGTTTGTTTACCTAGATTTAGGGAGTACATGCTAATTGGCTAAAGACAAGCAGCCTGGATGCGACAAACAAGCCAGTGCAGTTTGGATAGCAGGTGCCCTTAGGATTGCTTAGTGCAGGCAGGCTAGATGTGCCTGACTGGCTAGGTACAATATTGAGATATTTCAGTACATTTTAAGAAGGCTAGGTATTGGCAGGCTAGCTGTGGCTAGCAGGCATTGAAAGGTTTTAAGGTGGCAGGATATAGATAGGCTAGGTGTTGTTTCACAGTATACAGCAGTCTGAGTGCCACTAGATTCAAATATCAGGCACATCAGAGAATGCAGTGCAAAATACAGCGCAGCTAGATTCAGATATCAGGCACATCAGGGAATGCAGTGCAAAATATAGCGCAGCTAGATTCAGATATCAGGCACATCAGGGAATGCAGTGCAAAATATAGCGCAGCTAGATTCAGATATCAGGCACATCGGGGAATGCAGTGCAAAATACAGCGCAGCTAGATGCAAATATCAGGCACATTAGGGACTGCAGTGCAAAATATAGCACAGCTAGATTCAGATATCAGGCACATCAGGGAATGCAGTGCAAAATATAGCACAACTAGATTCAGATATCAGGCACATCGGGGAATGCAGTGCAAAATACATCGCAGCTAGATTCAGATACCAGGCACATTGGGGGATGTAGTACAAAATATAGCGCAGCTAGATTCAAATATCAGGCACATTAAATAAAACAAAAGCAGTATGCACCAGGCTGAAGTCAGGTTGTTAGTGCAAAAAGGCTAGGCAGTGTAGAGTTCAGTCACGGTGGATGTACCACAGTGAACAGCTGAGGCATGGCGTGTCATAAACAAGGCAGAACAACCTAGGATAGGATAAATGAACTTATCGCAGTATGCTTAAGCAATCACTTACATAGGATATGCTAAATGTACTTTCCACAGGGTGCACAAAGACACTAGCAGTTACGAATGCACTATTCACAGCTGGCACTGACTGTGAGGCAGTGTAAATGATATGAAACTGGTTCCAGGATGTAGTTTGTATAATGGTGAGGTAAGAGGTGTTTTCTGAGCGAGGGCGAGGAGATAGTCATGAGGTAGGAATGACGGTTGCAAAGACTTCAAAGTTGCACAAAGTAGTTACCTTATGAAGCGTCCGGCAGTAGGGTTGTGTTGTGTCGTCCGTGGCGAACAGGGGCAAACAGGGCCTTATCTCCCGTGGGCCTTCGCTCACGGGGCCGGCTTCTGCCTGCCGGTGGATGTTCGGCGTGCTTTGTGTTGATCGGGGCCACGTTGCTAGGCAACGGTAAACAAAGCGCTAGGCCGCCATCTTAGAGGAGCCAGCCGTGGCGGGCCGGGCAGCAAGTGTACCGATGGACATTTTGAGATGTCGGAAGACGATTCAGGTCTTTCTGGAGGTAGAAAGGGGGTCTGCTGTGATTGCGTGCAGATGATGCAAGCAGATCAGGCCGTGGTTAAGGCTTCTTATTGCAGCCAGGTCGCGGGTCATGTGGAGGCCTGGATGCGAGGTGGGAGAGGGGGCTCCTGCCCTCCTGGGCGCTCCGGCTGTTGTGATACTAGTTTTTGCTGGAATAGTTTCTAAGGTTACATCTTTTCAAGAGGGGATATCCCTGTCTGACTACAGCCTTTTAACAACATGACCAACTGGATTTCCCAGAGTGGAGTGCTTCTGTCCTTGATTGTCAGGCCAAAATGTAATTTATGCCTCTTACTGGCTGTTTACATGTTTGGACTGACCTGTTGCTATCAATTATCCTTCTTTTTCCTTTGCCACACATAAGCATGAAGCCCTTCTGGGAGTTTTCCACTGCATCACAAGGCCTCTGTCTTCTTTGTCTCTGGTGCTGCAATTCAGGTCCCCGTTGATCGCAGCACCTAGGATTATTGATTGGCATGCTGCGGCTCACCTATACCATGCCCCTCTACATCTGCTGACGCTCCACTCTCTGGTGCCTCTGGCGGCATGTTGCAGGGCTCGAGGTGTGTTAAGGATTGCAATCGGGCATCACACACCAGACCAGGACTCTTGCCCTTAGCCTAGGAGGTAGCGCACAGTTAAAATCCTTTTTCTTTATTTCCTAGAATTTGGATTCAGCTGGTACCCAACCCCCGTCTCACACCCCTTTTACAAATACCCCAGGTCACAATGCACCATGAACCAGGCCAGTTGGTGGTAATACAATATGTATTTATTTTAAATACAAAGTAAAGCACACAAATGTAATATTGGGCAGGAATCAACATTGGGGTGATAATTACAAGGTAAAATGATGAAATACACTTAGTTTGACCTTCTACTATAACATATCCAAAGCACAAATGAATGGGAGCAATTTATTGTTTGGGTAGATAGCACCCGAGTTAAGATTTCCCCCCTGCAATGTTCCCTCAAACCCCTATTAATAGAATTTGAGTGGATAGAAAGGAGCAGTAAGGAGTCAGGTATACTTCGCAGCACACAGAATTAAAATCCGACCTTCCCCCACGAAATGAGAAGCAGATTTGAAAACATTTGCAATTGTATAAAATAGCATTCGGAACTACTAAATAATTAATTTACATATGTGGTTGAAGGAATGAGGGAAATCTGAGTTATAACAGTATCAGGGATGTAAGGACACTAGCAACTACAAGGCAAGGTACCAACAAAGGGCATACTGTTCAAAAAACAACTTTGAAGTGACAACACAGTGCAGCCAAATCACACGCATAGAATTTGCATTTACTTACTTTCAGAGGTTTAAATGTCAAACCTGCTTGAAAAACGGGTGAAATAGACAGAATTGGAATGTGGTTTTTATGCTGGATGACAGATGCACATCACAGGGATAATATGCAAGTGAAAGAGTGACTCTAACTTAATGACAGGATGAGATTCTCACTGGGAAAGTAAATTCAGTTTTAAAAATAACAGCAGTTGACAGAGAAAATCGGGTTTGAAAGGATAGGACACGTTTCACTTAAACTAGATTTAGTGGCTAGAAAAGAGAAATGCCAACCGTGAATAAGAAAGTTACGTTGCAGTTGTAACCTTTCATGCAGTGTGCCTCTTTTTAGGGAGAATTAATTAATTTAATCAAAATATTACTAAGGACTTACACATTACAAAAATGAGTAGAAGAATGGTGCTAACACTAGGAAATCAAGGACAGGATGCACAGAGAATTCTGACCGTTTTAAAGAAGTTATCAGGGTATTGATGGGATTTCTTAGAGAGTGGAACAAAGACAAGGTATCAAGATGGGGTATGCTATGTGTTGCTATGGGATGGAGTGATACTCACATCAGCACTTGAGTTTGGGATTTGGGACAGCCAACCAGGTATTTGGACCCCAAGGCAATATCTGGTCACCGGCCACCATGGGGGGCTCTCCTAGAAGGAGCAGCTGGGAAAAGGTCTGGTCACAGCACAGCGGCACCTCAGCTGGATGGATCGAGTAGCAGGGCAAGCGGGCAGCACAGGATAATCCCAAAGAGGGTTCAGCCACCTTTCCCCTTTCTCCCTGAGTTATTGGGATTTTTAGTGGGGTTTTCCCTGGATCAATGGTCCTGTCTGGATAGGGTCAGCTATGCTCTGGTCTGGCAGTGGGATCCGGAATCTGGCAGGATGAATATGGAATATCTGGAAATGCAGGAGCTGGAAAATTCAAAAGAGAGTGTGTCCCTTGTCTCTGTGAGCTTCACCCTTTTATAAGGTGGGTGACATCACAGGATTTATTGTTGGGTAGAACTAAGCTAGACCTACCCCTAAGAATTGGATAGGTCAGCCTATGTTATGTTGCCTCTTCCTTAGAAGCTGATGGGACTGAAGGAGGGGACTCAATTTTATGGGGTTGTGTTTTTATGAGGTACAGAGCCATCCCACTGCCATTTTTGCCAAAAATCAGTCAGGACATAAATCACACATTTTTACAGTTGTGGCACTTTTGCAAACCACATAGGCAAATGACATGTTCTACACAGAGCATAGCATTCCAACACCCAGGCCTGTATGACATTGTTTCATCCTTCTAATAATCTTTCGCCATTTTCGGTGGGAAATATTTCACCTAAAATTCTATAACTTTATACATGTGTACACATTACCATAGAGCATGTGTTAATTAATTTTTAACGTTCCACCATGGATACTTTTCCCATGATTTACGTATTTCTGCTGTTTGTTTCCCCTACATCAAAGGGAAAGTTACAATGTCTTGTTTTAATGCCCCAAAATCATTTTTAAACTGTTAAATATTTGCATAAATGTGTTGTCCAGTTGCAGAAATAAAAGTCCAAAGTTTATTAATTCAGAACAGTCTTTCGCCCCAAATAGGCTAGCTGTGTCTCCCATACAAGGACATACTTCCAAATGTTGCTCTGGAGTGGCTTTTGAGGCTCACCAGTTTAAGTTGAGGGGAGGTTTTACTAACAAATTCACACCTATGTGTCCAAGAATAAATTGTATGCAGTAGAAGCACTGCCACAGAGTCTGATGAGCGTGTTACATTCTTCCTCCTGGTCCATTCATAGTTTCCAGATGCTGGTCCCCTTGGGGGGTGTCAATATACTGTTCATAGGAAGCAAATGTCATTTGAAGCTAGGCCAGGAACCTGTTCAGCTGCTTCAACACAGCACAGTAAATGCATTTATGTATTTTTTATTTTTTTCTTTCTGAATCAGAAAACTGTTGGAATTAAATATCCTATATATGCTTACCAACAAAACCCCCTCACATTGTGTGCAAATACAGGGCCTTAACTCAACATTTCAATTTTAAACAGCATTTTCTTTGTTTGTCAAAAGCACATTTTACACATGGGTTAATTCTGCTGGGATGTCACTTTCAAATGTGGCCTTCTCACAAACATTTCCTGAATCTTTCCAAAGACCCTGTCATGTTTCCAATGCACAGCTATCTGTCCAAATAAAGGTCACTTGAATCTGACATGAGCTAGGAGAGAGAGAGAGAGCTTTTATATAAAGAATTTAGTTGTGATATTTTGTTGCAAAGTAAAGTGTTTTGCTCACGGCTTGAAGTGAAGTTTCTTAATTATTTCGCAGATCTTGCCTTCAGTGATAAATGCTTTCTGTTGCTGGAGCACGACCTGAATATGGCTGGGCATAGCTGGGTCTCACTGGAACCAACTGTGTACTGTTGAAAACGGTGGAAAAGAGCATCAGGTCGTAGTCATTTTAAATGTAAAATATTTCCTTTTTCGATGGGAAATTTGGAGCTAGCAGCAAAACAGCGCTGCTTTTCAAATCTTTTATTTGGTGCACACAAGGAAAACACTGGCAGCCTTTCTTGGGATGTTCCATGTTCCCTCTTGCCCAATAACTGTTTGGCAAAGACGGCGCAGCCATCATTTTTGTAGCTGCAAAATGCAGTTTTGATGTGAGGCAATGGTGCTCGAAGGAGCCAGCACAGCCATTCTGTTGGTACTGCTGAATTGCAGATTGGTGATGGAGGGGCATTCTGCTGGGTTGGTAAATGTACCCCACAGGTTTGTGCATGCAATTTACATCAGGGCATTCACAATATCCCAGTGCTGCCTACTCATGTGTTTTCACACGAGCATCCTCTCTTATTCCTGCCTGATGGTCCAGTAAGAGGGGTTTTTCCTCACTATAGATGTCTTCTGCCTATAAAGCCGTAGGTTTGTTGAAGTTTTTGGATGTTTTGGCGTGTAGTTATTTCATAGTTTAGGCTACGTGCATAGAGCACTCTGTTTAAGCAGCTATTTTGTGCACGGTGGGCCACGCCCTACATGCATTATCGTTATTCATTTATACATATTAGGTTGGGAGGAAAAGGAGTCCTAAAACGATATACTTGCACAATTTCCAGAAGAGAAATCACTGTGGCTCAGGGATCACACTCAGTAAAGTAATGGGAGAAATAGTACCTCTAGCCCATAGTTTCTATAGGTTAGCAGTACCTGGGTAGACCAGCATTGAACACCAAAGCATAGCGCTAGTAAAAAGATTATAACAGCTCTTTGGAACTTCACTTTTATTTGCTGGCCATTTTGAGCAGTCACAATAATACAGAATGAATTGTGGTTTGTTTGAATACTACTCATGTATTATGTGGATCTAATAATAGTTAGACAACATAACGTGTAAACTGATAAAGTACTTGGTAACTCCTACATTTGAAAAAGTGGGGTTAGTGAGCAAAACACAACTGACCAATTCATCTCTCTGGTATAACACCGTTAATAAGAGAGATTGATCTGAAACGTTGTTGTTTACTGTCCATTTGTCTGTATTTCATGTTACCACAAAGTTCCCCAATTGCAGTGAGAGAGCAGCCATCCATCTGCAGCAACTGAGGGAGATGTTATGCAGATGACGACAAACAAAGGAAGTAGCAGACGAAATGTGGGATTGGGCAAATACAGCCCTTCCAGCATGCAGTCTCTACATGGACCACAATTTAGAAGGTCACTTGGATCGCCTAGATCAGTGAAGAGTGAATACAGGCACAAGGATCAAGCAACATGCAAGGAGACTGCAACAGCATGCTTCAGTCTAAGAAACAGTCTTAAGTTATAGGCATATAGAGACAAATGCACTTACGCCAGAAACAACTGCTCTAAAGCTAAGTCCCTACAAGCCCCTACAAGTGGCGCTCTGAGACACAGGGCATCTCACCACTGCAGGAGCAGTGCCCCCCTTCCCGAGGGAGGCTTTGGAATGCAATGCTGTGTTGCAGTGATCGCTGCACCATCGTGGACCCTCATCATCCAAATCTGAATTGATCCCAGCACTGCGCTCCATAATTGCACGTGAGCTGCAGTAAATCTTCGTTTTTGGGAAATAACTTGGCACTGCTTGCCAAACGCTGCCATCTTCTCCCAGACACCATTGGCCCCCACGAGGCAGCCGCCGCTCAATCATGGCTTCCCGAAAATCTACCTGGGATTCCCCAGCCCTCTGCAGGCGATGTGATTGGCTCTCTGATTCAACATCAGCCAATCACGCTCACCAGCAGGCGAACGCCAGCACACCCACTAAGGCTGCCCAACAAGCCAGCCCTGTCTTGAGCCTGTCCAGAGCAAAAGGAGCCTGGGGCCCAGAACGCTGCCCTCCGCCCAGCCCTAGGTAAGCACAGCTGCTACAGTGCTCATTGTAATCTATCTCTCACGGGTTCACACCTTATCAAGGAACAGCGCACAGACTCAAAGAACACATGCTTACTAAAAGGGATCTCTGCCATTTAGTACCCACACGCTGGCAAGCCCTCTGTAATGCAACTAACTCATCCTCCACTATGTTCTATTGCACAGTTGTACCATATTGCTTAACTGCCTTAGCAGTCTCATACATACCAAAGGCATAGTCACTATGTACGTCGTCTCTAGCCGGGTGTAATCAGTTACAGCATATGGAATTGCACATGTATTGCCTTGCTAGACTCATAATGCTCCAAAAATTCTTGTTTACTAGCCCAAACATTGCGCAGACCTCCCCAGTACTGCCACTACTGCTCCACAGCCTACAGTAGGCACCTTGCTCCTTAGCCAGTATTGACTGCATTGCTAGTATTGATCCTCATTTTCTTGCTATTGCATTGCCAAGATTTTCGGCAGCTTGTATTGACTGCATTGCTAGTATTGATCCTTATTCTCCAGTAATTGCATGTTGCCCATAATGCTACCAGGTTACCACTGACCTAAGGAATTAACGCCAGTTAGACCAACTAGTCCTTATTGTCACCCTACTCCAACATGCACATCCTACCACTACTCATATGCATGCTAGGCACATTGCTCACAAGCAATCGCAGGCCAGGTCAAGACACCCACGTGTACAACAGCAGCCTTAACTTCAACGCCATATACCTCCTACATAGGCCCTCCCAACACACCACGTTAGCAGCCATGCACCCCACTACACTGCACGCCAGACTACTCAGACTAAGGATCCACACTCAGTCTATGAAACTTGCCACCATACCCTCTTCTATCTCACTCAGAAATAAACACCTAGGATCTAGGACCACCCGCAAAATGAACGGCAATCACATTTGCCCAACTAACTCCACCACTAGCAACACAAGAATACCAAACAATCCTCTTCTCCTCTTAAATCAGAAATCTAAGAACATACTAAAACTAACCACCAACAGATTCACTACAAATGTGCCCTACTCAATGTTCACTCACTCAATGCCCGTGCGCTAGAAGTCAATGATCTTATCACCATTCAAGATTTAGACAGAATTGCATCACGGAAACCTGGCTCCACGAAGCCTCCGGCCCAGCCATCACAATCGCACTTCCCAAAGGCTACTCTATCCTCAGACAGGACAGGCCAGCCAAAACAGGAGGAGGAGTTGCCCTTATATTCAAAGAGAGCATATCTATCAGACCTATACCCCACCAGGAAGAAGGAAAGGTAGACATACTATCCGCCAAAATAGCCTTATCACCTAAGAGTACCATAAATATACATGTGGTTTACCAGGAACTCCGTCAGACTTCTTAGGACAAGTTACCCACCTTCTAGGAAACAATATAAAAAAATCCACCAAAACGATACTCCTATGCGACATCAATCTAGGTTTCAACGACGCCAATGACAAAACCGCCATGTCCTTCACGAAGGACCTTAGTGACCTTGGCTTCTCTCAGAAAGTCACTTCTCACACACATTCAAAAGGTTACATCTTAGATTGGATTATAGACCACAACTGCGACACAAACATGGTTTCCAAAACTGCCCTCCCATGGACAGACCATAACTTCCTGCTATTCACCATCCCCATAATGCCATGCCCTAAGCCCACCACCACAGCACCGGCCACAGTAGCCAGAAGCGCAAAAAAACTCACTGCAGAGAACATCATTGCCTATCTCAACCTCCCGTGCCTAGCACCACCATTCTCTCCCGACCCTGTCATACTAGCAGAACTATTCAGAGACACATTAACACCATCAAAACAGTCGCCCGCTAGAAAACAAAAAAGAAAAGAAATCCTTCCACTCCAATTCGTGGTTCACAGAAGAGCTCCTTAACCTGCGCAACTCCAAATGGCAGGCACTAAAAACTTGGCAGGCTAACCCCTGTGACACCACTAAAGATATCTTCCGAACCATCGCAAAAAAATACAAAGAATCTATATTCAAAGCCAAATCAGAATCCTACAACAATAGAATCTCTTCAGCCAACTCACATTCCAAAGAGCTATTTACCAACTTTAAAGAATTAACTGTACCGCCCATCTGCACGGACGAAATCGTTAAAGATGCAGCCTGGTGCTCCAGCATACAAGCTGCCACGCTAAAAAAAAAAATAGACCTCCTGCAGAACAAAATCTCTGACCATTACAAAGCATTACCTAAACAGAAGCACCAGAAGCAAACCCACCACAAGCGGTCAGGCAACATCCATCCCAACTTCACCTTCTCTGAAATATCTGAGACAGATGTCTTAGACATTTTAAAACATCTAAAACCATCGCTATGCAAGGGCGATGTATGCCCCCCAAAAATTATCAAAGAATGCGCGGAGCAGCTCGCTCCACTAATCACCACCTTCATAAACGCCTCATTCAAAACAGGTACAGTCCCCAACTGCCTCAAAGAGGCATGGGTACGTCCACTCCTAAAAAAACCTATACTAGATCCCTCCCAACCCAATAATTATAGACCAATTACAACCGTCCCATTTCTTCTTAAAATATTAGACAAGGCTGCCCACAGGCAAATCCAACTGTACCTCGAAACCAACTCCATCCTTGGTAAGAGACAATCCGGGTTCCATAAAGGACACGGAACAGAAACCGCGTTACTAGATCTGAAAAACCAAATCACCTCCATCCTTGACACGGGTAAGCCTGCCTTACTCCTGCTCCTAGACCTCTCAGCAGCGTTTGATCTCATTGACCATAACACCCTCCCCAACCACCTCATGAATGCTGCGCATTTCTCCAATCATGCAGCAACATGGATCACGTCCTTCCTACAAGGCAGAGCCATGAAAGTGTGCTCCAATATAGCAAAAGCTGAACCCACTATCATACACTGTGGTGTTCCCCAGGGATCCTGCACTGCCCCTACGCTCTACAATCTATTTACTAAGCCTCTCTTTGATAAACTGGATGCACTTGGGATCACATACACCAACTATGCTGATGATACCCAAGTGCTCCTTCCCCTCACTGGGAGCTATATCAAAGACCCTTCTACCCTTCAACAAATTTACTCCACAATCCAAGCCTGGATGGCCACCAATGGACTCTGCCTCAACGGGGACAAAACTGAAATCCTCATTCCTGGTCAAAAATCCATGCCAGCCAAATTGGATCCATCCTATCAAAACTTCTGCATTGACAACTGTATCATCCCAATCCTTTCATCAGTTAAAACGCTCGGAGTCCATGCGCTCGGATTGATACTACTCTATCTATGGATAAAAAAGTTAGCGCCATTGTATCAGCCTCCGCTCTGAGTACCAAACTAATCAACGCCATAAAGCCGTTTCTAACAAAAGATAATTGTCTCTCCATTGCGAGGGCCACAATAGGAGCAAAACTGGATTACTGCAATTCCCTCCTAGCGGGGACATCAAAGAAAAACTTAGCCAGACTCCAAACCACTCAAAACAACTCTCTCAGAGCAGCTCTAAGTATTCCCAAAAGAGAGCACATTTCCCAAGCAAGAAAAAATGCTCACTGGCTACCAGTTAAAGACCGAATCGCCTTCAATATTCTTTCCACCGCACACAAATGCATAAACCTAACGGCACCCTCTTACTTATGGGACTCTCTAGTCAGATCACAATCCACTAGACCCACTAGACTCGAGTACACCAACCAACTCACAGTGCCACGAATCACCAGGGCTAAGGCAGGAGGTCTAGGATTCCCATACCTAGCACCTAAACTCTGGAACACGCTACCCAAAGCCCTCAGAGCGGAAACCTCGCATCAAGCCTTCCGAAAAAATCTAAAAACTACACTCTTCAACTAGCTGCTAGCTCACTGTACATACCTGCGCACTACTATGCTCCCTGCACCCATGCGCTACAACCCACAATGCCATATCATGCTGTATGTATTTACGTGATCACTGTAACTAGATATGAACCTCTACTGTAACCAGCGCCACAATGCCCACGGGCCGCTGTGCGCTTAACAAATGTGAATAAATAAATAAATAAATAAATAAATAAATAAATAAATGCACTGGGACAGGAGCAAGGTTTGTTCTAAAGAAGCACGCTTCTTGAAGTAATACAAGTTCAATAACTATTTATTTCGGAGTCAGATGGTATATAAAGGCAGGTTCACAAGTGTGATCCGTGAGTGAGCTGGAAGCACGTGTTCCAACCTCCAGGGCCTGTACATACTTTGGGGGAAGCAATGACTGAAATCTTTCTCGACTGGAATACAGTTCTTAAAATTGACTGAGTGGTGATTTGGAAGAACTGGGGTCAGATTACAGAAACTTTGCACCAGTTCACATGCAAAGTTGTAGGATATTAGCACTAGGGCAAAATTTGGCCTAAGCACTGGGACATATTAGAAAACCATTGCACCAGACAAGTGCAGTTTGGCACTGGTGCAAAGTTTCTGTAATTTGGCCCCTGGAGTCTTGCACAGTGAAGGAGCAGATTTGTAAAGCCCTTAAATGCAGATGCCCCATAGCTTCAAATCTGGAGGGAATACACTGACCTCATTAATCATTTATTTAGCCAAGGTTCCTTTCTTGACTCATTAATAAAATGATCACCAAAACTAAGGCAAGTAAAAGCCCTTGAAAAACGTGCAACAGCTAAACTTTCGCAGCATGTTTCACAACACTGCTCGTTTGCTTCCGGACCTGGTGTAACATTGGGACTTGTGCTCTGCAGGTGTTGGATTATGTGATGTGCATACTAGTGGCTGTCTTCACCTGCTTCTTTGTTTATTACCAATATGAAATACAGTCAACCACAACGCGTTGCTCACATATTATCCTCCTGCATGAGTTTGGCTGGGCGCATCCTGGCCTGGTTGCCTGGTTTCCATGAAAGTGGCTGCAGTTTGAGTAAGTGGGCTTGGTTAAATCAGGTTCCTTACCTGTGCCATTCAGGTTCCTCAGGGTTGATCCAGTCACCCATACTGTTAAACATCTACATGGAAAAACTGAACTGTTTGTGTTCATTCCTCAAGCTGGCCCAGTATGCTAGTCCCAGCAAGCAGATGCCAGACGGTGTGTCGTCTTTTTATTCAAGACATACTCCTCTAAGACTAAGTTACTTTTGGCTTATTTCATGTGTTCTTCAACAGCACATTTCAAAGTGCAGCTTCCACCACTCTATTTGCTTAGCATCACTCCTACAAGTAGCCTCTGTGAAGTCTATTAATAATTTAACTATATGACTCATATCTGTCACTTGTGCCATTCTTGCATTTTTCATTTGAAAAGTCTAGAGAAAATTAAATCTGTTTTGCCTTCCTTAGATCTTCATACTGCTGTCCCGACTCGTGCATTATCTCACCTGGAAAGCGGTAATGCCATGTTCTCTCGCCTACCAGCATTGTCACTGGCTCCTCCGAAGACAGAATCATACTTTCGGGCCTGTGTGAGTTTTGGCACTCAGAAAACTAACCACCTGCCCCATTTCATATTTACTTCACCAACAAGGCGGTTGTAATGGGTCAGTGGACTTATCTAGCCACTAAACATCACATTTTCGGATATTCAAGGTCCAAGTTCGGATATTATAAGACTAACCATTGCCTACCTAATATATGCCCAGTAGTATGCCCAATCCTTTTTCGTTGTTGCACCCAATGCACGGAATGCCCTGTTACCTTCCATTTGTTTTTATTGGGACATGGTTTCCTTTCTTATTGGAATGTCCCTTACACAATATCAATAGTGGGCACGTCCATGGAGTGTGCCTCTTGCACAGAGCATAGTCAATAGTTAGTCCTAGTTTCTCAGTTATCATGTATGCATTGGATAACATTTCACTTGGAGTAGAGCCCATCTTAACAGAAACAGCTGCAACTAGAATGTAAACCATTCCTTAAATGAGTACTTGAGCAAAAAAGAAAGGAGAAAAAATACCTAATCCACACCCTTGCAAAGCATATAACCAAATGTGCTGGTGTGCCACAAACCTAATGACACTATTGTCACTTCCATCATTTGCAATGGCAACAAAATCATCGTTTCCTTAAGGGGTCATTTTGACAGGGTAAAAAAAACTGAATTGCATTGTTCAAGCTCTAATACTCTTTGCATTTCCACTAGTGAAGCATTAGGCCAAATAATAGTATTAGATGTTAGCTAGATGTTGGTCAATGTTGCCCAAGCCCTTGCACTATAGGGTCCTCATATGGTAACCAACAGATGTATGGATGCTTACTTCAATGGTTCTGGATCTTGCGCATGTTACTATGGTACATCACCACATGTCAAAGGAGGGATGCATTTAAGATGATGACAACAATACCAGCAGTGGTATGACCTTGCAGTAACAACGTCTTTACCATTGTGGGTCTGAATCCCATAGTTATGGGTTGAGCATTTGAAATTGTTGTGCATATATTGGTGCCAGTGTCTGAAATGATTCAAGACGGCTGTGCTACCCAGTGACTAGGTTGCAGGGAGTGTGCCCAGCCTAACTAATTCTGTGCATGCAATTTTTCAGATAAATATCGGTATAATATCAAAGAGATGAACACAAGAAAAGGCAGATGTTACAAAGAAGACCAGTAATTTGATTTACATTTTTGTACATTACTTTGATTACTTACATGAAGAACAAGAAAGCCAGCAACAAATGAGATTAATAAACACGATCAAACTGACTTAAGCATGTCAACATTAAACATTTAACCTGGGTAGCTATAGAATAATTGTGAGTATCCATATTACTGACTTTTTTAGGAACGAGTCGGAACTCCTAAGGGTGGGCAGGAAAGAAAAAAGGAGGAAAGACATATATGCTAACAACAAAACATGTTAACAGTGGTTTTAAAAGTGGCCTGTAATTAGGAATTGCTATCCTGTTTCTATGTACTTCCAAAGATATATACATCATTAATGTAGCCCGCAGAAGACCCATTGTTAGTTCACAGTGATTGGCATGTGGGCATATTTCAAAACATGTGGAAAGTTTACTGTGGGTACTATTTCTAGGTACGTCCAAGAATTGTTGGGTATTTTGTCTAGATTTGGGACCTAGTGGTATTTTCTTACCGCCAAAAACAAAATAATTTAGTAATAACCACTCCTTGTATTTAGATTGGGTTTGGTATTATAGTGGTATAGTGGCTATGCATTATTTCAGTACACAGATACATTTGGTTGGTATACATTTCGTTGTGGTATAGTGATGAGCATAATTTTCGGTTCTACTTGTAGGTCCCCAATATAAAAAAAAACCTTTTTCTTGCTTGGTCTGTTCATGTGATCACTAGAGAGACCTTGGGCCTACATTTTATGGATACCACAATTTTCACATATAGCATTCACCAACCCCTGTGGTATTATCACTAATTTATTTACATTAGTGAAATTATGTTTCCATGGAGTTTTCACAATAACATGTGGTATTATCACTAATTTATTTACATTAGTGAGATTATATTTCCAGAGGAATCTCTCTCTGCTGACTCATGTACGTCCAGCAGACTATTGTGTTATTTTCCACTCAGAAGCCACAAACTCATATACACTGAGTGGAACCACGCACACAGCTATTTATAATTGCTCATAACATTACTTTATCTACATAGGAAGTTTGGCACATATATTACCTAATAACCTCCCCTTTTATTATGTGATATGGGCTAAATGCACCAGAGAAAGACAGAAGCAGAAAAAAACTTTACACAGGTTGTGATTTATACCAGTTTCATTTAAAAAAAAAACATTACCAGCTTTGCGAGGCAGTCTTTTCTAGAATAAACAGAAGAGAAACATTTTGAAAAATACAAGGCATTTCATTAAATTCTTTGCAGCAATAAAAAGAACAGAACATCAATTGACTTGCATTTAGATGGCAACATTAGAATGTGGCATTTAAACACAGTGATTCCCCAATAGTGACTTTCGCTACACTGCCTGCCTAATAATAAATCATTTGTCCGTCACAGCAAACTCACTCAATTCGTATATTTACAAGCGATCTCCTGGCTTGTCACCTCTGAGAAATGGCCCAGGGTTTTCTTTTTAAAGCACCCAGCGAGAACAGGCAAGCCGGTTCTCAAGCCGGTGCCAAGTAACTGGGGAACCCCAGTCTCTGAAGGTCAGTGGTACAGCCGCAGTACAAAGGCGACCTCACTACAACCCCGCCAAATGTCTAAAACCTCTCCCTCTCCCTGAGCTGCTTCAGGAAACCTCTGTTACAGCCCCTAAGGTGACGTGTCACCAATCAAAATACACAATAATCTATCCTCCTTCTTCAACAATGGCTTGGCTTATACAGTTTAGAAAATGTATCTACTAATTTCCTGGCATGCAGATATTGCATCCAGCTAACACAGTGAACAGAGAAAAAGAAAATCTAAGTGCACGTTTAAAATGTCTTTCAGAGCCTGTCTTTTCTACCTCATTTTCACATGGAGATCACATTATGATGTTATTTGATTAGTATTAGTGATTAGTATTTGTTAGTTAGGTTAAATAATTAAGTATCTAATGTGTCTCCATGAGTGAGACATTTCAATTGAGAAGAGAAAAAAAAATGTGCGCTTTTAAATGTGAAAAAGAAATGGTTTGTTTTTAACATGTGTAGCCTGTCTTCATTTACACATCCATATGTCACATTGGGAACACATGGCTTGCTGTACCACATTATAGCAATACATTGATCCCATGTAGTGGCGCTGCACTCCAAAAACACGCTAAACAATACTACAGAATCCAGGGATGTACTATCAATATTAAATAATCTACCTTGGGAGGTGAACTACATTCTCATCACAATGAGCATGAAGGTAAATCCCTCCCCACGTGCATCAAACATGTGCGTGGGATACATGCTGCCATAACACCTTTAGACACATGCTCAGGAACTACTTCAAACAAACTAGTGTGATATTGGAAATGATGAACATGTGTCTTGCCAGCAATGTCTTCATCCATGATCACACCCATTACTGACAGGTCCAGGACACAGTGCAAAGGTGCATGTGTTCTTCAGAATGCCCATACCTGTTTTTTTTTTTTTTTACAGAATGCTGGGAGCAGGCATGGTACCAAAGTGGTGAAACATCACCACATTCATAATATTTCACCATCACGTTCAGATATGTATTTATTCTATGGAATGACACTATGAACTCATTAAATCCCTACTTGGTTCTGATGATATCAAACGTAATGAATGTGAAATTCATCAGTATCCAGAGACATGCACAGAATGTCCACTTTAATAAACGTAGACTAATACCAATTGCAAAATACATCTCACATAACTATTCATGATATAGTGGTAAACACACACACACACACATACACACAAATACACACACACACCCATCGTATTACCTCAGCAAGCAGTGACATCCATATCTACTGCAATGGAATCTGGGTAATTTTTGTATTATAGGTTTGGTGCCAATAGTGACTACAACACAGTTCCTATCAAATTAAACATGTTTCAACATTTGTATGTGTTTAATCTCTGGTGATACATGTTTTATAAATTGAAGGGTAATTGTTTCATTCCATTATTTCCGCTCACTACTACTATGTCTTTCTCTGTCAGGTTCATGATTTGCATGTGTGACTAGAGATTACCATGGCACCATCATCCTTATTAAACCACTGCATAAGTCACAGAAACGTGATTCTTTCATTGCTAAATGAACTCTGTAATATCTCATCAGCATATAATTGCGGTTTATTGTAGGTCGGTAGAGAGCCCACACTTCACAGTGATCACAAGGTGACTTTGACAATCATTTGTCATTCTCGTAACATAATGAAAGCTGACTCAGCATATAAACTCACACAAGGTTTGAACTAATTGAAAATGGCAGACGTTTAATCTATGGTTTAGTATAGTTTTCATATTTTGACACTGGTGTATTTGCCATAGGAGCTGTGCATAAATAACCCCAAAGTAAACAATTTCCACTTAAGCCGAATAAGTTGAACTCGATAGTTGGGACTCGAAATGTGTAGGTGATAAACTAATGAAAGGTGGCTTTATCTACAAACAAAAAGGAAGATCACTGTCCTTGTACCAGGCCATGTAAGAAATCAATGTATATATTGGTTTTGGCCAATTCACAAAGTCCGCAAGCCTCACGATGTCAGGTGCAAAGTGAGCCTTCCATCCAGAGCCTGACTTCCAGATGCACACACCCTGGATTTTGAGGGAAAGAGCGGAACTGGCATCAGGTGCAAAGAACCCAAACAATTATCTCTTTGTACTTCTAAATGCTGGATGTGTTCCATACCCTTAAATAGGCATTGCTCAAATGACTTGTGAAATTGTGTCTGGTGTCAGAACATTTCCAAGTGGCATCAGGGCTTTCAGTAGCCCATCTCTGCAAATGCAGGTTTACATTTCCACAACCGTTTGCTGGGTGAAAAAAAACAAAAAACAAACAACATAATGATCAACATGTGTACGCTTTTTCATTGGTATAGCTCAATACAGGTTTGAAATTATCCATGTGGGCGTTGCTCATCCACGTGAGTCTAGCTTTGGAGAGGGGGGTTTAGGTGCAGGGCAAAGCGACACAGAGAATGTTGCCCTGTAAATCATGTTCCAGTCATATTTGTCAGTGATTCCGCTGGAAACTTCTATCCCTAATAATTTGGATGGTGTGGAAATCTACAAGACAAGCGCAATTGGCACTGGCATATTTGCTTTTCTGAATCCTGCAGCTGGTAGATTGGTGGCATGTGCTTGCTTTGGCTGCACACTTACATAGTGCAAATCACTGCCGCTGTGTTTCAATGAATTTGTGAAAAATTGCAATGAGACCCTATTCATAATAATAGTTTTGTAATGAAATTGTGAGTGGTCTTTGTGAAACGGGTTATTTTGCCCTTCACCACCACCGGTGCCTCATCTATGTTTTGCCCTCTTTTTTTCGATTACTTAGGTTCTTTTTGTAGATTACTTTCCCACTCACCATAAATTGGCTTTGCCATTCAGTATTCTCTCCCAGCACATTACCTTTACTCACATCTTCCTTCATTCACACATCTTGAACCTCCTCTTCCTAACAACAATTTGCACTTGACTGATTTTATCAGAAGAAGTATCTTAAAATTAGCCATTATTTATTTTCTACAAGCCGAGTGTGGTGCGTATATGCTTTTAAATCAGGGTTAAGGAATAACTAACCATTGATCATGTTGGGTGAATTGTATGACGTTTTGTGGGGTTTCCATTGATAAATAAAAAAAATAAAACTGCTTAAAATTCATTACACCTTAGGGCAGTTTGGTACACTCAGACAGTTAGAAATTGTGAAGGGGTCAATGATATAACGAAAAGGAGGTAAATAAAGTTGGACATTGTTTTTTTGTTATGATAAAGACGATGCTGATTAGCTGTTAGATTTGATTATTAAGCACATTCCTTTAATGTAGATATTAAAAAATAATTTATATTGCTTTTTTATATAATAATATTTATTTAATGTGATTCAGTTTGCATAAGAAACTTTACACATACTATATAAAAAGAGCAAAGAATACATCATGATATCCATAAAATCAAAAACACTCCTAATAGACCAACAAAACCATACATACTTTGTTTCCCAAATATAACCCATAAAATAAACTCAATTCAAAACTACACTCAATTCAAAACTCATCTCACTAATATCCCCAGTTGAACTATCTGGGATGTAGATCATTAGTCTCTTATCGTTTTCAATCCAATGTAGTTCAACATCTAAACATTGAGTAGCCACTTTTTGAGCCTAAAGTAGCCTAAAAAGTATGCTCCCCCAATGACGATCTACGTCGAGCTACTCACTACTGAATAGTTTACCCATTTCTTATATAGCTATGCCCAACTTGGCTTCGATCCGCATTGAGAGGTACCACTTTCAGGCAGTGGCCTTTGTGACTGTGTGAGGGGATTTATCCAATGAAAAGAGGAGCATTCTCTATTTGGTTCTGCTATTTGGAAGCAGAATTTTGACCGTGCATTCATCCTATAACTCGAGTATGATCCTTAAAGGGAATGAAATCCAAGCTTCAAATTAATATTATATAGGGACCCGAAAACCTATCTTAACACTGCTGCATGAGCCAATAAGATTTTGTGGTCACTTTAAATTAAACTACAACATTCAAAACCCAATCCTAAGGGACAGGAACATTTTGACATTCGGCTGCATACAATTTGAAGAATAAACATTAATTTCCTAATTATTTGGACTATTGCAGTGATATAATCATTATATATATATATGTGGACTCTTATACTTTTTGGGGTGTATTTAGCGCGAGCCGCCTTCCCGTACCTTAATCATTTGTTTCCATAATATATCCATGGTGTACCTTTTAATGTTTCCCTACAAATAGCCACATATTGAATCATATTGTAAGGAATAGTGGCTCAGAGAGCACTGTTGTCTTTGCAAATCCATCACAATGAAGTTGTGTTCTATTTTAGCAGACAGAGCTCTTCATCTGGGTAGCTCTGCTCACTGTATCATTAATGTAAAACGTATTAGGATTGTGATATACGACCCCAACATTTACAACTGTGATATAATTACTTTATTATATATATTTTCTTCTTCTGATCTCTTACAAAAGCATAAATGATTCTGAGCGATCCACCTTAAATTATTTTATTTTTCTCTCATATATTTTGTTATTTGCTTACAAATATTTTGTCTCTATGTTATTGATATTGGTAAGGCTGGTCAGCATAAACTAGTAATGGGCAACACTGGTTTAATGCATGCTTTTCAAGGCCTAGGTTTGATGATTCAGTATTCTTTAAAAGTTTATCATGATTTTATTAAACAATCATACATTCACAAATTATGTGTCACAGTTTAAACGTCATACAAAATAGTTAAGGTCAACATGAGATTGTCAATGTTACTAGGAGTTAATATAATTCTGATGTCTCATCAAGATGCACTGTGAGTTATCTGGTTTGCTGAACATCGTTGGTAAATGGCGCTGATATTAGTTCTTCTTATTTTGTGAATTTACACTTCATACCTCAAGTAATTTGAACTAAGTACACGTGAGTTATTTGTTTCTCAATATCCAGAGAAGCATTCCATGCAAGAGGGAGAGCTCTCAACGAATTCGAGATTAATCCATAGTTGCCTCCTCTAAAAATGTTGTAAAAATGTTGTTACCTTACAATGTTTATAGAATACGGGATTATAAAAGTAAACACCCTTTTTAATCTAGAGCCACAAAATGCCAACCCATTTTAGAAATTGGAGCTAGTGCCATCAGAAATTGTGACCATGCTCCTAACACATGAGGCCCCACTTTACCCAATTTGAAAAATGAAATATTTGTTGGTGTAAACAGGGAGAAAGAGAGGACATAGATACATCTCCAGTTGTGAACCTGTACTTCACCAGAACCCAAATGAGATAGACAGTTACAATAGATCTGCCTGAGGTATCTTTTTATGAAACATCTATTGGAATAGTAAGCATATTGTGGTTAGGTATCTGGTCATTCCATCAAATGGCAAACCATCTAACACCAAACCATCGAATTTTATCCATTGAAATACCATTCCATAGAATGGCCATTTCGTTGCATACAATTCGATGGAGCCATCAAAATTAATAGGGTTAGGGTTGGGGATAGGGTTAGATTAGGGTTAGGGTTAGGGGTTAGGGTTGGGGCTAGATAAAGGCTAACATTAGGGTTAGTGTTGGGGCTAGGGTTAGATTAAGGTTTACATTAGGGTTAGGGTTGGGGCTAGTGTTAGATTAAGAGTTACATTAGGGTTAGGGTTGGGGCTAGGGTTAGATTAAGGGTTACATTAGGGTTAGGGTTGGGGCTAGGGTAAGGATTGGGGCTAGGGTTAGATTATGGGTTACATTAGGGTTAGGGTTGGGGCTAGGGATACGGATAAGGTTAGGGTTGGGGCTAGGGTTAGATTAAGGGTTACATTAGGGTTAGGTTTGTGGCTAGGGTTAGGGATAGGGTTGGGACTAGGCTTAGATTAAGGGTTACATTAGGGTTAGGATTGGGGCTAGTGTTAGGGTTAGGGTTGGGGCTAGGGATAGGGTTAGGGTTGGGGCTAGGGATAGATTAAGGGTTACGTTAGGGTTAGGTTTGGGGCGGCTGGGGCTTAGGGGGTTGAGTGGGATCCCCCCCAATATACAAAAACAAAATTAAACGTTACAAGGAGATGGGCAGTGCTGAAATTTCACCACTGGACAGCTCAATGCAACGTTTTAAAGTTACAAAAAAAGCTTTGAAATGCTATCTTTTACATGTAAAAGTGCATTTCCATTGAAACCAGCCCATTTATGTTTTTGATGGACTGGTTTAGATGGAAAGGCACTTTTCCATGTTAAAGATAGACTTTTTGATGCTTTGGTATACAGTGCATTTTTTTAGATGCTTTGGTATGTCGTTCCTTTTTTTTCGACAAAATGACTATTAACCTGTCGATATACACTTGCTCCACATTAGACTATCATATTGCTTTTAATATGCAAATGCAAGGCCCTAAACATAAAGGGAACTACAGGCTACAGTAATACTAAAAACTTGAGGGTTTCTACCATTTTAATTTGGTATTGTTGTCATGTTATTTTAGTGCCTCTGCCATTTTTGATTAGGCCTCATTTCTGCTGAATCCAAGAGAACTTTTTTAGTTGCATATAAACAGATAGCAAGACCGTGCAAATATTAATCATTTTATTTATTGAGGTTCCTGTTATCCTTTCTCATGAAGCTTTTCCCAGGGAATTGGAGCACATGGAATAATTATGATTTATGTATTTAGCTTTCGTCTAATGGAAATACAATTGTTGCAAAAGACTTGTTCTGGTGTAAACTAGGCCTCGGGTTGAGGCACTGCTGAAAACTGAATCAGGCTTTGGCCTCTAGTGAAGCCTTAGGAATGTTGAGTTCATGGGAGAGCAGTTTCATAGCACACATTATACAAGAAATTACTTCTAAAAAGTGGGGCATAGCTAGAAGGATGAGTAATGGGGACAGCAAAATGTATTAATGTGATGAGGAAAGTGCAGGTCTGGGAACGTTTGAGGGTGCCAAGATTTCTGGTGTCATGGGAAAGGATGTTAGTGTATCTACTTTTGTTGCCATGAGGTACTGATTACACTTTTTACTAATTGTCCTAGGTCATCTGCAGTCGGGTGGATTCGGAATAGCACGTGAAATGTACTAACCAATAGAGTAGGGTAATGTATGTTGTTATTTAGGTTTGTCAATGGCGAGAGCCAGTAGGAGAATACAGATTAGCATGTACTTAATTTCTGGAATATATTGCAGTTTTGTGTTTCCTGTCTTTAAATAGTGTATCCCGATGTGGGCGGGTCGCGATTTCTCTGTGTTTTGGTAACTTGAAAGTGACTAACCTCCCTGCTGATACTAGCTTGCATTAAAGAGCTGTATTTCTGCAATATGTGCACCTGGTTATTGTTTCCTGGATTTATTGAAGTTAAATATTGGCACTCTGATAATTGTAGAGTTTGATTTCAATTGTTATGTTATCTATTTAGATGATTAAATGTGGATGATAATGAACAATCATTTGCACTACCCTTTTCCAGTTTATGGTATTTCAGGGAGGTTATTAACAAGGTCAAATGAGGTCTGGAAATGAAAACTAATCCCAGGGTTTCATGTCTCCTTTAGTATGCAATACTACTTAGTCAAAAAACAAATGAACTATGACACACTCAAGCAAACAGAAGCTTCAAAAAATCATTACCATGTATCAGAATGCATCTACCTGTTCTCCAAAACAAATTAACTTGACTCGATGATTTCATTTTTATTGTATTTTATTTATTAAATGAAAATTACAGGGAAAGCAAGTATTTTTGGCACAAACCTTTTTAAGATTGATTTATAGAGCAAAGGACCAGTGTCCTTAACAATGGGTGAGATGATGTGGACATAAAGATAATGCAAGTGAAGGCAACTAGAGCTAGGACTTCCGTATCCTATTGACATGCTACATTACTACAGTATCCAGTATCTTTGGAAAGTTCTTCCACTTTGGGAGAAGGGGTGTCATTGCCTCTAATCTGGACATATATTGTCATTAAGGAGAGGCTTACCTTTATCAGATGACCTCATTCTACAGCTCAAATTTGATAGACTGTTCTTCCCATATGAAATGGTTTCAAAGGTAACCATTTCTCTGCAGGAATAACTTCTGGTGAGGTAAGGTCAATCCCTACATCTTGCTCACTCCCCATCCTTGCTCTACTGAATCGTCCAGTAGGACGCCTTCTCTCCTACTCTCTTTACAGTGAGTGTCGCACAAGGATCAGTCCTGAGGCCACTCCTCTTTCTTCTACAAACATCTTCTCTGGCAAAACTAATCCCATCCTTTGGCCTTTCTGTAATACCTTATATTAGATGGTCGTTTCTAGGCACTGAAGCTCAACTGAGCCCAGCTGACCAAATGAAAGGAGGACATTTAGCCAGAGTAGGTGGAAACGAATAGTCATCCTTTATGTTTCCTGTCGAATATCAGAATCGAAGTGGAAGTTGTGATACAGATATTGAGGGAGATAAAGAGGACAAGAAAGGAGAACACATGTGATGGGTATGGCAGTATTCAGATATGTTAGATTATCATAATTGGTGAGAGAGTGTAAGGGTGTGTGTGCTTGAGTTTAAAAAGAAGAAAGGAAGGACCTGATTTAGAATGGGTACATTAGAATGTACAGAGGGTTTGTGAAGAGAACATGTTGTTTAATGGGAAGTCAGTCGATTTTGGCAAGGAAAGGGGCATTTGAGTGGAAAAAGTGGAGAACAATGTTGACGAAATAGCAGACATTTGAAAATCGAATTAACATCTAGGACTGTGAGCTGAGAGTCTATAATAAATGGAATGAACATAGTCATGTTTTGACCGAATAGGTACAGTATGCCATGTGCCAATCAACCAAACCTCTCAGGTTTCCAAATTCCACGTGAAAGTTATCCAATCCTGCATTTTCCTTTGAACTCTGGAACATCTTACTGTATTTAAAACGGAAAAATCGAAACTAAAGGTCCCAGAATGCAAAAAATACAATCAGGACTGGATGACATGCTCCCACCTGGGAAAGGAAAACTTGAACGCTGTGTAATCAGTGGTACATATGCATCAGCATGCCAACTGCCTTCTGAACTCTCTAGACCCACAGCCCATGGCTGCCTGGCTACTGCCTGCACCACATGCTATATTTACATTCCTTTCTGTGGCAGTGATGCCAGTTGTTACAGTGGTGAAGCAGCATCCATGACATGCTGACTTTCTGGAGTAGTGTGCAGGCATTGACAAAACAAGGGGCCAAGTACTGTCACATTTCCAGCTCATTCTTAACTAGCCAGCATGACTCCTTAGGTTCATGAATAACAATGAGCTGGCCCAGGGTGCAGCAGTGCATTGGTGTGTGCACACTGTTGTTGCATACTCTTTATGACTAACTGATAGTTAACATAAGCCATTTTTGACACTGACACATCATAAACAAACTAAGGCTGAGAGAACTAAGTATAAGCAGCAATCCATTCAGGGAAGACATGGGCCACACCGCCTTCAGGACGGTTATTCCTGGAATTGGAGAGGATCTTGTAGCCCTCAGAAAGAAGGAATTACAGACTCTTTATCCGGTCCATGAAGCAAGCCCACACACAAGCACAAATCTCAAGGGCCACCAACAACATGGCTAAACTTTTCAAAACCTGTAAGGAACTTTCCAATCCTCCTGCAGTCTCTAGTTCTCCTCTTCCCTCCCTGGCCCTCTGCACGTCCTTGGCCTCCCACTGCACAACAAAAACTCAGGACGTCCTGTCCTTACTCTCCTCCTGACTCCCTCCTCCACTTGCTCTCAGGCATCCCTTGTCCCCTCTCTCTCCCTCCCTCCTACTCTCCTCCTTCTCACCCATAGCACCAGATGAGGTCACCAAGATGTTTGCTCTATGAAAGTCTCCTCCAAACACATGCTACCCTGCTCCTCTAGAACTATCAAGGACAATATTGCTGCCCTTGCTCCCTCTTTGGCTGAGTTCTGCAATCAGTCTTTTGCCACTGGCTCCTTCCCACAACTTCTCAAGCACTCCCCTGTGCACCCCCTTTTAAAAAAGCTGTCTCTTGCCCCTTCCTACCTGGCTAACTACCGCCCTATATCCACTACCCCCTTCTTGGGAAAACTATTGGAGAAGTTGGCCATCTCCCAACTAACCCACCACACTGAAGCTGTTGGCTGTCTCCATGACCACCAGTCTGGCATCAGTGCAGCCAGAGGCATGGAAACTGCTCTCCTGAACACCGGTGATGACTTGTTCTCTCATCTCGACTCCTGATCTCCCTCTGTTTTAATCCTCCTGGATATGTCCTCTGCCTTCAACACTATCAATCATGCCACCTCTTTAAATCATCTCTGTGGTACTCTGGATATCACAGACTGAGCACTCTCTTGTTTGACCTCTTTCCTTTTGAAACGGCTCTCCCAGGTTCAAATGGTCCCTTTTCTCTCATCTACCTCATTCTCTACCTGTGGCATCCCTCAGGCCTCTATCCTCTGTGGCTTTTCTTCATTTACCTTGCCCCTCTTGCCCACTTCATCTGCCCATCTCTATCTCCCCTCCTTCCTCTCTCATGCCTGATTTTCTGACTGCTATTCCGGCATGATGTTCTGCTAATAATATCTGCCTTAATGTCAGTAAGACAGAGATCCTTCTCATTGGAATGCCTGCCCCTTCCTTCCCCACTAATTGCTGGCTGCCCTCCTTGGGCCCCCTACCATCACCGGCTTGTGAGGCAAAAAACCTGGGAGTCATCTTCGACTCCTCTTTTTCCTTCTCACCTCATATCGTGGAGCATGTCAAGAAGGCCAACATTCAGCTCTACCCCCTCAGAGGCATTCTCACTTTCTTCATCTTCTGCCAGAAACTCAATATCTCCAGCGCTCTGGTTCTCGCCAAGCTGGACTACTACAACCCCGCCTCTTAATCAATCTGACACTTTCCTCCCTCCACCCTCTCCAACTAATCCAGAATAGAACTGCAAGACTTATCCTTGGTCTCAAGCCCAGGGACTGCATATCTCCAGCCCTAAAATCTCTCCACTGGCTCCCGGTGGCTGCAAGGATTACATTCAAGACCCTCTGCATCATCAACAAGGCTTTCTGGGGCCTGGAGCCACGCGATATCCAACTTTCCCTCCCTAAATACCTCCCTGCTAGAGTCATTGCTCCTCTAGCTCTAACTCTATGCAAGTCAAACGTTTCTCCAAGCAGAGAGGGGGGGTTAGATCTCTGTTTCCTCGGCAGGAGCCTCCCTGCCCTCTCAAACTTGAGCTGGATCTCTTTAAGTTGTAAAAAGTCCTCCAGACTTTCCTCTTCTCCTCCTCCATCCCACTCCCCCTCCCCTGCTAATTCCCCCTGCTGCTATGACAAGCTTCCTGTTCCATGCTGAGTCCTACAGGGGCATGGTCCTCCTCCTACCAGTCTTCTACAGTACCCCATTACCAGCACATGCCTTTAGGCACCTTCCCCTGACTAGCCTACTGTGTCTGGCCCAACCCTGTTCCTCGCACTTTTACCCTTACCCCTGTATCCATGCACACTTGTCCACCATGGAACCCCCTAGCACTTACCCTTCCTCAGCCCTTGGGCCTCCTCCCCCGTGTACATTGTTTACTGCAATTGCGCAATCACAATGTCACAAGGCCTGGGAGGACTGTTTCTTGTTGTTTATCTTCCCCTGTCCCCCCACCACTTTTGTCTTGCGGCAACTGGAAACACTTTCTGCTGTATATGTGCCATATTAATGTCCAATAAATATTTAATTTTTGTTTTTAAATGACTCACTGTCACCAAAATCCCTCTTGCTTATGTAGAAACCATTTCTCCAGCACCATCTAGCCTGCCTACAAAAATAGTATAATTGAAACTTTGTATACACACCCTCACAACATAATGGGGGTCATTACGACCTGGGCGCAAAGGGAAACCGGGCACCGGTAATGACACCGGTGCCGGTAATCCATTTGCGCCCTATTCCGGGTTCCCTTTGCGGGCCCTCCCTTAACGCCTGGTTTTACCAGGCATTTTGGACGGGACCCGTAAAGGGATAGCGGGGTCAAGAACGGTACCGCAATCTGCGGTACCGTTATTGACGCCTTCCCCCTTCCCATTGAGCCCAATGGGGGCTCAAATGGGAATGGGGAATGGCTCTTGTGAATGGGGAATTACCAGTCCCTCCGACCTCAGACTGGACCGGTAATTACTCCCTTCACCAGACCGGAGTCGGACTGATTTTGGAGGCAGCCATGGCCCTAATAGCGCCATGGCTACCTACAAACTCGGAATGAGGGCCAATGTCTTCAATGTTTGTTATGTTTCCTTCCCTACTGCACTTCTGGTAAAAGTGCCTAAACATATAACAAATTAATTAAAAACTACACTCAAAGTGGTATTACCAAAGCTGACTGCATTGTCAGCTTGCTGTTGTGCTGAGAAACCTATTGCACATCCACACAAATTATGATTCAGATTTTGTAGTAAACGCATAAGAACAGACGTAGATCAGTAATGAACTATGTTGCAGCCCACAACTTCGATAATATGGTTCAGAGTCATTTTTAAGGCATCTTTCCATCACACTTTTTCTTAAATATATACCAAAGTAAACATATATTGCTTTAACACATGGTTCCTTTTTACTGCATGTTTAGTTTTGGGAAAGTATTCCTTCATTACTTCAAAGTAGTTTTCATTTAGTTTTAGAATATCCTTCCTCTTGACATCCTGTTATTATTAATGACTGGTATTAAGTAAGTTAAATTATTTCCAGTCACTTCCTGTAGGCCTTAGGTTGTGTTCAGCCAAGCTAGCAACACATTGCAAATGGGTTGCTTTGGGAGGTATTCATTAATCTAGTTTGCATATGTGCTCCAGCTAGATGGACCTCAGGGCCCAACTAAGTAACGAAAAGGACGTAAAAAGTGTTAATTACTGTTTCGGTACTTGAGAACTATTCTGAAGGTGGCGTATTCTTCCGAAGTCGGTATTAATGCGCCACTTTTATGGGCCCAAGAAATGGGTCCAATTAAGTATCGAAAAGGTTGTAAAAAACGTTTATTTTTTCAGTACTTAAGAACTATTCTGAAGGTGGCACATTCTTCCGAAGTCGGTATTAATGCCCCACTTTCGGAATATATGTGGCAGTTGTTAGGTTGGGTGGGAAACCGACCTAGTAACGGCCACATTAATTACCTGCCATTTAAGACGGATATTCTTGTGGCACTCCTTCAATTTTAAATGTACGTTAATGTGGCACACGTATACAGTTCCATTCCGGTGCCGATATTGTGGAAGAGTGCCACAGGAAGCAGTTGCAGTGCAGGTGGGTGGCCAAACATTAGTGTTGGGTGGGTAGGATAGTTGATACACTGGTTGTATTGAGCCTTGTCTCTCACCCGCATAGTAGCACTACCTGAAATACAGCACAGAGAAATGTCCCATTCCATGCTGCAGTACTCTGGTGGAAGGAGGGTACTGCAGCATCAAATGGGACAGTTTGTGGTGTAAAGAATGTCATATTGAAGCCCACAATGTTTTAATACAATTTTGGTTTAAAGTTCAGTGTATGAGGTAGTGCTAATATTCAGGTGAGAGACAGGGTTCAATGCACTTGTAAATGTAACCAATATCCTTATGGAGACATACACATTTGCAAACATGAACTGCTACTTTGCATGTTGAATAATATGAAGGGTCAATATTATTAGATATGGAACAGTTGTAGTCTATTCAACCATGAGTGTGGCTTTTTGTACCTTGTGAAGACTGTTATATAATCCACATGAGTGTGAATGGAAGAGCAACATATGCACTGTGATCACATGGTCTGATTCACACACTTTCAAAATGATGCATAAGATTGAGGGAATGAAGTGTGCTTCTTGGGGGCATGATGGCTGTGCATGCCTTTTGGCAGGTCCGGCGGTATGGTGAAAAGGGAGATATCATATGTAACGCTGGGTTGTTGGGAGGCATCACGTGTGTACAGTTGTGTAATGGACCTGTGTTCTTGCTTCCACTTTGAGCTGATGCACGTGTATGTGTTGTGTCACTCACAATGTTGTTACACTTTGCAAATGCTGACTTAGTTAACCTGTTGCCAAAAATACATGAATAGGTGTGCAATGTGTGGATACCATTTTCGTTCTTCATTTTTTTATCTTTTAGTTGCAAGTGCTACATGAACAGTGACTGCTAGTGTACACAGGAGAATATCTCAGGGGCAACGTGCTCGCCTTGGAAGCAAGACGACACGGAGCAATGCAGGTTCGATCCACAGGGTCTGCGCTTAGAAACCTCTAGGTATTAAGCGCGTTATAAATAACCAATTACAATTACAATTACATACCAATAGTGTCTGCAGTTTCTATCAACAGCAGTGGGTCGTGCATTTCCAACACACATGTCAAGTGCTGCTCTAGCATACATTTCAGCTCATCTTAAGCGTGCGAACACTGAGCAACCTGTGCGACCAACAGTGGAGAATATGCTGGCTGAACTCCCACCTTCTAGACAAAGAAGAAGACGTCCAAATTAATAGTGTATATATCACACTAGGGTGAATTTGTTCATCATTTCATCCAAACACACCACTCAGCTGTACCGGCTGGATTCTGATGCAATTTTATATTTGTTGGAGCTAATAAAGGTGGAGCTGGAAGGAAGCACCAAGAAGACTACCGCTATTCCACCTTGTGTGAAAGTTCTGGCAGTGCTCCACTTTTGTGCAACTGGGTCATACCAGGGCACTGTTGCAATGGCAGCAGGGATGTCACAGCCAAGTTTCTGTACAGTTGTGCAAGTGGTTTGGCTGCACTGTTACATCACATAAACAAATTAATTACTTTCCCACTTACGGCAGATGAGTTTGCCGCTGTGAAATGTGGGGTTTTTGCAATAGCTGGGTTCCGCAACATTGTAGGGGAAATAGATTGCACTCATGTGCGCATAGTACCACCCTGTGAAAGGGAGCAAATGTTTTGAAATCGGAAAATGCACTACTCACTGAACATTCAGATGATATGCTGCACAGATTTGCAAATCAGTCATTCCTATGCGAATGTCCCTGAGTCTGCACATGATGCATTAATTCTGCATAGTAGCAACATGCCAGTGGTAATGAGTAGCTTGTCAGCAGACAGAAGCTGGCTGCTTGGGGATGGAGCATACCCCTCGAAACCGTGGCTAATGACACCAATCTTGAATGCAACCAATGCTTCTGAACAGAAATATAATAAAGCATATGTAAGGACAAGGAACACAATTGGACAAAGATTTGGGCTCCTAAAAAGTCATTTCAGGTGTATGCATGTGCCTGGAGGGGATCTCATGTATGTAGTGCTGTGCTGCATGATGCATAATTTAGTATGAAGACGATGGGCAAACAGTCTGTAGTGAAGTTATTGCCAATTTGTCCTTGTGACACCACTGGGTGGTGGGCATTGCAAAGATTCAACATAATTATGAGAACATGTATGTAATGTACTGACTTCTGCAATTGCATTCACTCTCCCCTATTGCTTCTCCACTCTTTTGACTACTAACTCTCTGTTCTCTCCTCCTTTCCCTTCTCCCTTTTCCTATCTCCTCCCCTTACTTTCTACTATGCACTTACTCTATCAGAATTGTCCCTGGACCTAGTATGATAGCAACCTCGTCTGTCTCCTCTTACATCCCCTTACTGTTTTTTTCCTCCCCAACCCCCTCCAGCACTATCTGAAATGCCGTCAGGCCTAATATGATAGTCGCTTGTTTTGTTCCTCCCTTACCTTTCTGCACCCCTCTCCCTCACCTCTTGTTTTTTTTCCAGCTCTACCAGAAATGTTGTCAGGCCTAGTATGGTAGTCGCCTGTCTGTTTCCATTTCCTTCCCACTCTCCCCCTCCCTTCCTTAGCTATGTTTTAGCTCTTGCACTATCTGAAATGTTGTCAGGCCGAGTACGATAGTTAATTTCACATCCTTACTGTTCATGGCCTGTAAGAATGTAATTGTTTTTTCCCTTGTTCCCTCCCTTGCCTTGAAGCGCTTTTAAACACATTGTGTATAGGCGCTATATAAATAAACTATCATATCATATCATGTGCAAGAATTGGACATCACACGTTAGTGCCATTGAGTTTGAAAGTTTATTGACAATTGTTAACAAATGGAAGTTTGTTCAATAAAAGTTTATCATGCACATTGGTGTCCTGAACTGCTTTATGTTAAGTCTACATTATCTTGGATGAACCAACAGGAAAATGTCCTTTTGCATACAACTTGCCCAATTGTCATCAATGTTGAATGGTGATGCGTCAACATGTTCAATGAGCAAGTCTAGTCATAAGTACTTTTCCTCATCAATAACCTCTTCTCCACTGCTTAAACTATGGCCAACATGACCCACACAAACAATACAAAATATTTTAATTAAAATAAATAACCAACCGTTTGCCAGTATGTTCTCAGTTTCTGCTCTTTCTTACCATACTTACTTCTACACTCTCTCTGTGGCCGAATTGGCAGTGCAACCTTGTGCGTTTCGTTGCTGGTAGAGGAGCTAGGGGAACTGAACGATTCCACTGCTGGCTTGTCTTCTGACAAAACTGGCACAGCCATGCTGGCCCTCAATAGGGACTACTCCCTTTCCTGCACTTTCAATAGATCAGTCAGTGTTTGCAGGCAACATGCATTCCCCTTAACTGTGGCACTGCACATTTGCACTGCCTGCATCAAAACATTCATGATTTCAGAGTTTTGCTTCTGCATTTCAATGTACATTTTGCACTTTTGCCCACCACTACTGCCACACTATCAATTGATGAGCACAGTGTGCTTATGTTTCATTGGAGGTCATTCAAGGCATCAGTTACACATGCCGTATCTGCATGTGCAACTGAATTCCCCTCCTTCAGGGTACACACTTGAGTCTTCAAATAACCACGCATTTGCAGGAGTGCCGCAGTTTGTTTTTCTGTTGTGGCAAGGAGACAGCGATCATCGTCCTTTGGCAGACCTGTGCTCCACAAATGAGTGCTTTGTGGCTACATCCTCCAATACATTGGGCATGCTGACTGCATTACTGTCATCTTCGAAGTACTGGTACAGTGGAATTACTGTATCCCCTTGATGCTCTTCTGACATTGGCAGATTTTCTTCTCCTTCAGGTAGATTATTCATAGACTCTGCTGCGGCTTCCACAGTCCCTGACAAGGAAGTACCTGCACACATAAAGACAGTATGACAAAACCATCTTACCACAGGCCCATAGCAGCATAGAAAGTAATCATAAAAGTGCACGATAAGGAACACAAATGCTCTCCTTCTAGAGCACTGTGCTTGGCCTAATCCAACTCTCTTGCCCTCTGTCTTTCTCTTCCCAAAACTACTGTGCTCGCTGACTGGTTCTGTGGTGCACCTCCAGAGCCCTATAGGTCCCATCCTCCCCCACCGGTCCTGTACTTGCCTTTGGCCCTCTGTACTTTGCTGCCATAACTGCATTATCCTCCGCCCAAGGAGCAAACACTTGACACTTAACCTCAGCTCCTGTGGCACTAGGTGCACTTGTCCTCCTCCCGTTCCCTTGCCTTCATGTCTCACATGTCTTGCAATGTTCAGGAGAGCCATTTCCGTGCTTCTGGCTTCTCTGAAGCCAGACTGATGGTCATGGAGACAACCAAATGATTCAGTGTGAAGATTAAGCTGGGAGATGGACAGCTTTTCCAGGAGCTTGCCCAGGAAAGGAGTGATGGCGATTGGGCAATAGTTAGCCGGGCAGGAGGGGTCGGGTGAGGGTTTCTTGAGAAGAGGTTGCACAAGAGAGTGCTTCAGGGGGAAAGGGAAGGCTCCAGTGGTGAAGGAGTGTTTTCAGAACTTAGCCAGGGCAGGAGCGAGGGTGTCCATGTGGTCTTTGATGGTTTTGGAAGAACAAGGAAGAACCTGTTTTGACGAGACTTTCATAGATCAGACTTGTCTGGAAACCTCATCCGGGGAGAACAGAAGAAAGGAAGAGAAAGAGGGAGGAGAGGTGGCCAGAGAGGGGCCAGAGGTAGAGGTGAGAGTAGAGGGAGGATGAGGAGTGGATGGGAGGGTGGACAGCATGTTCTGGGTTTTAGAGATGAAATGAGAAGCCAGGGTCATGCAGAGGGCCTGGGAAGGGGCAGGAGAGGTAGGGACTGCAGCAGGATTGGCCAGCTCCTTGCAGATTTTAAATTGTTAGGATAGGGGGAAAAACAATATGAGCACCCCTCGTCTATCATGAAAATTCTCTTGTAAACTTATTGTGACGAGACTTGCTTAGGAAGCTCAATATGACAATTACCTTCACTGACAGGGCTATAGTATGCTCCACCACTAAGATGTACTTGATCCGAGCAATGCTGCTAATACAAACAATAGCCAATGAGACAGCCATACAAGGGTTTCCCATCAATGCAGATATTTCCGTTAATGGTATACTGGTGTTAGCAAGAGTAGTACCAGAGATTACACGAAAAGACTGGAAAGTACCCTCTGACTTCGTATTTCACCCAGTAGCCACCTCGACATAGTACCAGGTATTGTCTTATCTCTCGATCTGGAAGGTTTGCAGGTTTCAGCAAAGCATATTGTGGAAATTGGCATGGACACACATGGGTGTGAATGGCAAACAGTACTCTGTATTGATGCAAACATACCATTGCGTGAATTAACCGATGTGGAGCTGTTCACTGACAGTGACACTGATGGGGAAATAATACTGGAAATATGCATGCATTGTTATAATGGTACAAAACAGGTAAGTGACAAACTCCCTTATGGCCGCAGTCAGTGCACCTCCAATCTTTTTATGACGCAGACTTGAAGCAAGTGCCGCCAGATTTGTGGACTATGAACCCCCACGATGCAGGGTTGTTAAGAGAAGTACCCCAATAAAAAATAAAATTAAAAGCAAGTGCAATCCTGCCCATAGTAAGACAATACCCTTTGTCCAAAGAAGCAGAGGAAGGAATAAAAACCACAATAAATGCAATATTACTCCAAGGCATCATTGTACCCTCGAATTCCCATTTATCCAATCAAGAAAGCGACAGATGGGGGCCTGGCGTATGATCCAAGACCTCCGCCTCGTTAACGATATTGTCAAATAGGAGTTCCCACTTGTCCCAAATCCAGCATCCATCCTGTGCAGTATCGCCAAACAAGCCACCCATTTCACCATGGTGGACTTGAAAAATGCTTTTTTCTCAATACCCCTGGACCCAGAATCCCAATACCTCACTGCTGCCTTCACCACAGGGGGGAGGAGATATGAACACCACAGACTTCCAGAGGGATACTGCGAGAGCCAAAGCATTATTAACAAAATATTGCACAAAGACCTCAGCAATATTGATGTTCAAAGCACCATCATTCAATACGTGGATGACTTACAAGTATGTAGTGAGGGGGAAGAAGCATGCCGTAAGGACTCCATTGCCCTGCTCAAATTGTTGGCCCAGAAAGGGTATAAAGTAGACAAAAATAAACTGCAATACTGTTTGACTGAGGTCCTGTATTTAGGCGAACTGATCTCAAAAGAGGGTAAAAGAATAATACCTGACAGGGCGGCAACAGTACGCGCCACAGTAAGACCCCATTCAGTGAAAGATATGCATAAGTTTCTCGGCAAATATTGAGAGCATTGATTATTGATTGACTATGCTGCCTATACACTGCCCCTATTGCAAGGATTAAAAGATGCCCAAAAAGAAAAAACACAGATAATTTGGACCCCTGAAATGCACACTGCCTTCACGACCCCGAAAGAAATAATCAGTACTGCCCCTGTCCTGGCCACACCTGATTATGAACGGGAATTCTAACTGCTCTCACACTCAAATGTCACATTGATGACAACAGCGCTGACACAAAAGACATTCTTGGGCCACAAGCCACTAGCCTATTACAGTGGCACTCTTGACTCCGTGATCAAGGGGAACTTCGCTTGTGAACCAGTTCTCACAGAAGTTGCCTTCACCATTGAAAAAAGCTCAACGATTGTGATGGGATGTTCTGTCACCTTATTTGTGGAACACTCACCGCTTGCCATCCTGGAGTGATAAAAATCCACCCTTACAACCTAGAGAGCATCGGCTTATGAGATCATCATTTCCTGCCCAAATGTTCACATAGTGTGTTGAAGTGAACATGAACGAGAAGCAGCAGTGCCTTAAAGAATGCATGAGAAAAGCAAAAACATAACTTTAAAATGAACAAAAAGTATATTGTGATATGAAAAATGGTCTCTATCTATCTATCTCTCTCTCTCTCTGTCTCACTCTTACCTCTCACCTCACCTTCCATTATCTCTGTTGTGTTATCCAACTAATACCACATCTTATTGAGAGTGGTCTACGCTATGTTTGTCTCCATAGGTGCTACAGTAGTTGAGAGAACGACTGTTAGAACTCATAAAGATAGCAATGGAGATGGAATAAGTGCCACTAGGGCATATTCTTACGACTGTGGATTATTATGCAAATGTACATGGGCCTATTGGTATTTTTATGATTTACCACCTGAAAAATGTAAATGCACACAAACCCTCCCCCCCGGTATTACAAATAGACTGGCTAAGAGGTAACTTAGTAATGATCATTACCAATTGGGCAACAGGAAGAAAATGCAAGTGCACCAGCACAAGTATGATGCATACCACGGATTGGGGCTAAATAAGGTAGAAAACCTCTGCCACCCGAACCAGTCTAACAAATGGTACTCTGACATGAGCGCCCCTGGAAGGCAGGCCACGAATGGTAGCTGTTATGTGTGTTCACTGATACCTCATGTGTCCGGGACTCCTAAGGTTTTAGTGCCTCAAAAAAATCCAATAGCAGAAGCCCAGTGTCTCGTTCATCTTGCTATATGTAGAATCAGGAGCACCTTCCAGGCACACACAGTAAAACTACAACTGCTTTGGCCAGATGAGAGACTGTGCAAGAACCAACCGGAGGGAGCAATATAATTCAAAGAGCCATTCTTTGCAATAAAAGGGACCAAGTTTGCAGAAAACTAATAGCAAGATGCAACCTTCATGTGCAAAGCTGAAGTACTGCACGGGTTCTCGAATGAGAGACTGAAATGGATGGATGACACATGTGCCCAAACCTAGACCTAACATGCGACAAAGCTGACATGGGTCACCGCACTCGAGAAATTGATCAAGATCCAGCACACAAAAAAATATGAACTGTCCTTTTACGGGGAAGGAAGAGTACCCATCGGTTATTGATATTGATATTGATATTTTATTTCTATCGCGCTGGTACACAAGTGTTTCAGAGCACAAAAAGGTGGTGTTCAACCCCTTGCTGCAACAGAACTCTTGTCATCCTGGACATGCGAAAAGGAAGTGAAGCCCTGATGGACCACTACTGGGTGTGCGACAAGCAAGCATACTTGCACCTCCCATCATCATGGAGGGGCAACTGTGCTCTTGCAAAGCTGCACAGGATGTGAGTCATCCAGAGGAGAAGGAGGGTGAGGGAAAGTGGCAGAGAAAACTGCAACTGGCATATGCTTCATGGGTCTGGTGACCGAGAAGGTAGGTGGCTGTGCTGGAGTTGGCTTGGCCTGAGGGGTATAGAGGGAGAGATGGGAGGAAAGGAGAAAGTGATAACTCCAGGTGAGAGGAGTGGTGGGGGGATAGAGAGGGGGAGTTCTGAGGAGATCAGAACATCCAGAGTATGCCCTGCAAAGTGAGTCAGGCCAGAGGGGAAAATAGAAAGTGAGAGAGAGAGAGAGAGAGAGAGAGAGAGAGAGAGAGAGAGAGAGAGAGAGAGAGAGAGAGAGCATCACAGAGGTCGCGAAAGAGTCAAGAGGAGGGACAGGAAGCATCCAGGTGTATGTTAAGGTCTCCAAGAAGGAGGAGTTAATTGGTCGAGGCCAGGAGGGAGGAGGACATGTCCACCCACTCAGAGACGAAGGAGGTGATCTGAATAGGTGGCCAATAGATAGTATGCACGGTATGGGAGCAGACAGGAGAGAGAGAGAGCCTGCAGACAAGGAATTTGAAAGAGGAGTAGGTCTGCGTAGGAATCACAGAGGAAAGAATACACTCCGGGGAAGCTCAAGGCTACACCCTCCCGGAATGGTTGGATCTGGGCATGAAGAGGATTTTGTAGCCATCAGGGAGGAAAGTGCAAAGCTTGTGACAGAGCTGGCTGTGAACCATGTCCTCAAGATCAAGTTCTTCCTGGAGGCAGCAGATGTCAGAGGAGTGTTTGACAGCTCAGCGAGAGTTGAGAGTGGCAATATGGAGAAGGAGAAGAGGAAGGAGGAGAGGGCAAAGTAGCCATGGAGGAGGCAGAGGGGGGAAAACGGAAGCCGAAGAAGGGAGAGAAAGGACAGCAGGAGATAAAGGAAATTGATGAGGCACAGGAAGCGTCTATCAAAGAGGAGAAGGTTGGCCTCATGGCCTTCGACCAAGACAGTGCCATTCAGGTAAACATTAATGATGACCTTAGAGGAGGGAAGGGGACCACGAGGGCCTCCCACCGGGTGTACCATTAATGGCAGAAGAAGAGAAAGGAGAGAGCACAGAGACCATATGAAGAGTCCATAGGTCTGGTGAGGGAATGACCAAGATGGATGTCTGTGTGGGTCTATCTGGAGGAAGCACAGGTATAGGTGTAAGCGATAGGGAGGCCTGGGTTGGAGACCAGCATATCCTTTTCAGCTTCTTCCTACCAGACTTAGTGAGGAGAGCAGGAAAGTCGATAGAGAAGCAATTTCAAAAGATAGGAGAAACAGAGAGCACCATGGAGTAGGTGGGGAAGAGGAGAGAGAGGAAGAAGGGTAGAGGGGAAAGGTGGGGAGACCCTAGAGGAGGACACACGGATGGGTGCAAGCAGACAGGATAGAAAGAGACAAGGCAATAGTGGATGATTGACTAAGTAGACAAGAACTGAATGGAAGAGCAGGTACACAACAAGGCACAAAACAAGCCTCTCTTCCAGCACACCAAACCTGCATCGGAGCAGGAGCCTTCGTTTTGCGCTGCTGAGGCAGTGCTTTCATCTACACCTATATTTACAGTAGGCCCAAAGGTAAAATATAGTGCACTAGAAGCTCAACCTACTATCTGTGGAGTTTGGAGGAACGTTACGTTCGGAACCCGCTATTATTTTGATTTACCACCCTTGATTCACATTGTGGCTAAAGGCTGCTAAGGATCCCTCCTAGCACTCATTCTGTGTGCTTATTACTGCATTTCGCCATTAAGACCCACGAGGGTCTATCCTGCCAAAGATGGCCGCCGCTCATTCCTGAGAACCCCCACCCATCCGACCAGTGAATCAGCAGGAGCGGATTGGCTGAAGCTGCCTTCTTCAGCCTATGACGTTCCGTTGGCAGACAAAGCTGGCCCACGAAGAAAGGCACATGTAGCAAGGCTAGCTCCTGTCCCAACCTGTCCGGAGCTGTAAGAAGCTGAAACTGCCGCCTTCCAGAGGTAACTTTTCTCCCTGGTAGCTATTCTGAGCTCCCCAGTCGCTCACAGCCAACTTTTCTGTTAACTGTCTGAAAGACTACTGCCTCCAGTGGGGGTATATCGGGCCTCCTATCGCCATCTGATCAAGCTATATTGCAGCGCTGGGTCACCTATCCAACTGAATGCCCTTCCGATGAAAACTTGCTTTGTTCCTGTCCCAGGCCAACACTCTTGTCACGACCCCCGGCTGACCTACATACTCGCTGTGCATTACGGTCCCGCGCCTGGCACTAGGCTGAATGCTATTAACACTGTCCCTCAAGCCTCCACATAGGCATCTGAGTTACTGTCAGCTATTATCCTCACATGACACCCTCACTGCACGGTCCCTCAAATGCTTGAATAACCCTTGTATCAATGTGGCCACAACTTGGAATACTGCAGGAACCCTCAAGCGTCTGTCTCAAAACTGATCGTAAACAATGCCATTACTTGTTCTCTTGTACATTCAATAAGTTAGCAGCTTGTATGCTCACCTTATGCCTATAGCACTGTATTGCCATCACATGACTTGACATGTCCTGTCTTGATCTGCAATACTGTATTCCTTCATTGATTTCTAATGCCATATGTTCTCTTGTAATGTACTGCTGCTTACTGTAATGATTGATTGCTAATGCCATATGTTCTTGTGTAATGTACTGCTGCTTACTGTAATGTACTGCAGTATACTGTTAGCCCTTCCACTACTGAACATACTCATACCATGCACCGATTATAGCCATTGTATATTTTCTGTATAGATTCATTCTCATCAACTGGTTCTGCCACTCCTTAGATCTGCCCTCAGGTATTTGCACCTACCATGATGACAATTTGACCTACAGTACAATTTGATTATCCCCTAGCACTGCTAGTTCTATTCTCTTCCTTCCTGCTCTACATTGCCCCTGTGGCTAATATCTCATAGACCCTGCTACTGTTGCAGACTGTGGCTCTGATTTAAGTCCTATTAAGCTGATCATTGAAATTACCCTTTCCGGCCACTCTCACCAGATAGAGAGCTACTTGCCACCTAATCATGTCCAATTGATCACATATACAGAATGCACCCAGGTGCTCAAGGGGTGCCTTCATCCCACTGCATGATGGACTACCGAAATTAGGGCTGCTACCATCACCACACTCTACCCTGCCCCAGTCCATTTCTACCTAATATCCCACCCTTCCCCAGTAGGTTCTCCTACAAGAAAGCATGCGAGGAAAATAAAGCAGTAACCTTACCCACACCCAGGGAGCCGTTGGCTGACCATGCCCCGCACACCCCCACAGTGGCCCAACCCATATCTTCCACCCCAATTATAGGCCCTACTCGCAAATCAGGGCTCAGATACAGACCACCGCTCCCCATAGCAGCTACACTAAAACCTATCTCAGGTAAATGTAGACTACTCAGACTCGCCTCAAGATTGACAAAAAGCCATACCTATAGTAGACCACCTAATCATCAGCATAACGATCAGAAACCCAGATGTGTCACTCAGCATCCACCATGCACAATAAGCTTAGCCAACACCCTCTCTCCACCATCCCCAACATTACCCAAATCACCTCAACTCCAACTCTCACAATCCTCAGTCATCAATTCACATACTCTCAAAGATGCACTTATTAATATGCGCTCTGTAGGAGCTCCTGCCATTGAGACTCACAACCTCATTTTAGACCACAAACTGGATTTTCTAGTCATCAGAGAAACTTGGCTTCACCAAGCATCAGGAGCCTTACTAGCGCTGGCTATCACTCCAGAGTACACAATACACAGAGCAGACTATATCAATGCTCTAGGAGGCAGCATGGCTATCATTTCCAAAGATAGTTTAAACTTGAGAACATGCCCTATGGATCCTACAGAGGGTTACAAAATGCTTCAATTAAATATTTTAACAGATACTAAAACAACATTTAACTTGCTCATCATCTAGTGAGCACCTAACAAACCCAGCCACCCGGAATCAGAAATCCCGTTGGTAATCACTCGCTCTCTCAAACCCAAGACTAAGTTCATAATCCTAGGGGACATAAACTTAGGGTTCAACAACCCTCAAGATCATAAAGCTAGTGCATTTTGCACAGCAATGCACAATATGAACTTCATCCAATTGTTGACCGAACCCACCCACGACAAGGGAAGAATCCTGGATTGGGTTCTGACCCTCAATGTCAGCTTAACCATCTACCCTATCACAGCTGTCAACTGGTCTGACCATCACCTTATCTGCTTCTCGCTATCGACATTAGAGAAACTCTCCCCTCTTACGAATCCTATCAATCCCATAGAAACCAGAAACACACGTAGCCTCACAGTCGAGATCCTCGCAGCAGCCCTGGCAAAAGCCCTGTCTGCCACAATACTCACAGACCCAATGGCTGATCCTAGCAGCATCGCCAGAGCTTACCACACTGGTCTAAAAATACCATTGATCTCATAACTCCCCTCAGAACTAAATACCTCACCCAATCAAATGTACCAATTTCTGTTTTAACCACCAAGAACTGATTACCTTACGACGACACAAAAGAGCATTACAACATGCTCACAAGAAATCACCCAACACTGAGTTGTATAATTCACTTCAGGAAGTAATCAAAAATTACAAAAAATCCATCATCGAGCACAAAGCCAATGACCTGAACTCCCGTATTAATAATGCATCCTCCAATTCCAAAGAACTCTTCACGATCTTATGTGAACTGAAAAGCCCTATTCCCATCATGAATACCATGCCGGTCAGTAAAGAATGGTGTGTGTCTACTCAGGATGCACTGGCTGCCAAAATATCCAAGTTACAGGACAAAATCCTAGCCAAAGAAAAACTTCTAGACAATAATAAATCCTTAAATTTACTTCAGGACCTGAAGATAGGCAACCCAGAAGGTCAATTCAAGTTTGCTCAGGTCAATCAAGCACATGTCCAGGAGGTTATAGCTGGGCTCCTACCCTCAAATTGCAAAGGAGACTGCTTTCCAGCCAAATTAATCAAACAGTGTGCCTCCTCACTCTCCCCTATCATAACAAACTTCGTCAATGCCTCCTTCAGAACATATTCTGTCCCCACCAGCATCAAGGAAAGCGTGGGTTACACCACTCTCTAAAAAAACCTACACTAGACCCCTCATTTCCTACCAACTACTGCCCCATCACCACAGTCCCCCTTTTGCTGAAAATAATAGATACAATTTGTACACCCAAATCCAAGCACACCTGCAAGTAAACAACTTACTAGGAATCAGACAATCAGGATTCCGGCCCAGCCATAGCATGGACACGGCCCTACTGGATCTTAAAATCCAAATGGACACCATCAGGGACTCAGGCAACCTATGTATTCTACTTTTATTAGACTTATCAGCTGCCTTTGACCTGGAGGACCATGATAAGCTATGCACTACATTGGCAGAAAACGTCCATCTCTCCCAAGATGCTACAGCCTGGGTGAAATCAATTCTTAGCAGACCGAACCTCCAGAGTCACAATAGGCAAAGCCTCAGCAGATCTGATCCCAGTACCCATCGGAGTCCCAAAAGGATCTGCCTGTCACCCACACTATACAACGCCTATACTAAACTTCTCTTTGTTGCCCTGGATGTCTTAGGTGTCATCTACACAACCTTTGCTGATGACACCCAAATCCTAATACCTATTTCAGCGAACCACGAGCAAGACACAATCTTAGTAAACAAAATCTCTGCAATAATATAGAAGTGGATGGCAACCAACAGTCTTTGCCTCAATGATGAGAAGATGGAGATCCTCATTATTGTTTTTCCGTCTAAAATCAACACACTCCCCACCGAATACTAAACCATCTTCATCGATGGTACCCCCATCCCTATCCTCAAACAAACCAAAACCCTGGGTGTTTATCTTGACTCAAATGTTACTGTGACAAAGCATATTAATGCACTCTCCTAATCTACTGCTTACACAACCAAGCTAATCTCACTTAGTCAACATTTTCTGACCCCTCAAAACTGCATTACCCTTGCCCATGCACTAATACTGTCCAAACTGGATTATTGTAATGTACTGCTCCTGGGCATGTCCAAAGCCAATCTGGATAAATTACAACTTCTACAAAATATAGCCCTAAGAGCAGCCCTTGGCATTAAAAAGTATGACCATATTTCAAAGACCAGAAAGGAAGTCCTTTGGCTACCTATAAAGTCGAGAATCCTCTTCAAAACATTGTGCATCATGCATAAATGCCTATCTCAGACTGCGCCTATCTACCTAACTAACACAGTGACAACCAAGAAATCAACAAGAACACTAAGATCTAATTACAATTCCCAACTTCAGGTCCCACACTATAAACTCTCTAAAGTGGGAGGATCAAGTTATCAGGTCTTAGCACCTAAAACTTGGAACTCCCTCCCAGTGCGGAAACTGTGCACTCAAGCTTAAAACAATAACTGAAGGCCTTGCTCTTTAATAGAAACTAGGGCTGAATCGCTCCCCTACCTGACACCACTGCTTAGATAACCTACTGCTGTCAATACCTAGGGTAGAACTCAAAATAACAGTTTTCCCAAGAACACTGCTTTTGACTAGTGCATATGTATCCCTCACTAGTGTTGTAAATTAATGTTGAATATCCATATCTGTAATCAGACTTCATGTGTGTAACTTTGCCTCCAATGCAACCAGAAATGTTAATCACTATGTAACCTACGCCGTGATACCCAAGGGTTTGGGCCTATAACAAATGCCATAAATAAAAATAAAATAAATAAGGCAGTCTGGTAAGCAGATCAGTTTACCAGGGCGTCAGGAACAGAGCAGTCATTAAAAAGAGAACCTATGGGAGGGTGGACCACAGCAGAATACAGAACAATATATAAAAGAACAAAAGAAGTCGACAAATGTAAACCTAGGAGAAGGAAGAATGCAGCAGAACACAAACCAATACAAATCAAAACAGGGCAGTCAATAAGGAAGAGCAAAGTGGGGGCATGGGTGCAGGAGGCTGGAGAAGGGGGGTGTGAGGCACGTGCGATAGGGAGTTCCGAGGGACCACACAGTCAGGGAGGCGCCGCTGTGAGTGTACTGCACCCAACCGCTGCAGTACAAGAATGTAACTTTTACAAATGCAGAACTTACCTGTCCTCACCCCAACCACGGTTGATGTTGGCGAACAGAAATACTGACCAGCACTGTTGACGATGGGCCCATTTCATGGGTTGGACTTTGCAAGTGCATGCAATTTGCTGTGAAGCGCGAAAGCCGATATTTTCCTAATGATCATTTTGAGTAGGAAACATTCATGAAATGGAGGGGAAAAGCAAATATCTATTGTAGCATGAACTGTTTCGGATCAGATCAAAACCTTGAATCAATATATAATTCAGGGCCATCTTTTATAATATGACATAGATGCCATTTAAAGGACTAGCTCACATATGTCAAGAAGGTGGTGACAATGTGGTGACAAGGTGGTGACAAGTCTCAGACAATACATATCACCTACGATATATTTGTATTCACTATTTAAATGTGTAAGGGTGATCACGCTAAATGTATTTATGGCCTTGCCTGTCAACAAGAACAAAGACAAATTCTATAAAAGCATATAAAACCATACTTAGTGTCATCAATATATAAGTATTTATTTTATGTCGCAATATCTGACCAGACAATGTCATTTCTCAAACTGAGACATCAAACATAAGAGGAAGATATAGCATATATGTACTGCGGAATACCTTAATGCATATTCAACGAGAGTCAAGCTAGTCGTATGCAGTGTTTCCAACATTTATTCAAAGGAAACATGGTTGACTTAGTCACGGTATGCATGTAAGCACTTCTGTTCCTTGGACAACTGGATGGTCCCCCTTGCTATCTCGCGGCCTGGAGGCCTTTCAACCCCCCACCACCTGCCTTAAATGTAAGCCCGCTGGGTTGTTTATGGGGGATTTTGACTTTGTTATGTGGCGCCTTCCTGGATATGTGCACTGGCACACGGCATCAAGATAATTGCATTATTCAGTGATTGTGGCCTCAGCAACCTGCAGCACTGTTGTCACGACCCTCGCCCCAAAACCCCCTCTGGCAAACCCATTGGCCAGGTGGAGTTAGGACTCGGGCCTCTAGAGCCTGTCATCCTCTTCAAAGACCCCCATGGCGTGGCGCCAGGCTCATACACCATGAACAACAATGTGCTTGAGAACTATTTTATTGTATTGTCAGCCAACATGGAGGCATCCACATAGCTTGGTTCCTAGGAACCAAGCTATGCGGTCTAGTGTTTTGGGTGTGGCAGGCCTGGAACTACTTTCCCTGGTACTACATTACCTGGGCTATATAAACCACACCCTGACTGCAGAACATGCTTTGTGTTACTTTTCAGCTTGCAACGTGACGCTCACCGTGTCCAGTTATTCCCTCGAACCTCGGAGAAGCAGAACCTGCAAGGAGACAAAAGGAACATCATTAGCAGCAGCATCTTACCTGCAGTCTTCATCTTTAAACGCTTGCAGCTACTGAGAACAGCTTCCTCAAATCTGCACGCCTCCCGGACAGAACGACCTGAAAGAGGAAGATAGAGGCAACAATAAAGAAAGCTGTAGAGACATTTACAAATTACGAACTGCTCAAAAGGCTTACCTGGCTGGTCGCCTTTCGGCTGGCACCACTCCGGACATTGCGCACACGCTGAAGAACACTGCGACCTACAAGGAAGGAAAACACAGTTTAGCAAAGGCAAGACTTCGCAGCGATGCACATAGCGCTCACTTACCGCATCATAGCGCTCTTAATGCGCCATCATTTACCAGCGGGGCTCAACCAAGCCAGTTTGCCGTGCTGAAGCTCTGCATACCTAAGGGAGAAAAAAGAGACATTTTAAACAAAGAAAGGCATGCAGGATAGCAACAAAACTAAAGAACAGCAATAAGACCTACCTGAACAATATCAAACGGGCCGGCGTCAGTGAAGTAACTGGACTGAACTCGCCCATGAAAGACAACGTGCCCCTGCAAAGAAGGAAGGACGGAGAGCACGCCTAATTCTACCACAAGGTGAGGAGAGGGCACCAGAGGGACTGAAAGCATTTGGGGGTGGAGGGAGGATACTTACCCCAGTCGGTCAGTCTTGAACACAGTCCTCCTGTATTTTCAGATGGAACCTTCCCCGCAGACCACATCAGGGCAAAGCTGAGAAGCATACCAGTGAGTAACCCAGCTGGGTGGCGTCCCTGTGGATACCAGGTGAGCGTAACAGAACACAAAGCCTACCATAACAAATCCACCTGGGCGCCATGGAGACATCAGAAATGGACCAATTGGCCCAATTACTAGGAGAGCTTCGTGCTGGGGTTCATTCTGCCCGACAAGAGACTAATGCCCTCCGGAGAGCCCTAATAGTGACCAAAGAACACACTAAAGAGATTAGCAGGCAATACTTGCAATCACAGGCAGGACAGACACCTCTACCTGGAAGCAATCCAACAATGCAAAACCCTGCCATACCACCCACTCCGGTACAGATCACGTTACCTGGAACAGTGCCCCTGGCACCACCAGAAAGGTTCTCAGGCGACCCACGGAAGTATGCAGCATTCATCAATCAGTGCCGCCTTCATATTCTTTGTAGGTCTGGAGCATTTCCAAACGACCAAGCTCGGGTAGCTTTTATCTTATCATACCTGAGTGGTAGAGCAGCAGATTGGTCGGTGCCATTGGTAACCAATGACGATCCTCTATTACATGACTTTGGGGGGTTCCAGAGAGAAATGAAAAAACTTTTTGCTTGCCATACCCAGGAATAAGCAGTAGACAATGAACTCTTGCCCCTCCGACTGGAGAATCAGGACTTGTTAACGTACATTGCTACCTTCAACAGACTGGTTTCCAAAGCTAGGTGGACAGAAAACAAAAGAACCACGTTATTCCATCGATGCTTACGAAGTGAATTAAAGGACATCTTATCCCAGGTGGTTCATCCACCCAGAGACTGTGCAGAATTCATAAATCTGGTCGTGCAGCTAGACCACCGGTTGCAGGTCCGAAAGGCAGACCGGTCTAAGACGCACCCTCGGACCGTGTATGTTCGATCAAGGGAAAACACACCCCGTGTACCTGAAAATGCTGTAGAACCCATGCAGATTGGAGGGATATGGCCTCCATTAACAAAACAAGAGCGGGACAAAAGAAGACAACAACAGCTTTGTTTGTATTGTGGGAAACCAGGACATTTCCTGAAGGACTGTCTAGTAAAACCCCCAAGAAGAACAGTCGGGGCCACAGAGAAGGATGAAGCTAAGGAATCGGGAAACTACCAAGCTCGACAAACGTAGAGGTCAGTTTGTCGAGTCAGAAGAAAGAGTTGCTGACCTCGCACTTTACAATACCAGTGATCTTAATTATCCACCAACAGTCGTCAAGAATGCATGCCATTGAAGCATACATCGAGAGCGGAGCAGTTGGAAATGATATTGATCAAGAACTCGCAGCAGAGATGGGGCTTCCTTTGTGTTCTAAACCAACTATGGAAAAGGTAACCACCGTGGATGGGACAGAAATCACTTCTGGACCAGTAACCCAGTGCACAGCCAGGGTAACCTTGCTGTGTCAGGACGGACATCGGGAGTCTATTTCATTTGATCTCATCAAGGCACCTCAGTTCAGGCTAATACAAGGGATGCCATGGTTGGTTGCTCACAACCTTTTGATAGACTGGCGAGCACGATAATTAACCTACCCCGGTGACTGCCCCACTGCCTGCTATTACCAAGAGGAGAAACCCGACGTCTGTATCCCCATGACTCCCGGAGCGACAGTATCAACTCTGGGAGCAACTAATACCTTGCCAAGTGAATACCATGAATTCCAGGATGTTTTCCGAAAGGACCAAGCCAATACATTGCCGCCGCACAGGACCTATGACTGTCAGATCGACCTTGTTCCTGGTGCACAAATCCCTTGCGGCAGGATCTACGCTCTCACAGAACCAGAAAACCTTCATTTGAAATCCTATTTAGACCAGTACCTTGCAAACGGATTTATCCGTCCTTCGAAGTCCCCCGCAGCCAGTCCTTTGTACTGAAAAAGGAAGGAGACTTGAGAACCTGTATTGACTACCGTGCATTGAACCAGATCACTGTGAAGAACCGCTACCCCTTGCCACTTATCCTTGAGATGCTAGACCAAGTTAAAGATGCCCAGATTTATACCAAATTGGACCTTTGAGGAGCGTACCACCTGGTCCGAGTCAGAAAAGCAGATGAATAGAAAACCACCTTCCGTACTAAGTATGGCTTGTTTGAATATCAGGTCATGCCCTTTGGGGTATGCAACGCTCCTGCGGCATTCCAATATTTCATGAATGATGTCTTAAGGGAGTTAATTGATGTGTGCGCCTTAGTGTACATAGACGACATCTTAGTATACTCAGCCTCGGAATAAGATCATGTCAGGCAGGTTCGTTCAGTACTCACCAAGCTCTGTCAACATCGCTTGTTTGCAAAGCTTGAAAAATGCTTTTTTCACGTCACCAAAGTAGAATTTCTTGGTTTTATCATTACTCCAGGAGGCATCAGAATGGACGTGCACAAGGTAGATGTCATTCTGAAACGGCCTTTACCGACGTCTCTGAAAGGGGTACAAAGCATGCTGGGCTTTGCGAACTTCTATCGCCGGTTCATCCCAGACTTCTCTCAGGTTGTGCACCCAATCACAGTACTATTATGGAAAAACAATAAAAAGTTTGCTTGGACCGAAGAAGCAGAAGAAGCCTTTCAGGAACTTAAACAAAGGTTTACCTCCACTTCAATCCTGCAACATCCTCGTCCAGACCTCCCGTATTTCGTTGAAACTGATGCGTCCAGTCTCGCAATGGGGGCCATCCTTTCACAGAGAGACCAGGAAACCAGCCAGCTACATCCTGTGCCCTTCTGGTCGAAAAAGTTCTCACCTCCAGAGATTAATTATGCCATCAAAGACAAGGAACTCCTGGCTATCAAATCAGCCTTTAAAGCCTGGAGGCACTACCTTCTGGGGGCCAGACACAACATTAAAGTCATCACAGACCACCGAAACCTGCAATATCTCAAAACAGCCAAGGCCCAGTCCTCGCGCCAATTACGGTGGGCCCTTTTCTTCGGCAAATATGATTATGTAATCACATTTCGACCAGGAGTCAGAAACGGAAAGGCGGATGCCTTATCTCGCATGGGCATAGATGAAATAGTATATACAACTCCAGACCCAGTACATATTACACCTAAAGACAAACTCTTGGGTATCACGACAGCCTTAACACAAGCAGAACTACGAAAAGAAATCCAACAGGCAATGAATCCTAATGCCTACCTCACATGGCAAACTCAAGGAGAACAATATACCATCAAGGACCACCTACCCTTTTTTAGGGATTGCCTATATGTACCCAAGAAGGAATTACAACAGCATATTATTTCAAACTATCATGATTCACTGATCGAAGGGCATCCTGGGATCGCCAAAACCCTAGCTAAGGTGAAAGAGAACTTTTGGTGGCCTACCTGGCGTAAGGACATAATTCAGTATATTCAGTCCTGTGGTGTCTGCACACAAAATAAATCACAGAAACAAAAACCATCAGGTCTCTTACAACCATTGGACATTCCTCCAGTTCCATGGCACACTCTTTCCCTTGACTTCATCACTGATCTACCTCAAAGCCAAGGGTTCAACACCATCCTTGTAGTTGTGGACTTATTCTCGAAGATGGCCCATTTTATTCCTCTCAAAGGCCTCCCAGATGCAGCCACTTTAGCAAAAGTGTTCCTGGAGGGCGTGGTTAAGCTACATGGCTTCCCTTCGGTTCTGGTCTCTGATCGAGGCAGCCAGTTTGTTTCAAACTTCTGGAAAAAATGCTGTGCAATGGCGCTGATCGACGTTCGGCTATCTACCAGTCACCATCCCCAAATGGACGGCCAAACCGAGAGAATCAATCAGACACTCGAGCAATATTTCGGTGCATGCTGCACCACGAACAAAGGAATTGGAAAGACCTACTATGGATAGCCAAATATGCATATAACAATTCTTTGCATTCAAGCATGGGACAAACGCCCTTCTATACCCTTCATGACAGACATCCATGTACCTCTTAACTAGACCTTCCAGCCAGCTTGGAAATGCCAGCGGTAAAGACTCCACACACAACCATTACTCAGGCTTTCAAAAAGGCAAAGGAACACCTTATTCATGCCAAAAAAAAACAAAAGAGATTCGCCGACCAACACTGGAAAAAGTCCCCTGATTATCAAGTAGGAGACAAAGTTTGGTTAGCCGCTAAATTCGTACCCATCAAGGGAACCCGGAACTTTCATCCCAGATTCTTAGGACCCTATACCATTAAGGCAATTATCAACCCAGTAGCCGTGAAACTGGATTTACCACCTAATCTACACATCCACCCGTTATTCCATGTGTCCCACCTGAAACCAATGCAACCCGCCACACGGATTGGGACACCACCTAAGCCCATACTTGTTGACGGAGAACCAGAAATCGAAGTCAAAGATATCTTGGACTCTAAATACTCTAGGACCAAGCTATATTATCTCGTCGATTGGAAAGGATTTGGACCACAAGATAGATGCTGGGAGCCCAGTGAGAATATCCACGCACCACGTCTAATCAGGAAATTCCATTGAAACTTTCCAACCAAACCTGGGTGAGACAGAAGGAACACCATGGGAGGGGCCTTAGGGGAGGGAGTGCTATCACGACCCTCGCCCAAAACCCGCTCTGGCAAACCCATTGACCAGGTGGAGTCAGGACTCAGGCCTCTAGAGCCTGGCATCCTCTTCAAAAGCCATCATGGGGCCAGATCTGGCGCCTGTGGCGCCAGGCTCATTCACCATGAACAACAATGTGCTTGGGAGCTACTTTATTGTATTGTCAGCCAACATGGAGGCATCCACTTAGCTAGGTTCATAAGAACCAAGCTATGCAGTCTAGCGTTTTGGGAGTGGCAGGCCTGGAACTACTTTCCCTGGTACTACCTGGGCTATATAAACCACACCCTGACTGCAGAACATGCTTCGTGTTACTTTGCAGCTTGCAACGTGACGCTCACCACGTCCAGCTATTCCCTTAAACCTCGGAGAAGCAGAACCTGCAAGGAGACAAAAGGAACATCATTAGCGGCAGCATTTTACCTGCAGTCTTCATCTTTAAACACTTGCAGCTACTGAGAACAGCTTCCTCAAATCTGCACGCCTCCCGGACAGAATGACCTGAAAGAGGAAGATAGAGGCAACATTAAAGAAAACTGTAGAGACATTTACAAATTACAAACTGCTCAAAAGGCTTACCTGGCTGGTCTCATCTCGGCTGGCACAACTCCAGACATTCCACCCGCACTGAAGTACACCGCGACCTACAAGGAAGGAAAACACAGGTTAGCAAAGGCAAGACTTTGCAGCGCTGCGCATAGCGCTTATTTACCGCATCATAGCACTCTTAATGCGCCATCATTTACCAGCGGGGCTCAATCAAGCCAGTTCACTGCGCTGAAGCTCTGCATACCTAAGGGAGAAAAAAGAGACATTGTAAACAAAGAAAGGCATGCAGGAAAGCAACAAAACTGAAGAACAACAATAAGACCTACCTGAACAATATCAAACGGGCCTGCGTCAGTGAAGTAACTGGACCGCACTCGCCCATGAAAGACAACGCGCCCCTTCAAAAAAGGCAGGACGGAGAGCATGCCTAATTCTACCACAAGGTGAGGAGAGGGCGCCAGAGGGACCGAAAGCATACGGGGATTGAGGGAGGATACTTACCCCAGTTGGTGAGTTTTGAACACAGTCCTCCTGTATTTTCAGGCAGAACCTTCCCTGCAGACCACATCAGGGCGGGGTGCAGGTTTTTCTCGATCCACTGCAATTTCTCTGCTGGAAACCCTCACAGTGCCTCTGCTTTGCATGTTATCACGTCACCCTTCCATTTGTTTTCAGGGAAAAATGTTCCTTTTATGATGAAAAAATGTTCTTTCAAGCACACCACTCCTTTTGCTCTCGAGTAACATGTTTTCTCATTCTGCATCATTACGAAGGATACTGTGTGTGCCTGAAGGTGTTCTTAATTCTGCACAGGGTAAGATGAAGGAGACATTGGGCATCTGCAAGAGGCAGTTCTTGTGGCAGCAAGACCTGTGCCTGAGGCATGGGGAATTAACAAGCACACATAACAACTCTCGTTAGTTGTTTGCCTTGCCTTGGAGCTCATGTCTGCATACCATTTATTTGATTGGTGTGGGTGTCTGGGGTCTTCTATTGTGTCTAGACCCAGACCATAGTACTCATCATATTTCCTCCTCCCCACCTCCCTCTTCCTCCTATTGCTTCAAAGGTAGCCCCTTGCTTCTCGGGCTCTGTGTAATATTGGCCCCCCTTTCCCCGCACCCCCCTTTTCCCATTCATCATATAGGGACAATAGTTTCTCTGAAATGTCTTCATTCTCTTCCTTTTCTCCTATAGGTACTGTAATGTCTGTTGTGGGAGTAGCTTCTAATGAGGGCGGTGTGGCAGTAGTATTGTATAGCCATGACATGATAGAAGGGTTGTGGTTATTTAAGCTGTACACATTATATTCAGAGACATTTGGGAGTGAGGTTGGGTTTATACTCAAGTTTGTATGGATATTATTTGAGGGCTGCGCTTTGGGTGGGATTGTACCATAGCCCCATACAAGAAATACCTGAAATCCATCCCATATTAAGCAATCACCCTCTTTGACCACTTTGGTTGCATTCTTCGTGTTAGTTTCGTTTCCCCCTCCCCCCTCATTCATCTCAATAGAGATGAATGAAATGAACCAGTAAGTAACACGACCAAACATCATTGTAAAGAATAAAACAGCACACACAGACAGGCCACATTCATACGAATATCTACACCACTTAAATACATTGTTTACATTTCTAACTGCCCTAATACTATTCGTTGCGGGCTGCCCGTTCTTGCCATGGTTTCTCCTCATATTAAAACATAAAGGTGTATTGAGCATACAGTTATATTGAAATTTGCATTTCTTAACTTTTGATAGTATAGGCAAGAAGTGGAGGATAGAGAGAGAGAGAAAGAGAGGGAGAGAGAGAGAGAGAGAGAGAGAGAGAGAGAGAGAGAGAGAGAGAGAGAGAGAGAGACATTTCACTTATTTACATTCTTTTTTCAAATCTTGGCATATTTTGAATATTTTTGTCATACATTGTCATTCAGTATATTCTACATAATGATGTGACATTCAGTGTGGCTATACTGTTGCTGCTCTATTCTTGTGCATTCTGTACATTATCAGTTTCTGTGCTGTTCACTTGTGTCACGCTATCATAAGCTCTTCGGACGTCTGTCAAATGTATCCAATACCTCAGGCCCTTTTCTTTTTCTGCTGTGGGCGTGCAATACACTACCTCGTATGGGTCATGAAATCTTGGGGCACTCCACCGACGTACACAACTCCTGACATAAACCATGTCCTCTGGCTCTAGCTGACCTGTTGGGTGTTCCTTTTCTGTATTTGAAGTTGCCCCTCTCCTTCGCCTGTGAATGGTGGTGCGGGCTTCTTTAGTAAGTTTTGTCAGATACTTATTGAATTCTTCTCCTAGTACAGTTGTGCTCCTGTGGGCGTCAGAGTGTCTGCGGAGGGGTGAGTTTGCTGTGTGCATTCGTCTTCCTGTCACAATCTCATGCAGTGATAGATGGTGGTCCTTGCTGGGCTGATATCTCAGCTCAAACAAGGCCAAGGGGAGGCAGTGCACCCAGTTCTTTTTGAGAGTTAAGCAAAGTTTTGAGAGTCTCTCCTTCAGCAGACCGTTTATTTTTTCCACCAGGCCATTGCTTTCCGGGTGATAAATCAAACACAATTTGTGTTTTATGCCCAACATTGATATTACTTCCTTAAAGAGATCATTAACAAAGTGCGTGTCATTGTCTGAGCGAATTACGTCACAAATTCCCCAGCGGGAGAATACCTCCCTCACCAAGAACTTTGCAGTGCATTTTGCATCTGGACGTGCACATGGTCCTGCCTCGACCCAACTGGAAAAGGTGCAAACTACCACTATCACGTACCTTGCTCCATTGCACTTTTCCCCCATATCTGCATAGTCTATATGCAACTCCCTGAATGGGCCTATTAGTTTGGGTATCGTTCCTCTCAGTGTTCTTAGAGTCATGCCTGAATTGTATATCTGGCACGTTGTACATTCCATCGCTAATTTTAAAAGTTGTTCCTGCAACCAAGCTATGAACCAATATTCTTGTATTTCTGCAGCAATGTGTTGTTTTGCATTGTGTGCTGGGAAATGCAACTGCTGAAATGCTATTTCTAATAATTTAGTTGGCATGACCACCTTTCCTATGTTTTTTGTCGCCATAACAAATCAGTTGCTGACTGGCTTCATCCCCTCTTCTCCCACAGTTCCTTTTCGTCTGATGTTGCCCCTTCTTAAAGCTCTAATATTTGTGACACGGGCATAGTGTTGTAACCGTCTGGGAGGTCCTCCTCTGTTTGTTTCCTCACTAAGTACTGACCTGTTCTTTCTTTTACTAAATAGGAGGCTTCTTTGGCGGCAGCGTTTCCCAAAGAAATGAAATCGGTGTTAGTAGTATGGGCCTGGCATTTCACTATTGCTACTACAGTGGGATCTTTCAATGCTTCTATACGTTTTTTCAAGAGTTCTGCATGTTGTACAGGTGACCCATCAGCTCTGTTGAATCCCCTCCTCCCCCATCTAGCAAGTCCTCCATGTACTGTTGTGGTCATATACGCTGAATCTGTGTAAATCGTGACTGCGCACCCCTTTGCAGCACGCAGCGCTTCAATCAATGCTATAAATTCCGCCGCTTGTGCTGAAAAGTCGGAGGGCAGGCGCTGTTGTATTAGCACTTCGTACTCACCTTCTAACCGCACGACAGCTACCCCCACATGTTTTTCTCCTGTTTCCGAATTCATGGAGGCTGACCCACCTATGAAAAATATTTGACCTTCAGTTAGTGTGTTTTCACTCACAGTCACCGCCCCACTCTCTTATCCTTGATATGTTGCGCAATCATGCGCTTGCATATCTTCCACAGTGCAAAGCTCTGAAATGAATCTAGCAGGGTTGACCACCTTACATCTCACTACATGTATGTTGGCGCTGGATAATATTACCTCATACGCTGTGGCTCTCTGTGTAGTCAGTGTGCTGTTTGATCTTTCTAATATGGCGAACAAGGAATGCTCCACGTATAGTGTTACTGAACACCCCATTACTATGGTGGCGCTTTTCTCAATGGCGAACGCGGCGGCTGCAAGGGCCTGCTCACACGCAAATTGTCCTTGCATTACTGCGTCTAGTGCTCAACTGTAGTATGCCAGAGGCTTGTGACCTAGTGATGTCTTTTGTGTTTGGACTGCCGTCATGAGTGTTCCCTTGCAGTGCGAGAACAGGTAGAACTTACGTTCATAGTCTATGTTCGCGAGTACTGGTGCACTTGTGTTAAGTTCTTTGAGTGAGGTGAATGCATCACATAATTCTGAGTCCCACTGTATCTCTGTATTTTCCTTCTGTGCCTCTTTGAGTGCCTGAAGCAATGGGCATGTGTATGCAGCTGTCATGATGCCTACCCCCGGGCATCAGGACCAAGGCCCTCTGGGAGCAGGCATCCAGACATTTGTTTAAACCTCAGCAGCCCTGGCTAGGGGCTGTCTGGGTTCAGTCCTGTCGCCTTAGGCGCCAGGCTCATCATAGAAATCAGTCCTGGCGCCATAGAGGCCTGAATGGGACTATTTTGTTACAAGGACTATTTTTACTCAGGCGTGGCTCTAGGGAACTTCTTACCTGGAACTACTTTGGAGGCTATTTAAACCACATCCAAACAGCAGCACATGCTTCGCGTTATTCTGCATCCAGCAGCGTGACGCTCACCGTGCCTGCAGCTAGCATCCAGTCTTCTGCCACGCCCGCGTGCCTGCAGCCAGCATCCAGTCTTCTGCCACGCCCGCCTCAAATCCGGAGCTCCTAGAATAAAGAAGAAGAAAAGGGCAAGGTTAGAAAACAAACTTATTTCAAATTCCTCACCTAATTCCAGAACCATTTCATCTCCGGACCTGGAAAGTACATCAGTCCTGCACGCGTCGCTTCGCCAGCTCCAGCACGGCGCATACTCACCAGTTCTCACAGCATCTTTCAATCCGGCACTGTCTCCATCATTTCTTCACCGTAATCCGACACCTAGGGGACACAAGAAAAAACAAGGTGAGCCAAGGGAATCAACAAATACAACCTCTTAGCACCATAGACTTACCTGATTTACCACCAGCGGTATTATTCCACAACTCTCCACATTTTCATATGCCGCATCTGTAAAGAGGGAGTAAAACAACACGTTAATGCATGCAATAGTTACCGGACAGCGTTGGGTAACACAGTCTCTTACCTGAACGCCAGCAGCAGCTACGAGACCCTCTTCTCACAAACTCAGTTGCAACTTAAAGAAGGAAGGGGACAAGTCAATACTTACCGGAAGTCTCCCAATGCCTTCAAACCAGTGAAGTAACTGGTATCTACGTGCCCCTGCAAGACACGCAGGATGGAGAGCTCATCTTTTACGAACATAAGGTGAGGTTACTAAGGGGATCTCGCAGGTGATTAGTGGGGGAGAGCGAGACCAGTTGGGAGGCCATCACTAAAATCCACAGGTGGTTAATCCCTGTCTCCACTTGCAGGAAAATACTTCTTCGGGTCCAGCAGACAAGACTAGGTGGGCTAGTCCAGACAGTCATCTCTGCACTACGCATCACATTGAAGGAGACCGCAGCTGTCCGGGTCCGATTGACACCTCTGTGGGGTCCAGGTGAGCGTAACAGCAGCCTAGTCTAATATCCATGCATGGCAGTAGTTGCACATGCCTAGGAATTTTTGCATATCCTTCACTGTTTTTGGTGTTCCTACAGCTGAAATGGTTGCCACTCTGTCTGGTATTATTTTCTTGCCGTCTTTTGGAATCAATTGGCCTAGGTACAGTACTTCACATTGACAGTATTGCAACTTTTCCTTGTCAACCTTGTACCCCTTTTGGGCTAACAATGTCAAGAGGGCAATGGAGTCTTTTCTAAATTCTGCTTCGTTTTTACTGCAGATCAGCAGATCATCCCTGTACTGAATTATCGTGCTGTCTGACGTCATGTTTCCAAGATCCTCATGCAATATTCTGTTGAATATGCTGGGGCTTTCACAATAGCCTAGGGTCAGTCTGCAGTGCTCGTACCTCCTCCCCCCTAGGGTGAATGCTGCCAGGTATCTGCACTCTTCTGCGAGTGCTATTGAAAAGAATGCATTCTTCAAATCCACCACTGTGGGATGCATCTTTTGGGATACTGCATAGGATAGATGCAGGATTTGGGACCAAAGGGAACTCTTTCTGGATGACGTCATTAAGTGGGCGTAGGTCTTGGATCATCCTCCATGCCCCTCCTTTTGCTTTTTTGATGGGGTAAATGCATGTGTTACACGGGGAATTTGAGGGTACTATTATCCCCTGTGTCAATAGGGCATTGATTATTCCCTTTATCCCTTCGTCTGCTTCCCGGGACAGGGGGTATTGTTTCACTTGCGGCAGTATAGCTCCAGGCTTGAGGTAAATTTTTACTGGAGTGACCCCGAGTAGTACCCCTACGTCATGTGGGCCTGCTGTCCACAATTTGCATGGCACCGATGGCATGCCATCATTGAAAAAGGATGGTGGGGCTCCCACTACCGCCATTAACTGCACTGGCACTTGTCTCTGCTGTATCATTATTTCACAAGGGATGGCTATTTCCATTATTATCTCCCCATCACTTTCTGAGTTTGTGAAAAGCTCCTCATCTGTTAAATCTTGAAGTGCAATGTCGGCATTTATGCATAACACTGTACACCACTCGCAGCCATGTATGTCCATTGCGATCACAGCTATTCTTTTGGCTGAAATTTGTACTGCATGTATGTCCAGTGACATCATTGTCTGGGCAGGCTATTTGGCGGAAAACAAATTCTGCTGGTACCCTCCACTCCAGCTGTTTTAACTCTGGGACCACCCGGGCCAATGTTTTCAACCCATGGATGAACATATCTGGGTCTACTGGTATGCCGCGGATCTCTGGACATGTTGCTCGCGAATATACCTCTAGCATTACATGCATGGGGCACATCCCTGGTGTTGAGCAAACAATTCCTCCTCTTTTGGTAAATGAAATAGTCATGGTTAGCTTACTGAGGAGATCCCTCCCCAGTAAATTGACAGGCGATTGTTCATCATACAATAGGGGTGCTCTTACTGTTTTTCCCCCCACTGTTACATCCAAATCTTCTGTATAAGGAACTTCGACCACTGCGCAGAGAACCCCTGCGTCTCCAATTTACAATTAGATAGCGGAAACCGGCCTTCACGTATACATGACTTCTCGGCTCCGGAATCAACCATAAAGATGAACTGTTTATTCCCTATCTCCGCCCCTATCAATGGTTCCTCAGTTGCATTGAAGGTCGTCGATAGTATTGGACATGCAAGTGCTCCCTGTGGGTTGTCCGATGCTGGGTGCATTGTTGTTCCCCCTTGGCTAAACACATTACCTGATACTACCGCTACTCCTCCAAAAGATGCAGGTGCGCCATTTGGTGCCGTGGTGAAGGGGTTGTTTTGCATGTAGGGAATATGTTCACTACTTTGTGGGTGTTGGTGAACATTGTGTGGACGTTCCCTGTATTGCTCTTGGCCTCTTTGATCTTGTTGTTCCCTTCCCCTGTCCCTGGGCAATCCGTATGGGCTCCTTGGGTGTGGGTGCCCATAGTACTGGTCATCTTGATACGATGGCTTTGGTCGGCTTCTGCACTCACATGAGAAATGTCCCCACCTCCCACAATTCCAACAGTTTCCTTGCCCCCCTCTAGGTCCTTGTCCCCCATTTCCGCCATTCACTCCATACCCCTGACCACCTCCTCGGCGCCCTCTATACCCACCTCTTCTGCTACTGGGGTGCCACGCTTGCCACTGCTGCCCTCTGTAGTCCTCCTGTCCATTCCACTGTCGTTGCCCGTTGTCTGCCCAATTTGCAGCCATCCTCCCCTGTATTGCTACCAGTCCCTCCTCCTCCCCTGTGTCTCTATCTTGGGGAGTGCAGCTACAGCTGCAGTGACCTTCACGAGTTTCGTCTGTATTAACTTAGCTTCATCTGCCAACCTTTTTTGTACTACCTCCTTCTCCCTCTCTTTAATTCTTTTGCAATGGTGCACAATCATGCTCTGTATTTTTGGCCAACATTTCACCTAAATCCATGCTATCTTGTCAAGTGCTTTTTGAATTTCTTTTGGGAGTCCCCTCTTTATTATGAAGTAAAATAAAGGATGTTGATTGGTCCCAGGGCGTGCCCGTCTCTGCTCTCCACATCTCCTACACCCGAAAAATGAAATCCATAGCCGCCTCCCCATCATTCATGGTACACTGCATTACTGAGTGTAAATCTGGCATGTCAGGGAATGTTTCTCTTAATGCGGCCCACACTCGTGCTCGTACTGTATTGAAAGCAGCGCCATCATGTCGATCACTGTCCAGTGTTATTCCCGGGAAACCTGCTTTTGCCCACACCCTGTCTGCTTGGTCACCCACTGCTGATACAAGTAAACTCTTAACATCCCCTATAGCCAGAGGTACCCCTGCAGTATCCTTCTCGAAGGCATATATCCACTTACTAGCTCCTCCTGATAGCGGGGGCAAACATTTTAGCAAATTTGCCTTGTCCATTGTGCCCAGGGTATGTAATGTGGTCTTCCCGCCCCCGGTGTATCAGTGGGAGTTGCAGGCGTCCCTTACTCCCTCTTCCAATACTCTCCTTTGATCCTTTCTTTCCCACCAGGGCCATCCTCCCCATCCTATTTCTTAGTCTCCCTGTCCATTGTTGTTCCATTGCTCTTCCCAGTGGTGTCTCACCGAACTCCACTAAGTCTCCCCCTGCAGCTATCCCCCGCCTCCCAGCTTCTTGCTCATCTTCCTCTACATCACACCATAGCTCTTCTCTCCCCTTCGCTTCCGCTTTCTCCCCCTATGTGCTTCCCCCAGGGTTGTGTGCCCCCAATTCTGCTATCCTTGTGGGTTCTTCCTGTATCCTGAACAGTATCTCCCCCTTCTTCCATCCCCCCTCAGTTGATTTATCCAGGGTGTGTGACCGGGACAAACGCACTGATCTTGATGTACCTGGCTCACTTTGTTCACATATGCTTTGTATTTTAGACAATTCTTCTCTGGCTATCAAGAGTCTGGAATCTAAGTCTTCCGTTAGCTTACATATGTTCACTGAAGGGGTGCAGTCATATGGTGGTGGTGCTGTTGTCTGTGTTGTGGGGTCGGGGGTACTGGTGGGCACATAGGTGGGGTCACTATACCCTTCAGCAGGCAAAGGCTTATTCAAGAGTGGGTATAATCGAGTTACTTCTATTGATCCCTCTTTCCCCCCATCCTCCCTACCACCGTCTGGTCTTGCTGAGGGGATGGCAGTGAGGGCGGGTTGATCGAGAGTGGTGTCTGTCTTCTTCGGTGGGGGTATTTCCTTGAATAATCGCCACAAGTCTAGTATTTCGCTACTGTTATGAAACTGTTTTCCCTTGTAGTTTATAAATATGCAGGTGGCTACCATATCCAGAACGCTCTTATCAAAGGACCCTCCTTGTGGCCATACCTGTGGGAGCCCCTCCCCCTTCAGCTCTGTGACCCACTGATCATGGTATTTATTTATTCTTTCTGCATATCCCGGTAAACTTTTACAAATGTGTGCTAACGGTATTTCTGCCCCCATTTTAGTCCTCTGTTACCCAATTCTCCTAAATCAATGTTGTTTATCACTATACATGTGTAGCTGTATATGTGAGGGCTCTATTCTCTGTCAATTCCTACTCATCAATTTATATTTACTCAGACGACATTTCTTTGTCAAACCTTACCAGGTCACACTTACATTCACCGCACCACCTTGGAGTCACATAAACCAATAGCACTTTATATGGGCAGTGAATTTCAAAAATCATAAACAACGCAATGTGCACAACATAAAACAGACATGCAACATACAACACATAACATTGAACCTCCCTGCCTGGCCCAGCGCCTTTATCTATGGTGACCTCCCCTGGCCCTCAGACAATTGCTTCCTGTTGACTTGTTTCTATCCCCTTATGTATACATCGTTCACCCTTAAAGAGAAGAAGAAAAGAGAAAAGTTAGTTCTAACATAGTTACCGTGTCTCTTTTACTCTCAGACACCCTTAATATATATTTTTCCACTGTTTCACTTATTCCCAGCACTAGTCGAGATAGCACTACTCGGCGCCGGCTTCTACCCCCTTGCAGAGTTAGGTTCCCGTCCTCTTTTCTCTTTTTCCCTTTTTTGTCCTAATGGCCATATGCAAAGAAAGAGAAAGCATCAGAAATTGAAAGTCCCCTCTATTTTTCCCCTCTATTTCCCCTTGTCTTTTCAATTCCCCCCCTTTTTTTTTTCCTCCCCTTTTAGTATCACTTGCACTTAATACTCTCATGCCCGTCTTGATCCGAGACCCTCCGGACTTGGTCCGTCCAAGTGGCGCTGCCTCGCACTCAATGGCCCCAACCTGCTCCGGCGAGTGGTACTAAGGGTTTTTTCAAACAGGACCCGTACCCTCTTGCCCTAACTGCGTGCGCACGTCTCTGCATACCCGTTGCCGTAGGTGGGCGGCTCCGTTGAGCGGGCGCACCGTGCGTCTCCACTGCGACCAGGGCCGTCTCGTGTCAAGGGGACAATTTAAAACAAATCACGTCCATGGGGTCACCACTGAATATAAGCGTCACCAAAAATGCACCCCACTTAGTGAGAGGCAATAAAGGACACACCCCAGGAGGGAATGAGACCAGGACCAGGTGCGGGTGAGATCAAAAGGGTTTTTATCTAAGTCAATATAGGGCATGCAAAGGACTCTGCAAACTCCGAGAGCGCTCTGTCTGACAATAGCAAAGACAGTCATACTTATTACAGAAAAATACGTCACGCGTAAAGTAGCTATTGGGGGCACATAGTCGTTGGGATTGGGTGGCATCATCTAGAACTATATACAATGTCTGCTGTGCTGCTCCAGGATTGGCGGAGATCCATGTGGTGCCAGTGCGGGGTGAACGGTCAGCTGGGCTCATCGGGGTGGAGTGCTGGGCCGGACACAGCTTGTAGTGATGATTGGTGGCTGGGTTGCTACTTTGCCCTTGTGGCCTCACACTCACATCCATTCATTATACTATGCAGTTTCAGTTGTCTTGTAACTCTTGTAATACATTGACCTTAGATCACGAAGGAGACAGGGACATTGATATGCAATAGGAAGTACCCTAATACATTTATTGTAGTGACACCTTGGGTTCAAACATGCTAGTCCCACAAGTCCATGCATTGGGCCAGGGGCACAGGAGGGGTTATTCGATCCCCGTGTTCTGATGGGTGCAGTGGAGGATGGTATTGCAATCTGTTGGTACATTAACTGGGGGTCAGCAGGAATACCAATGTGCCGTGGGGGTATGTGACTGGTGCCCTCTGTGAGGCGGTGGGATTTAGGACCAGGTAGTTAATAATTCATGGAGTCTGCTGTGGCGGCCTCTGACATTGGGGAGGTGAATGCTTGGTGTGGACCCAGCTAGATTGGGAGGGGAGGCGAGGCTGTGCTGTTCGAACACCAGCTATCCCCGGCGGGCCTGGGCGGGAGGAGGGGCAGACGACCTTGCAGCGGGCGACAACACTTAGGACTCCTTGGGTTATGAACATATATTTACATTAATGAGGATATAAGCTGGGGGACTCTATCCTTTAGCACAATATTTCATAACAGCAATTGACAAACGAACATGAGGTAGCATTAGATTGGTTTGTGTGCAAATAGGGCAATACATATTATACCACGATACAATCTGGCTCCATTGCCTTGGTGGGTCTACATGTGTCTCATATGTTTGTTATTACATTATGTACAGGAGCTGTCAGAAGCTGTCATATATTGCATTACCACTCTTCTTTACAATAGCAGCAAAATGTTTAGTCAACGCGACATATATCATAAAATGATTATCATACAATGCAAGGTGCCTCAGGGATGGGTGGGGGTGAGGGGCGCCACACAGTCCAGCTTTGGGGCTTGGTACATGGTCAGGGTATGCAGGGTTTGGCTGGTTTCAGTTACTTCCGAATGAGCTTGGTCACGGCTGGGGCAATGATGTACTGCGGAAGGTTAAATGATACAATGTTTATTTTGTTGTTTGTTCATGTCTGGTTGCTCGTGAGAACATGCTTTCAGTGGATCTACCATGAGGTGGAGGCCTGGGGGAGGTACAGGCCTCTGCGAGCGCGGGTCAAGCAGGGGTCAGGCTGCAGCTTTCTGTGTATGTGAGTTGTTCTGCAAGTGTTAGGGTTTTAGCGCTTTAACAAAATGGAGTTGCATACTACAAAATGGTGTCTATGCTATGCCATATATGTGGTTGTGCAGCCTCAAGTGTCGATCCACAGCCACCCCGCCTCATGGGCCCTGGGGCGTGGGGGGTGCCGACGAGTCATGAGTCTTCAGATAGGTAGGAGATGTAGGTGAGGGGGGTCCTAACGACCTGCCCTCCCCTACACATATTCGTCAAACTCCTCCAACAATCGCTGCAACCCTACCTGTGTTCTATCAAGGATGAGTATATCATCTGCATAGGTGACACAGAAACATCGCTCATCATCAAGTTTAGGGGATTTAAAGGTGGCTCTGCACGAAAAGTCCCATACATCAGCCAGATATATGTTGAAGAGACATGCTGCTGGGATGCATCACTGTCTTAATCCACAATAGGTTTTTATTGGGGTTGTTACCACACCCTGATGATTCAGACTGACTTTAATCATTGAGTTTTCATGTAGATGGATAAGCATATCAAGAATGTGTGTTGCAATACCCCACTTAGCAAGCTTTCTCCCCAATCTTGCTTTATCAATGGAATCAAAAGCAAAGCTAAGATCTATACTGGCGACATACAGCAGGTCTCCGCCTGCCTTACATGCCTGATTAATTAGGGATTGGATAAGAAGACTGCTTGCGTCGGTCCCTATTACAAGCCTAAAGCCCATCTGAAATTTTGATAAAATATTTTGGGCTTGAGACCAATCCTCAATTTCTTTCAGAAGGCATCTGGCAAAGATCTTACTCTCAATTTCCTCCATTGCTATAGGTCGTAATTCACCCAATCATATTGGTTTCCTTTTTTAAATGCCAGAACTATTATGGAAAGGGACCACGACGTTAGAATATTTTTGGTTTGCAGAATATTTGAAAATAGAGTATGAAATATTTGTTCCCATACCATCGGTTCTTCTTTGAGCATAAGGTTGCAATAAATCATTTGGCCCTGGAGCGCAGGAATTGATCCAGTTTTTGCGATGTGTTGAAGGGTTTCTAATGAGACATCTAGAGCCCATTTTTTTTCATGCTGTTCAATGGGTTCCACATGAGAGCCACTGTATACATTAGAATAGAAACTGACCCAGGTCTCCTCCCAAATCGGATTGAGCATTGCTTGTTTGTGCCTCCCATTATTATGATTTATTAGTGTCCAAATACTTTTCATATTTTAGGTCAGTAGTGTTTTGAGCATTAGTTTGCTATCTTTCTGTAGGAGGAGATATCTATTGCTTTTCATCCAGTTTTTGAATATCTGTTTAACTTTTTTTATTTTTACACTTTTAATTAAATCTACAGTTATTTATTGAGTTTTTTATTACATTTATTTGTTTTCTCATTTCTTTTTTCTCTTGTGTTGAATCTCTTCTATGTAAACATGTGGGAGATTTAGTTGTGAGGATTGGGTCTTTGGCTGGGCACATGATGCAATTTTGTTTACTATAAAGTTTGTAAAGGTAATTCCATCATTTTTCACTCAAGTGTGTTTGTAAACCAGTACTCTCTTATTAATCTATTCATTCACTCGGTACCTTTCCGGCTCCAGTGTGGCATTCCTTTTTATTTATTGTATGCCGTGTTTTATCAATTTTTTTATTACCTATAATTTTGTGGGTGGGGAAAACATTGCCAATAACAGACTGTGAATATGTGCAATGTCTACTGTTGCTTGGTAAGTATGTATTCTTTTTAATTTTTCCTCTAATTGTTTACAGTACACATTGAGTACATGGGAAATATATGTACGTTCTGATTACAAAACAAACAGAATCATTCCACAGTACATACTTCTCAATAACCGGCCGCTCCACCACCGTATTCAAAAGAGGCATCGGCTCAAGTTGCCCTACTCTTGTTCACCTCCCCTTTCCCAGCCGTTCACACCTGACAGACTGCCGAGCAGTACAGACTTGGGCTCCTGAATCCTACAACAATTGGAGCCCAGGGTGGATACAATAAGCACTCGCACACACACCTACACATCCACATCCACACACACACAAATGCACAGAGTTTTGTTTTATGTTTGATCTACAGTAAATATAGTCATGCTAGTTGAAAGCTTTCATAAGGTCTATCTTCTAAATTACTTTTAAAATGAATCTACAATACCATCCCTTCGCTCACATTCCCTCATCCCATTCAGTACTGACTGTATTCCAAGATATCAAGTAATACAGATCTTAGCTCAGCTTAGCCTCACAGTACTGCAGTTGGTGCCAGGACATATACATGTGCACACACACAGACACACACTCTCTTTTAATTGTTTTCTTTATGTTTACTTTACAGTAAATATATTAACGCAAGTTGAGGGTCCATCATACAGTACTTCTTCAGAATCACTTTTGAGATGAGGCTAAAGAAACATCCTATTACTGCTCTTCCATCCCACAAACATATGAGCACCTGAATGAGAGCTGACTTTATTAAACCCCACCATGGTCGAACCCCGGGTCTTGTGGGCTGAACCTGCACTCTCCTCTCTGTGAGTTTGCAATGAAACAGTTTCAATGAGTACTATTCTATGTACAACATTTTACATAGGTCCATAATCTGAGGCTATACACGTACTCCATTCTGGGTAGGTAGAAGTCGCCCATGTGAAAAATGTGCAAGATACTCTGTGCAGGTGATTAGTGTCTCCTTAACCGTGGCACCTTCCACCCACAGCCACCAGATACAAACATTCTGCATTCGTGAAAAAAGGACAAAGAGAAAAAAATAAGCACAAACCAAGGCACATATTTCAATAAAGAAACACCACTGACATTTGCAGAGGTGTAATGTGCTAAGTGAGTTGTGTGGGAGTTACCATTGCAAATTCCTACCCCAAAATGCAAAATAAATTCATTAAAAACTCTGCCCAAGCACTTTGCTATTTGTATTCGTTCGTGTTACACAGAGACAGCATTGGTTGTCATGAGGATCAGAAGCTGTGCTATTATATCCCTGGATGTACCCAGTAAACCAATCCTCGGCATAAAGGTATATACAGAGACTATCTTCAGCTAGCCAGTAAGTGCACACAACTTCTTGGCCAGCCAATCTGCAAGACGTTCTTCTGCTCCAAGCATACATAAAGTGCAACCTCATATTGTATTGTCTATGACACCATTTGAGTAGTAGGAAGGGTAGCAAACATGTTCCTATTTTAATTATTTGGTTCTGTACTTAAATTACAGAAAGGGAACTGTTGGGGTCTGGTGGAGGTTGGATTTGAAGCAGGCTCTAATGGCTGGTTCATATTTAGAGTAGTGTGCCCTGTAACTCCACTACCACTAAAGTACTGGTGAAGCCTGTCGAAAATAGATGAGCCCATAACTCACCATGTTCAGGAGCAAGACATGTCATGGCCAATTTGATAGATGGAAGAACTACTTTAACTTGTGAGTGCATATTTTTCTATTTGCAATTGGTACTAGAAGTGAGAACGCAAGCGCAAATAAAATGAAAATAAGGCAATAAGATATTGGATGAGGTCGTAACCAACCCCAGCTCGATGGCTTTTCAACCCCTGAGGCAAATGCACTCACAGATACACAACCAACGCTGAAAAGATAAAGCCCAAAGAAGCATATATGAGCTTTAGCACATCATGCTGCCTAACCAGGTTCTTGGTGTGGGCAAACATGTGGCATGGGCAGTCACGTTTCCCTCTCAGTCTAACTCCAACCTCTGGATTGAGTTGAGTGGTGCAGTTAGTTTCCACCTAGACATACCATTGATGGGAAAATAAGACATGTATCAATCAGGAGTCACTCAACGAGACAGCGGGTCTCGTTCATCTAGTGGCAATGGTTACTACATATCTCAGAGATATCTCAATGACAAGTACTGTGGTGCACACATCAATTGAGAATAATTGTCCTCGTTAACTCGAAACTCTGTTGCTTAGGAAGGTTAAAAGTAGTTTCTGGTAGACACTGGGTAGAAATTAATTCCACACTTGGAAAGCACTGTTTGCAAATGTATTGGTCTAGTATTTGCATTCCAAAAAACTGGTAACGCTTAGGTTAAAAATAAATGTGCTGTATTAGTTATGTCAGATGCAGACATTTTCAGTATAATATGTAATAATTGATACATCTCTGACACATCTTTAATCCAGCTAAAATGTATCAAACTGTCACAGAATCTAAAGGACGATGCCGTGATGAGCCAATTATGCTCCACTTAAGGAAGCCCTCATGAAACCAGGCCATTAGTGACTCCTCCGGTGTTGATAAATGACACACTTTTGGTTACAAAATGATGCATCTTCAGACCCGCAGGACATTGCCGCCGAACAGAGCATCAACCACTGCAAATACATTCCACAATTCACATAAAAAGCTCTCACACAGAGACTATATCCGATATGAATTGCAAGAAAAAAATAAGATAAAGACAATGTATTTACAACAAAATCATCTATCCACTTGGATAACTTACACGTAGCGTCTTGTCACCTCTAAAATCTAGCACTTCACAAACCTTCAATACACGTTTTGCTGTTCTTTTCCAACTCTAGCAAACAACCCTAATTCTCCAAATACAGCACATTTTCCCTTCACATATACTACACATAACAGGAGTGATTGTTATTTAAGTGGACATCATTCAACTGTGCTGCTTGGCTTTCTTTTCCATCAAGCATACATGGAGGCACTCACTCCATGGCAGTTGGGGTGCCTGGGTCTCATAATGGGGAATTGTCGAAGAGTACTGCTAATCCTGCTCAATGGTGAATGAGTTGGCTGTCATTCTCAGCTAGCCCAGCTGCAATAGCATGCCTATACTCAATGCCCAATTGAGATGCAGGTAATCTATGCTATTCGTGCAGTGCGTTGTTGGGTGGTCTTGTCATTTCATAGGCTTTTAGGATGTTACATAGTTGTAGGTATTGTTAAACAGTAGGTTGTGTGCCTTACTGCATGCCTGGGTGCCTGACTATTGCACCCACTCATGCCACACTCTGCCTAGGATAGGGGTGATATTAGCAATAATCTATTCAGGGATCTTTTGCTATCTATTACAAGAACTGTAGTAACAGCCAGGATTGTGTTTGTAAGGGCCTAGAAAAAATGTCAGGAATACAAGCGATTGGGAATTTTGAGCGGTCTAGCCATGTCATTTTTTTTCTGAATTGTAACATGCATCATGCAGTGACAACAGTTTTGCAATGTATGCATGAGAATGGCAGTAGTCCTGTGGGACGCAGTCTCATCCAATTCTCATTACTTGCTCTGTGTACATAATGGGTGTCAGTCTTGCTACTTGCAAAATATCCATGTACGATGGGCCATCTGGGTCTCTACGTATACTGGTTGGGCGCTGTTCCATGGCATCATGGCGGGAAACCAGGAAACTGGCACATAAGTCTCTCACTATCAAATGAACATCACAATTTGTATTTTCATTGACTGGTTCTGGTCCTGTTGATGGTATAGACGCCCCTTTGTCTGCTGTCGGACCAATGACACATATGTACTGCCCAGTACAGCAATCACTTTGGGTACATAGACTGTTGCATAGAAATGTGGCTTGGTGCGTCACGGAGGTGGGAATGAAAATGGGATTTGGCCCATGCCTCACTAAAGCATAAGCACCTGTACAGCCATTTTAGTGAAGGTTCGCTTGGACATGCCATGTAGCATGCTGAGGATGTGCTGAAATGTACGCATTGCTATGACGAGCAAGACAGCTGCCAGCTTCAATAAGGATTGGATGGAGTCTCCTGATGTTGATCCCACTCTGGGGGTCTGTCTATGCCAGGGTGAACAGGTCTGCTATTGGGTCCTTCCTCAGCGAGTGTGAATATTTGCTAATCTATCACTTCGAGCCACTGTGGAGGATTTGGCATGAGGTATTGGTGGAATCCTCAACACACGTCTTCTCTGCCAGTTCCCTTGTCTGCAGCTTTACTGCATGGCTCTGGAGCTCCATGAAGAGTTGAACATTGTGCAGGGCATGATCCATATTTATTTAGGGCTTTATGTTGTTTGGGATTGCATTTGGGGTGGTGTGACCCTTAAATGTGTGTTTGGTATAATTATGAACACTGGTGCTTCAATTTGATTATTTACTATTTTTGAGAAGAATTACCATGTTTTTTTGTGGTATTTACGCAGTATGTCACCTTGTAATGCTATGGAATTAATGTTTTCTTTTTTTGGGGCTAATTCCTCCACAGGAATGTGTACTTGTGGAATTAAGTAAGTAAGTAAATAAGCAGAGGAATAATCACTGAGTTTCTGTTACTTTAAATTTGGTGGTGCAGCAAAAGTGGCTGAAATTCTGCTCCGCCACTTTCTCCTGTTACCACCAAATTAATAATAGGACCTGTTATTTAAGGACTCACTTTTGACCTGCATCATAACCTCTCTCACAAACACCACTACATTCAATTTAAGGCCCAATTTGCAAAGTGTTTTTGCATGGGATTGCAACGTTGTAAAACGCTTTTGTAAATCAGGCCCTTAGTGTGATATACAAACAAAACCAAAAAAAATGTATTATTATATTTTACCATGCTTCTTAGACACATTAACAGTTAAATCAACATGTTCTTCTGATAACTTTTGATAACATCAATTGGAACACGTGTGCAAATCAGTCACGCATTGTATCACTTATCTGTACAAAACCTTTCATTAACATATCCTGGTACAACTACGCTGACGATACCAAAATGATCCTAAGAATTCCCATGTTTGGCACCAACCCCCATCCCGACCTTGAAGCTTGTCTCTGTGACATTGACCGATGGATGACATTAAACCAACTCCTTTTGAACCCTGTTAAAACCGGAATCATGGTGTACGGCAATACTGCCCTTCTGCCACATATCCGCTCCCATTGCCCCCCCACTTCGATCTAGTGAAAAACCTAGGCTGCATTATGGACACTCTCCTGTTAGATCAACAATGTGTGAAAATGCTGTGACTACCACATCTAAATTCTCAGATGCATTTTTCCCTTCTCTCCTACCCGAACAAACTTGCCGCAGTTATGTCTATTGTGATTTCGAGACTGGACTATGCCAACTCCCTATACCTAGGAGGTCCTGCTGACCAACTCAACAATCTACAAAGAGGCCAAAATGCTGCTGTAAAACTGCTCCTCACCCTGGGTCAAAGGGACCACATTTCACCAGCTCTCTGAAGCCTCCACTGGCCCCCAGTCGGAGGAAGGGCCCCCTTCAAGACCCTATGCATCACTCACCGAGCACCTTAAGATCAAGCACTGCCCTCGTTCTAATGATTCCAACCTCTAACTCTGTCAGGATCGGAGGATCCGCCTTCTCCACTTTGGCCCCAACTCAGTTGAACTCACTCCCTCCACATAGTCAATACAACCAAGACCATATGACCTTGCATACACCTCTAAAAACATGGCTCTTTCTGTAATGCCAACAATGATCATCTGTGGCGACTGAGTCCTTGCAACCCAATGACAAATACTCAAAGAGATCCTGAGCAATGACGCTACTGTATACATTTATTAGGTCACTATCAAGCAAATGCATGCTTGAAATCCGGAATAGAGTACTCCTTACATCATAACTCCACCCAAACACTTACCTCCCATATCACTATGCTTACTCTATGCTCTACACCAACACACAATTAGAGGGCAGCTACACCCCTCAATCAATTTCGGCCTAGCTGCTCGCATACAAACACAATAAAACACAGTTATACCCATGACAAACCAGCCATGCTGCACACATAAGCATCCTACAGAGGCCTAACGCAGCCAGAACGCAGTCTTGGTGTCCACCCTCCAGACTGTACACATTAAACTGATATCAATACCACCACACCTAATGCTATTATGCAGCTACCATCATGCAATTGCATCAGCTGCACAAAAAACTGCACCCAAGCACCCTATTACACTTTACTCTCTCAACTGACATGGACTACGTTTCAGAGGGCGTTCAACCTATCAGTGCTCTGAGGTCATACCAATGATATATAGAGCGCTATATAAATGCCCAATAACAGAACAGAACATAACATAACAATCTGTCTGGCAGTTTTTTTTTGAGACACATGTGAATATCTAAGATGGGCCAGAATAACATTGCAAGTTGACTACTGTTGAAAATGTTCAGCCTTTAGCCAGACTGACTTAATTTCGGATCTGCCACCCATCCAACACTATTCTTTCCATACTCTTCTTTTAAAGACAATGCTTGACAACTCACAATCAAGGCATGATTCATGGGTCATTCCTGTGGACCACCGCCATTGTAGGGGGTATCTACCAGGCTACACAGTCTCGCAGCCTACACCAGGTATTGCCATGCATAACCGCACAACCTTATGTTTGCCGGCATATCTGTATGTCCAGAACCCTGGCAGAAAGGCAAACAGTGGTCCAGGATTTTTCTATTCAGGATGCGCTGGCTGCCAAAATATCCAAGTTGCAGGAGAAAATCCTAGCCAAAGAAACACTTCTAGACAATAACATATCCTTAAAATTACTTCAGGACCTGAAAATAGGCAACCCAGAAGGTCAATTCAAGTATGCTCAGGTCAATCAAGCACATGTCCAGGAGGTTATAGCTGGCCTCAAACCCTCAAATTGCAAAGGAGACTGCCTTCCAGCCAAATTAATCAAACAGTGTGCCCCCTCACTCTCCCCTATGATAACAAACTTTGTCAATGCCTCCTTCAAAACATTTTCTGTCCCCACCAGCATCAAGGAAAGCGTGGGTTACGCCACTCCTAAAAAAACCTACACGAGACCCCTCATTTCCTACCAACTACCGACCCATCACCACAGTCCCCCTTTTGCTGAAAATAATAGATACAATTGCGAACACCCAAATCCAAGCTCACCTGGAAGTAAATAACTTACTAGGAGCCAGACAATCAGGATTCCAGCCCAACCATAGCACGGACACGGCCCTACTGGATCTTAAAATCCAAATGGACACCATCAGGCACTCAGGCAACCTTTGTATTCTACTTTTATTAGACTTATCGGCTGCCTTTGACCTGGTGGACGATGATAAGCTATGCACTACATTGGCAGAAAACTTCCATCTCTCCCAAGATGCTACAGACTGGGTGAAATCCTTCTTAGCAGACCGAACCTACAGAGTCACAATAGGCAAAGCCTCAGCAGATCTGATCCCAGTTCCCATCAGAGTCCCACAAGGATCTGCCTGTCACCCACACTATACAACGCCTATACTAAACTTCTCTTTGCTGCCCTGGATGTCTTGGGTGTCATCTACACAACCTTTGCTGATGACACCCCGATCCTAATACCTATTTCAAGGAACCACGAGCAAGACACAATCTTAGTAAACAAAATCTATGCAATAATATAGAAGTGGATGGCAATCAACAGTCTTTGCCTCAATGATGAAAAGACAGAGATCCTCATTATTGGTTTTCCCTCTAAAATCAACGCACTCTTAACTCAATACTAAACCATCATCATCAATGGTACCCCAATCCCTATCCTCAACCAAACCAAAACCCTGGATGTTTATCTCGACTCAAACCTTACTATGACAAAGCACATTAATGCACTCTCCTCATCTACTGCTTACACAACCAAGCTAATCTCACTTAGTCGACAATTTCTGACCCCTCAAAACTGCATTACCCTTGCATGTGCACTAATACTGTCCAAACTGGATTATTGTAATGTACTACTCCTGGGCATGTCCAAAGCCAATCTGGATGAATTACAACTTCTTCAAAATAAAGCCCTAAGAGCAGCCTTTGGCATTAAAATGTATGACCACATTTCAAAGACCAGAAAGGACATCCATTGGCTACCTATGAAGTCGAGAATCCTCTTCAAAACACTGTGCATCATGCATAAATGCCTATCTCAAACTGCGCCTATCTACCTAACTAACACAGTGACAACCAAGAAATCAACAAGAACACTAAGATCTAATTACAATTCCCAACTTCAGGCCCCACACTATAAAATCTCTAAAGTGGGAGGATCAAGTTTTCAGGTCGTAGCGCCTAAAACTTGGAACTCCCTCCCAGTGCTACTGAGAGAGGAAACTGTGCACTCAGCTTAAAAAAAATAACTAAAGACCTGGCTCTTTAATAGAGACTAGGGCTGAATCGCCTCCCTACCTGACACCACTGCTTAGATAACCTTTTGCTGTCAATACCTAGGGTACAACTCAAAATAACAGTTTTCCCAAGAACACTGCTTTTGACTAGTGCATATGTATCCCTGACTAGTGTTGTAAATCAATGTTGAATATCCATATCTGTAATCTAACTTCATGTGTGTAACTTTGCCTCCAATGCAACCAGAAATGTTAATCTCTATGTAACCTTCGCCGTGACTCCCAAGGGTTTGGGCCTATAACAAATGCCATAAATAAAATTAAAATAAATAAGACAGTCTGGTAAGCAGATCAGGTTTCTAGGGTGTCAGGAACAGAGCAGTCATTAAAAAGACAACCTAGGGGAGGGTGAACCACAGCAGAACACAGAACAATATACAAAAGAACAAAGCAGTCGACAAATGTAAACCTAGAAGAATGCAGCAGAACACAAACCAATACAATGCAAAACAGGGAAGTCAATGAGGAAGAGCAAAGAGGGCGCATGGCTGCAGGAGGCTGGAGAAGGGGGGGTGTGAGGCACATGCGATATGGAGTTCCGAGGGACCACACAGTCAGGGAGGCGCCGCTGTGAGTGAACTGCACACAACCGCTGCAGCACGAGAATGTAACTTTTACAAATTCACAACTTACCTGTCCTTACCCCAGCACCGGTTGATGTTGGCGAACAGAGATACTGACCAGCACTGTTGACGATGGGCCCATTTCATGGGTTGGACTTTGCAAGTGCATGCAATTTGCTGGGAAACGCGAAAGCTGATATTTTCCTAAGGATCATTTTGAGTAGGAAACATTCATGAAGTGGAGGGGAAAAGCTAATATCTATTGTAGCATGAACTATTTTGGATCAGGTCAAAACCTTGAATCAATATATAATTCATGGCCATCTTTTATAACATGGCATAGATGCCATTTAAAGGACTAGCTGACATGTGTCAAGAAGATGGTGACAGTGTGGTGACAAGGTGGTGACAAGTCTCAGACAATACATATAACCTACTATACATTGTATTCACTACTCAAATGTCTAAGGGTGATCCGTATTTATGGCCTGGCCTGTCATCAAGAACAAAGACAAATTCTATAAAAGCATATAAATCCATACTTAGAGTCATCAATGTATAAGTATTTATTTTATGTCACAATATCTGACAAGACAATGTCATTTCTCAAACTGAGACATCAAACGTAAGAGGAAGATATATCATATACGTACTGTGGAAGACCTTAATGCATATTCAAAGAGAGTCAAGCTAGTCGTATCCAGTCTTTCCAACATTTATTCATAGGCATCATGGTTGACTCAGTCACGGTATGCATGTGAGCACTTCTCTTCCTTGGACAACTGGATGGTCCCCCTTGCTGTCTCGTGGCCTGGAGGCCTTTGAACCCACCCACCACCTGCCTTAAAGGTAAGCCCTCTGGGTTGTTTATGGGGGATTTTGACTTTGTGATGTGGCGCCTTCCTGGATATGTGCATTTGCACACGGCAGCAATATGATTGCATTATTCAGTGATTGTGGCCACAGCAACCTGAAGCCCTGAGCTTTCAGGGTGCATTTCATCACTCTCTTGGGCCTACAACTGCCTCTTTCATCATGGCCGCTGCTATTTTTTGCATTTGTGCTGGTTTCACCTACTGTTCGCCTGGCTGCTTGTGATTGGTTCTCTCCTGATTCTTCAGCACCAATCAAGCAAGCCGGCAGGCAAAAGTTGGCCCAACTCTAAAGCCTGCAAGGTAAGGCCCCTGTCTGCTCCCTGTCCGCTACTAGGCCGTGCCAGAGGGTCCGCTCCAATGACCTGCCCTTTCACTCCTCTTTCCCACCACCTTTGCCTCCCAACTCACCTCATCTATCCTCCCCATATTGTATGCATTTGATGCCTGTGTGCCTGCCACTTGTATTTCGCTGTCTCCGCCCCCCTGTGTATGCATGTGATGCCTGTGTACCTGCCACTTGTTTTTCACTGTCCCTTCTGTTGTATGCATATGATGCCTGTTTGCCTTCACTTGTATTTTGCTGCCCCCTGTTGTATGCATGTGATGCCTTTGTGCCTGCCACTTGTATTTTGCTGCCCCCCCTGTTGTATCTATATGATACCTGTGTGCCTGCCACTTATATTTCGCTGTTCCCCCTTTTGTATGCATGTGATCCTTCTTCTTGCCCCCCAAGGCAACCCTCTCCTGCTATCCCCCTGCATCAACAATTTCTCCCTGCCAATTGTGGGAGTTTGTATTGATGCATTATGGTCACAACATCATCGCCTTGTTGCTGAGTCTTTGATTTGACTTTTTGCACTCATGTGACTCACGCTGTTTCACCCATCGCAAATCTCGTCGTTCTCATGTTGGACTTACTTAAGCATCATGCTATCATGGTGATCTTGAATCATGTTGTGCCCATCTACGACTTGAATCCTGGCTTGCACTTGCTGATCTCTTGCAACATTTTGTGTTCAGTATTGACCTCCGCAACTTGTGCTCTCTCCACTTGCTTATGTGCTCTAAAACACTGTATTTTGCCTGCTTTGCTTCTTCTTCTCTTTCACCACACCCACTGCTTCTCAGTCTTCTCTTACTCTCCTTGTCTTTCCCCTCGTTCCTCTCCCCCCTCCCTCATTATATTGTATACACATACTCTATCAGAACTGTCATCAGACCTAGTACGATAGTCGCTTGTTTCGTTCCCCTCCTTCCTCCCTCCGTCTCACCTTTTGTCAATCTCCAGCACTACCATAAATGTCATCAGGCATAGTACGATAGTCGCTTCTTTGTTCTCCTCCTTCCTACCTCCCCCAATCTCTCTCCATTAGTTTAGTCAATCTCCAGCACTACCAGAAATGTCATCATACCTAGTACGATAGTCGCTTGTTCTGTTCCCCTTCTTACTCCCCACTTCCTTCACCTTTTGTCATTCTTCAGCACTACCAGAAATGTCACCAGGCCTAGTACGACAGTCGCTTGTTTTGTTCCCCTCCTTTCCCCCTCACCTTTTGTCAATATCCAGCACTACCAGGAATGTTGTCAGGCCTAGTATGATAGCCACTTGTTTTGTTCCCCTCCTCCCCCCCACCCTCCCTCATCTTTTGTCAATCTGCAGCACTACCAGAAATGTCATCATTGCAAGTACGATAGTCGCTTGTTCTGTTCCCCTTCTTCCTCCCACCTTCATTCACCTTTTGTCATTCTTCAGCACTACCAGAAATGTCGCCAGGCCTAGTACGACAGTCGCTTGTTTTGTTCCCCTCCTTTGCCCCTCACCTTTTGTCAATATCCAGCACTACCAGGAATGTTGTCAGGCCTAGTACGATAGCCACTTGTTTTTTTCCCCTCCTCCCCCCCCACCCTCTCCCATCACCTTTTGTCAATCTCAAGCACTACCAGAAATGTTGTCAGGCCTAGTATGACAGTTAATTTTTTACATTCTTAATGTTTCAAGGCCTTGTAGGAATCTCATTGTATTTTCCCTTGTTCCCTCCCTTGCCTTTAAGAGCTTTGAAACACATGTGTACATAGGTACTATACAAATAAACTACCAATCAATCAATCAATCAAGCCTGAAGGAAAAGTGATATATCAAGGAAACATACTAGCAGAGGTGCAACACAAGTCTGCTAATATCAACTATGTGTATACAGTGTGAGTGTGTTTAGAGACAGAGAGTGGGTGTGTATGTGGAATAAATGAACCACTGAACAGATGAGACAACAGCCCTGAGAAGAAACAATTTAATAATGTGATGAATTATGTTATGCAATTTTTCAAACATTACTAAAGTGTTGTGAAAGAGGAGTTGCACCGGTGAAAATGAAATGTGCTTGGAATTAGCTCTAGGTCATACACTGCCCTTCTACAAGGAATCATTGTCATAAAATCATAGAATACAGGGCAAAAAACATACTGGAGCACTGTACTAAGATCATTTGAAGAATCAACGGAAAATAGAAAGCAAAAGCTTTTGGCAAATAAGGAAAGCAAGTACCTCCTATTGAAATTTGTACATGTTGCTTTTCTTTTTTATTGGGAGATTTGGCAATATTGTCCACACATCTCAACACTATTTTCACCTAAATATATCTTCAATACTTATGATAGACAGGTTTTCAAGCATCTTTTAAATATTTACCACAAGGTGCCTCCTTGCCATTCAATGAGTTTGGAGAACTGGCACCTTCATGCACAGTGCTGGTCACAGGCACCCGTTGGGATCATGGGTGATTTATGTGCCCTTTAAAGTCCTCGTCAGATGACAATCACTCCCATTAACAATGCACTTACCTTGATGGAATTTTGAGCATCAACTGGGCCCACCTCACAGTTGTAACTTTGTAGGCATTCACCAAATTATGAGTTTTACACCTGTCGCATTTATTTATTTACTATACAAAATTACAAACCTAATACATATCATTACAAATGAAAAAACAAACAATCATAACTGTTACAATCATTAAAATGCAATTTTACATTTGTTCATATAATGTATCTATAAATTGATATAATCTACTAAAATAATTCTATCTTCAATGCATTTTTGCATTTGTCAATCATCAATCTATTTGTTGAGCTCTCATTCGAAAAGATTGCACATTTTCAAGAAGTGAACCACTCTAATTAACAAAGAGGAAGGAGAACCTTGCAAAAGATATCTCCAGAAGTTTGTGGACTTCAGTGAACCATTTGAGTGAACAAACTTCGAAAAGAGATATTTTCTTAGTAGCTGCAATACCTCACAATGAATCAGTAAGTGCTTTAGAGCTTCTACCTCTATAGGGCAATATCTACATATAGCAGTTTCCTGGGATTTCTGTATAGCTTTAATTTCCACAGTTTGTAGGATGTTAAATCAGAACCTTAAGAAAATGTCTCTATACCGACTATCTGGTGACTGCATTAAGTATTTCTGTAAGGTTCCTTTCTTTTTACATTTGGAAGAAATTTCCCTGTACAAACTATACTGCAATCACATGTGTTAATCCAATCCATTTCCATATTTTCTTTTTGACTTAGACTGGATCATCACAGAGTAAGTCAATATGCACTTCAAAAAATTGTGATAATATGATCTCAAACAAGTCAGCAAATTACCCTCTTTCTTTTCGTTGTTGAATTTCACCTAAGAAGGTGTTACAGATCGAATGTATTCCACCCATCAGTATCTTGCGGTACAGGAATATAGTGCTCAGATATTCAACAGACAAAAAGGAGTTCAGTCCTAGTTCATAGTGAATTAGGTAATGGGGACACAATTAGGGAGATACAAAGCTTTCCACTACATCAGACCTTCGAGTTCGTCTAGTTCCAGATCATCAACCCTAGCGTAAATATTAAAGCCTTAAAGCAGTGCAGGAATTGCTTTGGTTGTATACAATGGAATAAGCAGCCTGAGAGAAAAGCAACCGTGTGTTTTAGCAATTTATGTCATTTGTACTGCCAATTGTCTGGCCTTTGCCCATACATTTTCTCTATAAGGCTTTATTTCAGAAGGTCTTACCAACAGACAAAACTAGATATTTTGCATTTTGAGCAGGTAAAATATGTTGGTCATTCGATATCCATTTAATTGTATTTGCATTATCTCTGTCATCTTCAAAACTCAAGATGCAAGATTAGTTTGTTTAGTGTTGCATATTCGTCAAACTTCTCCAACAATCGCTGCAACCCTACCTGTGTTCTATCAAGGATGAGTATATCATCTGCATAGGTGACACAGAAACATCGCTCATCATCTAGTTTAGGGGATTTAATGGTGGCTCTTCACAAGAACTCCCATACATCAGCCAGATATATGTTGAAGAGACATGCTGCTGGGATGCATCACTGTCTTAAACCACAATAGGTTTTTATTGGGGTTGTTACCACACCCTGATGATTCAGACTGATTTTAATCATTGCGTTTTTATGTAGATGGATAAGCAAATCAAGAATGTGTGCTGCAATACCCCACTCAGCAAGCTTTCTCCCCAATCTTGTTTTATCAATGGAATCAAAAGAAAAGCTAAAATCTGTACTCGCGACATACAGCAGATCTCCGCCTGCCTTACATGCCTGATTAATTAGGGATTGGATAAGAAGACTGCTTGCATCGGTCCCTATTACAAGCCTAAAGCTCATCTAAAATTTTGATAAAAAATATTGGGCTTGAGACCAATCCTCAATTTCTTTCAGAAGGCATCTGGCAAAGATCTTACTCTCAATTTCCTTGATTGCTATAGGTCACAATTCACCCGATCATATTGGTTTCCTTGTTTAAATGCCGGAACTATTATGGAAAGAGACCACGTAGTTAGAATATTTTTGGTTTACAGAATATTTGAAAATAGAGTATGAAATATTTGTTCCCATATCATCGGTTCTTCTTTGAGTATTAGGTTGCATACATCATTTGGCCCTGGAGTGCAGGAATTGATCCAGGTTTTGCGATGTGTTGAAGGGTTTCTAATGAGACATCTAGAGCCCATTTTGTTCATGTTGTTCAATGGGTTCCACATGAGAGCCACTGCATACATTAGAATAATAACTGACCCAGGTCTCCTCACAAATTGGATTGAGCATTGCTTGCTCGTGCCTCCCATTCTTATGATTTATTAGTGTCCAAATACTTTTCATATTTTAGGTCAGTAGTGTTTTGAGCATTAGTTTGCTATCTTTCTGTAGGAGGAGATATCTATTGCTTTTCATCCAGTTTTTGAATATCTGTTTAACTTTTTTTATTTTTACACTTTTAATTAAATCTACAGTTATTTATTGAATGTTTTATTACTTTTATTTGTTTTCTCATTTCTTTTTTCTCTTGTGTTGAATCTCTTCTATGTAAACATGTGGGAGATTTAGTTGTGAGGCTTGCGTCTTTGGCTGGGCACATGATGCAATTTTGTTTACTATAAAGTTTGTAAAGGTAATTCCATCATTTTTCACTCAATTGTGGTTGTAAACAAGTACTCTCTTATTGATCTATTCATTCACTCCATACCTTTCCGGCTCCAGTGTGGCATTCCTTTTTATTTATTGTATGTCGTGTTTTATCAATTTTTTTATTACCTATAATTTTGTGTGTGGGGAAAACATTGCCAATAACTGACGGCGAATATGTGCAATGTCTACTGTTGCTTGGTAAGTATGTTTTTTTTATTTTTCCCCTCCTTGTTTACAGCACACATTGAATACATGGGGAATATATGTACCTACTGATTACAAAACAAACAGAATCATTCCACAGTACATACTTCTCAATAACCGGCCACTCCACCACCGTATTCAAAAGAGGCATCGGCTCAAGTTGCCCTACTCTTGTTCACCTCCCCTTTCCCAGCCGTTCACACCTGACAGACTGCCGAGCAGTACAGACTTGGGCTCCTGAATCCTACAACAATTGTAGCCCAGGGTGGATACAATAAGCACTCACACACACACATACACATCCACATCCACACACACACACAAATGCACAGTGTTTTGTTTTATGTTTGATCTACACTAAATATAGTCATGCCAGTTGAAAGCTTTCATGAGGTATATGTTCTAAATTACTTTTAAAATGAATCTGCAATACCATCCCTTCACTCAAATTCCCTCATCCCATTCAGCACTGACTTTATTACTCCTTGGCCAGCCAATCTGCAAGACGTTCTTCTGCTCCAAGAATACATAAAGTGCGACCCCATATTGTATTGTCTATGACACCATTTGAGTAGTAGGAAGGGTAGCAAACATGTTCCTATTTTAATTTTTTGGTTTTGTACCTAAATTACCGAAAGGGAACTGTTGGGGTCTGGTGGAGGTTGGATTTGATGCAGGTTCCAATGGCTGGTCCATATTTAGAGTAAAATGCCCTGTAACTCCACTACCACCAACGTTCTGGTGAAGCCTGTCGAAAATAGATGAGCATTAATACAGCCCATAACTCACCATGTTCAGGAGCAAGACATGTCATGGGCAATTTGATAGATGGAAGAACTACTTTAACTTGTGAGTGCATATTTTTCTATTTGCAATTGTTGCTAGAAGTGAGAACGCAAACGCAAATAAAATGAAAAAAAGGCAATAACAATAAGATGTTGGATGAGGTCGTAACCAACCCCAGCTCGATGGCTTTTCAACCCTTCAGGAAAATATACTCACAGATACACAACCAACACTGAGAAGATACAGCCCAAAGAAGCATACATGAGCTTTAGCACATCATGCTGCCTAAACAGGTCCTTGGTGTGGGCAAACATGTGGCATGGGCAGTCACGTTTCCCTCTCAGTCTAACTCCAACCTCTGGATTGAGTTGAGTGGTGCAGTTAGTTTCCACCTAGACATACCATTGATGGGAAAATAAGACATGCATCAATCAGGAGTCACTCAACGAGACAGCGGGTCTCGTTCATCGAGTGGCAATGGTTACTACATATCTCAGAAATATCTCAATGACAAGTACTGTGGTGCACACATCAATTGAGAATAAATGTCCTCCTTAACTCGAAACTCTGTTGCTTAGGAAGGTTAAAAGTAGTTTCTGGTAGACACTGGGTAGAAATTAATTCCACACTTGGGAAGCACTGTTTGCAAATGTATTGGTCTAGTATTTGCATTCCCAAAAACTGGTAACGCTTAGGTTAAAAATAAATGTGCTGTATAATTTATGTCAGATGCAGACATTTTCAGTATAATATGTAATAATTGATACATCTCTGACACATCTTTAATCCAGCTAAAATGTCTCAAACTGTCACAGAATCTAAAGGACGATGCCGAGATGAGCCAATTATGCTCCACTTAAGGAAGCCCTCATGAAACCAGGCCATTAGTGACTCTTCCAGTGTTGATAAATGACACACCTTTGGTTACAAAATGATGCATCTTCAGACCTGCAGGACATTGCCGAATAGAGCATCAACCACTGCAAATACATTCCACAATTCACCCAAAAAGCTCTCACACAGAGACTATATCAGTTATGAATTGCAAGAAAAATAAAATAGAGACAATTTATTTACAACAAAATCATCTATCCACTTGGATGATTCACACGTAGCGTCATGCCACCTCTAAAATCTAGCACTTCACAACCCTTCAATACACGTTTTGCTGTTCTTTTCCAACTCTAGCAAACAACCCTAATTCTCCAAATACAGCACTTTTTCCTTTCACATATACTACACATAACATGAGTGATTGTTATTTAAGTGGACATCATTCAACTGTGCTGCTTGGCTTTCTTTTCCATCAAGCATACATGGAGGCACTCACTCCATGGCAGTTGGGGTGCCGGGGTCTCATAATGGGGAATTGTCGAAGAGTACTGCTAATCCTGCTCAATGGTGAATGAGTTGGCTGTCATTCTCAGATAGCCCAGCTGCAATAGCATGCCTATACTCAATGCCCAATTGAGATGCAGGTAATCTATGCTATTCGTGCAGTGCGTTGTTGGGTGGTCTTGTCATTTCATAGGCTTTTAGGATGTTACATAGTTGTAGGTATTGTTAAACAGTAGGGTATGTGCATTACTGCTTGCCTGGGTGCCTGACTATTGCACCCACTCATGCCACACTCTGCCTAAGATAGGGGTGATATTAGCAACAGTCTATTCAGGGAGCTTTTGCTATGTATTACAGGAACTGTAGTAACAGCTAGGATTGTGTTTGTAAGGGCCTAGAAAACATGTCAGGAATACAAGCAATTGGGAATTTTGAGCGGTCAAGACATGTAATTTTGTTTCTGAATTGTCACATGCATCATGCAGTGACAACAGTTTTGCAATGTAGGTATGACAATGGCAGTAGTCCTGTGGGACGCAGTCTCAGCCAATTCTCATTACTTGCTCTGTGTACATAATGGATTGTCAGTCTTGCTACTTGCAAAATATCCATGTACGATGTGCCATCTTGGTGTCTACGTATACTGGTTGGGCGCTGTTCCGCAGCACCATGGCATCATGGCAGGAACCCAGGAAATTGGCACATCAGTTTCTCACCATCAAATGGACATCACATGTAATTTGTATTTTCATTGACTGCTTCTGGTCCTTTTGATTGTATAGACGCCCCTTTCTCTGCGGTCGGACCAATGACACATATGTACTGCCCAGTACTGCAATCACTTTGGGTAAGTAGACTGTTGCATAGAAATGTGGCTTGGTGGGTCACAGAGGTGGGCAGGAAAATGTGATTTGGCCCATGCCTCACTAAAGCATAAGCACCTGTACAGCCATTTTAGTGAAGGTTTGCGTGGGCATGCCATGTAGCATGCTGAGGATGTGCTGAAATGTGTGCATTGCTATGACGAGCAAGACAGCTGCCAGCTTCAATAAGGATTGGATGGAGTCTCCTGATGTTGATCCCACTCTGGGGGTCTGTCTATGCCAGGGTGAACAGGTCTGCTATTGGGTCCTTCCTCAGCGAGTGTGAATATTTGCTAATCTATCACTTCGAGCCACTGTGGAGGATTGGGCCTGAGGTATTGGTGGAATCCTCAACACACGTCTTCTCTGCCAGTTCCCTTGTCTGCAGCTTTACTGCATGGCTCTGGAGCTCCATGAAGAGTTGAACATTGTGCAGGGCATGATCCATATTTATTTAGGGCTTTATGTTGTTTGGGATTGCATTTGGGGTGGTGTGACCCTTAAATGTGTGTTTGGTATAATTATGAACACTGGTGCTTCAATTTGATTATTTACTATTTTTGAGAAGAATTACCATGTTTTTTGTGGTATTTACGCAGTATGTCACCTTGTAATGCTATGGAATTAATGTTTTATTTTTTTGGGGCTAATTCCTCCACAGGAATGTTTACTTGTGGAATTAAGTAAGTAAGTAAATAAGCAGAGGAATAATCACTGAGTTTCTGTTACTTTAAATTTGATGATGCAGCAAAAGTGGCTGAAATTCTGCTCCGCCACTTTCTCCTGTTACCACCAAATTAATAATAGGACCTGTTATTTAAGGACTCACTTTTGACCTGCATCATAACCTCTCTCACAAACACCACTACATTCAATTTAAGGCCCAATTTGCAAAGTGTTTTTGAATGGGATTGCAACGTTGTAAAACACTTTTGTAAATCAGGCCGTTAATGTGATATACAAACAAAACCAAATAAAATGTATTATTATATTTTACCATGCTTATTAGACACCATAACAGTTAAATCAACATGTTCTTTTGATAACTTTTGATAAAGTTCAGTTGGAACACGTGTGAAAATCAGTCACGCATTGTGTCACTTATCTGTACAAAACCTTTCATTAACAACTCCTGTTACAACTACGCTGACGATACCAAAATGATCTTAAGAATTCCCATGTCTGGCACCAAACCCCATCCCAACCTTGAAGCTTGTCTCTGCGACATTGACCGATGTATGACAATAAACCACCTCCTTTTGAACCCTGTTAAAACCGAAATCATGGTGTATGGCAATACTGCCCTTCTGCCACATATTCGCTCCCATTCCCCCCATTCCTCGGCCCCGTTGACCCCCCGCTTTGATCTAGTGAAAAACTTAGGCTGCACTATGGACCCTCTCCTGTTAGATCAACAACGTGTGAAAATGCTGTTGACTACCACATCTAAATTCTCAGAAGCAATTTTCCCTTCCTCTCCTACCCGAACAAATTTGCTGCAGTTATGTCTATTGTGATGTCGAGACTGGACTATGCCAACTCCCTATACCTAGGAGCTCCTGCTTACCAACACAACAATCTACAAAGAGGCCAAAATACTGCCGCAAAACTGCTCCTCACCCTGGGTCAAAGGGACCACATCTCACCGGCTCTCCGAACCCTCCACTGGACTCCAGTCGGAGGAAGGGCCCTCTTCAAGACCCTATGCATCACTCACGAGCACCTTAAGATCAAGCACTGCCCTCGTTCTAGTGATTTCAACCTCTAACTCTGTGTAGATCGGAGGATCCGCCTTCTCCACCTTGGCCCCAACTCAGTTGAACTCACTCCCTCCACATAGTAGACACACCCAAGACTATATGACCGTGTGCACAGCTCTAAAAACGTGGCTCTTTCTGTAATGCCAACCATGATCATCTGTGGCGACTAAGTCCTTGCAACTCGATGACAAATGCGCTCAATGAGATCCCGAGCAATGACGCTATTGAATACTTTTATTAGGTCACTATCAAGCAAACTTACGCTTCAAATCCGGAATAGCGTACTCCTTACATCATAACTTCATCCAAACACTTGCCTCCCATATCACTATGCTTACTCTGTGCTGTACACCAACACACAATTAGAGTGCTGCTACAACCCTTAATCAATTTCAGCCTAGCTGCTCGCATACAAATACAATAAAATGCAATTACATCCCATGACAAACCGGCCATGCTGCACACATAAGCATCCTACACAGGTCTAACACAGCCAGAACCCAGTCTTGGTGTCCACCATCCAGACAGCACACATTCAACTGATATCAATACCACCACACCTAATGCTATTATGCAGCTACCATCATGCAATTGCAACAGCTGCACAAATAACTGTTGCACCCAAGCACTCTATGACACTTTACTCGCTCAACTGACATAGACTACGTTCCCAAAGGGCGTTCAACCTACCAGCGCTTTGAGATCATGCCAACGATATATAGAGCGCTATATAAATGTCCAATAACAGAACATAACATAATCTGTGAGACACATGTGAATGTCTCAGATGGGCTAGAATAACATTGCAAGTTCACTACTGCCTAAAGCCAGACTGACTTAATTTTTGATCTGCTACCCATTCAATGCTATTCTTTCCATACTCTTTTTTTTAATAACAATGCTTGACAACTCACACTCAGGGAGTAATTCATGGGTCATTCCTGCAGACCACCACCATAGTAGGTGGTATCTACCAGGCCACACAGTCTCGCAGCCTACACCAGGTGTTGCCATGCATAACTGCACAACCTTCAGTTTGCCGGCACATCTATATGCCCAGAACACTGGCAGAAAGGCAAGCAGTGGTCCAGGATTTGTATGGGGGGGGGCACAATTTCCCCGACTGCTAGGTGCTATTGATTGCACCCATGTTGCACAACGTCCACATAGAGCAACAGAGCACATCTACTGCAACCGAAAATATTGGCACCCCATCAATGTTCAGGTTGTGTGTGATGATAAAGGCATCATTACTGAAGTGTATGCCAACTATCCTGGTAGGACACATGATAGTTGCGTCTTCACGATGTTCCTGCTACGCTGGGTGGGCCCTGGAAGCTGGGATGCATGGTAACACATGGCTCATTGGTGAACATGAATGGCCATGCACATGCATGCACGTTGCACACAGACCAATAGACACTACCAACAAATGCCAATGACAACCATTCTCACCTCTACAGGGGACAGTGCCTGCCCTCTGAGTACATATATGTTGATGCTCATACGTAACCCCACCACACCTGCTGAGATAAGGTGCAACACTGCCCATATTGCGACTCAGGGCATAGTGGAGCACACATTCAGATTGCTTAAGTCACGTTTCCGTTGCCTTGACCACTTTGGTGGTATGTTGCTATTTGCACCACCAGTTGTGTGCAGAATCATTGTGGCAGCATGTGTCCTGTACAATGTCACCACACAGCGTGGTGTCCCAGTGGACATGCTGGTGGACCACTGCCTACACACACAGGCACATCCTGTGTGAATAGCTGGCCAAAGGGCACACGGAGGGGCTGCATGTACCCAGCTACTGCAGTCCTAATCTGCCTAAAATCCTGCCCCTGTGGAGTGCACACGATCCAGCCACATCCTAGGTGCCATTCAATGATGACCATGGGCCAGTCTCTGGGCACACAAAAACATCTAGAGAATGTGCCCCTGGGATTGCAAAGTTGTGTGCATCCATTAGATATACACCCACATAAACAAAGTTTGAGCAACAAGTCCTGTGGAGTCAATGCACACAAAAGTACACAACAGAGTCACTAGAGTCCATGTCATGAAGCGCTGCAGTGTAGGTTGTGCATACATGCCTATCAATGTGAATGGGACATTGTGACCAGTGATCTGGCTGTGCGGGACATGTAAGCGGAGAAGAAAGTGGAGTTAGAATTGGCAACCGTCAAAGAGTATTGTGCAGAGGGAGAACATCTGTAGGGCACGGTATGCAACATAGGGACTGTGGGAGCAGAAGGGTGGCAGTAAGGAGACATCACCACAGTCAGTGTGCCAAGTGTCGGAGACCAGAAACCACCAGAGAGCAGAACCTCCAACAATACATGTGGCCAAGCAGTACGTGCACCCACACAGAACTAAACACTGACCATGATGAATGTGACAATAGTGCTGCACAATCCCTTCCAAACATGCAGTCAACATCATGAGTGCATCCACAGAAACAAGCCACTGGCATAGAAGTGCAAATGCGCATACACACATGTGCATGTATACAGACACACATAAGCACAGACATACACCTTGACACAAGGTGAACACCACCAGCTGATCAAAATGTGCACTGCATGCAGAAACCATGGGGAACAATTACACTGGCAGAACATGCAAGACAGTGCACATGCTTACTTCCTGACTGAGCCATCATGATATGAATGCTGCATCACCTCCACTGGGAACTGTACCTCCAAATGCATGACAGTAGATTCAGTTCTGCCAGAGGGCATGGGGAGTTTTGATGTCGAAGGGTGCAAGGTGTCTCCCCAGGAGTGCAGTCACCATCTAATTCTGGAGCACTGCAACAACATGGGACAAGGAATTATAACAGACATAGAACAGTACCATACATGCCGCACACATCTGTCAATATTCATTCAACCCTATGTTACCTGCAAATGCCATCCCATTCACTACAATCATGGCAGTTGACATCACTGAGCATGGCTGCAAGTCCACCTTTGCGTACGTCACAGCCTTGAGAGGGCAACTGCACAACTCAAGCCAAATCTATATAAATAAAAATGTAAATGTTCATTTGTTCATAATCTTAAATCTCCAAAAGTTCTTCACTGATTGCTTTGAAATTATGACACAACGTTGCATTCGAATAGGCGCATGTTTTTATATACCTACTATACATAGATGTCATACCTGTAACAGGTAAAAAAACATGCTCTTTTCTGAAAAACAGCGCCATCTGTTGGACGTAAAAGCAAGACACGCTATACTGAATATTTTACTGCAAAACAGTGCCATCTGTTGGACGTAAAAGAAACACATGCTATTTTATGATTGCATTTCAATGTTTCCGATTTAGAATGGCTCAAATACATGCCAAGGAAGCAACAGAGCGACGTGCAGCCAGACTTTAGGATGCACGGTTGCGAGCATGGTGATCACGTTCTGCAGCTTTAGATCTGCTCCGTTCTCAACTGAATGAATGTGACAGGCTGAGAGTGGCTAAAAGACGTCAACGAGAAACAGCAGATCAGCGTCAAACACGACTTTGTGCTCAACAATCACGTGATTACAATCGCCTTGCATTCCGGTGCAACCCAGCTAATGATTATAGTTTGAGCTGGCATGTTCTCATTGGCACCATGACTGAAGTGTGTCCTTATTGCAAGGCTCTGAAAATTAATGGAGAAACGAAAGAAATGTGTTGCGCCGCCGGGAAAATTAAATTGCCTCAATTTGGAGAACCGCCAGAGCCATACTTAGCCACAGTAACACATGGCAGGGGAGAGCTAGTGTAAAATAGAAATCGTAAAAAACATAAACAGATTCCACATTGGAAAGGGATGAAAACAAAAACATGCCAACATCTGGGCCAGGGGTCTTGTAATCAAAGACAACATTCTTCATGGCAAAGCCAGGGACACCAAAAAATAAAACAAAGACCATGGCCATTTAAAAGAAAAATAATAATCACAAAAATTGTCCATCATGGACAGGGAGGGGTTGTCCACCCCAGAGGGTGGAGGGGTAGGGTGCATGCCAATTACCACATGAGTGGTAAAAGAAAATGGACTATGAAGAAAAAAGATTAAAAAAAAACTCCAAGGGCTCATGGACCTCATGGCAACGGTGGACCAGGGGCCATGTCTGTGCTGGGATCCCCATCCTGAGGTTCATCTGCAGGTGGGCATGATGCTGGAGCCAGACCAGGCAGTGCTAAGGCCTGGTCTTCAGAGGCAGTGGCCATGTGTGATACTGATGAATGCACCAGCACAGTTAGGCCAGGAATGTCTCTATGCATTGCATCACGGAAGGCACCATAGTTCCTCTGATACTGACTGCCTGAAGGCACACACCTGATTATGGATCATTCTCCTTGTGGCTACTAATTCTGCACGGAGTGTAGACCTCTGGGCCTCAATCTCAAGCCTCAAGGTCTCTCTGTGCGCCTGAGTGTCTTCATGCAGAGAAGCCTGTAGACAGCCCAGATCAGCCCAGTGGTCCTTGATCTTGGCCTCCATGTGCAGTCTGTGGGAGTGGTATAAGGCCTGCATGAGATGCAGCTGTTGCTCTACCCCGGCTGCTGGATGAGGTCATGGAGTTGGCCATCTCATCCATGCCCTCAGATATCTTATCCAACACATATCCATGCCGGTGGGCTGCACACAATATCTGCTGCTTCCACTCTGTCTCCCCAGCCTGCATACATCCCTGATGTGTGTGGGGGCCCATGGCGGCCTGATGCAAGGGACCTAGTTCTTTGCTGTGGTGCCCATGTTATTGGTTGCAGGTCTACATCCCTCCCTTCAACACCAGGCCCAGGACCCAATATCAAATCAGGGGACGGTGGCCTTGCAGCCACAACCACTGCAAACAGAGGTGCCACCACTGACTGGCCTTGTGAAGCCAGACACCCTACCACACACTCATGGGGCACCTCTGGCCTCTTTGAGGCATGCACATCCGGTTCAGCAACATAGACATCTGACTCCTAAGAGTCAGAAGAGTCTACCGCATGACTCAGGATGGTATGCAGCACTAGTGGATTCTCACAGCCTACCACACCTCGTCCCACACTGGTGGTCTGCCGCACTACTGACTCATCCTCCACCCCTGCATCTGGTGCATCCTCACCTGCACACGGAGAGAGAAAGACATATTGATACATGTTAAAAGAGACAACAGTGTACATATTCTCCAAGGAGTACTCCGACAAGAAATGGCATTACATGTACCCAACAGACATTGTGCATGTACACACTTGGTCCAGTAGGCAACTGATACATGGCATTTGCTGACAAGTGCCCCTCCCCCCCATCATGCCCATGCCAGCACTGGGCACATTGACATTTGACGGTGTTGTAAATGCGCAATGAGGGGACAGTCAAGTCACCACACATGCCAAGGGAATACTAATGAACATGTGACATTTCAATGTACAATGACAGCACATGGGAACGGCCAGACATTCATATTCACGGACAACACCACTATCAGCACATGACACAGAAATCAGGTCTGGGACAGGGAACAGGAGACAATGAGGGCCTACATCAAAGCATAAACAGGGAAGAAGACCTATGAGTGGGTAGACGCAAAAGTGTGACTTGTGGTCAATGTCCCTGAAGTGCAGTGAGAAAGAGAGTGGATTTTGAAATGTCAACAAGGCCCACCATTCCACATGAGGGTGAAGGCGGTGGCCACATGGAGTGGGCACAGAGTATGGGAGGGTAAGAGGGAAAATGCACCACAATGAGTAGGCTCTCTGTGGCGCTGGAATTGAGTCAATCTGTATGTGGTCTGGGGACACTCATGCAACTACACTCTGTGAACACGAAAATGTGCATTGAGATACAGACCAGATGTGCATCATGACAAGGGAACGCATAGGAGCAGGTGACAAAATGAGCATGCATCTCTGCATGACCTTGCGTGCAAGTGATACTTTATGTGCATGCATCGATCTAGCGGTGCACATTGAAATGCAACAAGAATGTAGTAATGAAAATTACTTCTCTGTGTCACATGTTTCCCTAGAAACAGGGAAGTACCCTGTGGGGGATGTATCCTGTCACACAGACATGTGTCACGAATGGCTGCCACATGGGCTACGCCCAGTATGATGGCTGATTTACATGGGTCTGTACGTCACAGGACATGCTTTTCCCGGGGCTGTAATTCAAATGCTGACAGATGTCCCAATACAGAATTGATGTGGGTGATGCATGACTGGCAAAACACAGGAGGCACAATGACAGATACTCACCTGATGTGTCCTGATAATTCTCCAGGCCTCCCACGCCTTGCACCTTCTCAGGGAGGAGAATTTGTTGATGCAGTGTCTGCTGGTCCTCCTCAGATGGCCCTTCTCCAGCTGCCAGTCCAAGGTCAGGTTGACATTGAGCTTGTGCTTGGTGCGACGGGTGAGATCCTTCCAGCGCTTTATGACCTTTTCTGCTGTTTGCATCTCCACCCCTAAGGCATTTATCTTTTTTGTGACATGCTGTCAATGCATCATTTGTTGTGGGATTGTACCACCATCACCCCCACCCCGGCCCCCTCTGCCCCATTTGCCTTTTGGGGCCATTTCAACCATGTCACCGATGTAACGGATGAATGGGAGGCACACCAAGTTACTGTCCTGGGCAATGTGAGTCTTGGAAGAGTCTAGTAGATGTTCAATGTAAATGCGTGGTCCAGCAAGGTTCAAATTTACCCCAAATGGGAAAGCAAGGGATATGCGACATGCAGTACCACCCAATAACACAAAAAGTGCATACACGACTCCCGGAAAATTTCCAACAATGAAAAAAGAGGTGTGCTATTTGCAGTGGCCACCACAAACAGGGGGAAAGAAAAAATGTGCATATGCACAGAGGCACACCCACCCACAAAAGGAAATGGGTACGCAATATCTGAAGGGAATGATTCCATATGAAATATAACACGATACGAATTTGGTTCAGAACCTCAGCCTCAACCTTCACGGCCACGACTTGTGATGCGTGTCGTGCAACTTATACGGATTTGTTAATGACGTGAACATAGGAGCTCAGTCTACTCATGCAAGACTTATCTTACGCTGATTTTATCACAAGACAAAGGCCATTACTCTACTGCCAGCAACTGCAATTGTGTGACACACACCACGGTACCTCTTGCCCGCACTGCTGCTTGTCTTGCCTCCTCTGGACAAGCTTTGCCCCATTCACTTCTATAGTGCTGCTGCATGCTCAGGTGTGAGTGCCTGCCTGCAACCTGCACTTTTTATTCTTGTGCCAGCTGCCCCACTTTTGCCTGCATTCCTGTGTTGGCCCTGCAACCACCTCCACTGTATTTCAAGGGACTGCAACATCTGCAAACACCACTGTTGCTCCATAGCACACATCCAGGACCCAGGAAGCAAATACCTGCCTCGGGGTGACATGTCTGGCCCATCTGCATCATCTGGTCAGGGTAGCAGCCCAACATCACAGCAGAGGGCACCCAACTTCACCGATATTGAAGTTGGGATCCTGGTGGATGCGACACAAGGCAGGGGATCTGGGATGAGATCAGGACTGCTATCAATGCGAAGGGGGTGGCAGTTCAGCAACAGGAACCAGGAGAGGAAACGTTGGGATGATCTCAAGACCTGCAGCCATACCAAGGTGTTGGCAGCCCTTTAGCTGGAACCCTGGATGGAGGTGCACCGTGCAGGTGCCACAGCTTCCACCGGACACAGCTGTGGATACTTGAGAGGTTTTACCCAAACCTCCTCTCCCAGTATTTGCCCTGGAAAAGACGTCTGGATGACTCTGGTCAGTACCCATTTGGGATTATGCTCTGCAGTGTATGTGTGCCATGCATGTCTGCAGGTGCCACATCCTGTTTGTGCCTTGTGTGCATTGTGAGATGCAGCTGATTGCTGTCTCATGCCAATGGTAGACATGTGTTGCATGTGACATTTTATAGTAGCATTTGCGTGTCCATTGGTATATGGCAAAGCCATGGCTAGTTGTTGGTCACATGAAGGGTGTGTGTGTGGTGTAGGTGCTTGGACATGACAGATGTGGACTGGCTGGGCAGTGGGCATGTGAGTGACATGCACAATGTCCAAGTCTATGTGTGGTAGTACTGCCAGTGCATGCATGCAGGCACATGTGATATATGCCTGTGTGTGCGACTCAGTTCATGGATGTGACATGATGCCTGACTTGCCATGTTCATTTTGTGTAAGTCAAATATACATTGGCAAACATGACTGATGTCAATGTTTTGTTTGTACAGTTGCTGCGGCTCATGGAGAGGGCAGAGGCGTAATTGTGGAGCATCATGGCAGGGAAAAGAGCACCAGGAGTAAGCACATTCCCCAGACAGGCTGACTTGAGTCCACTTCATCTGCGGGGGAGTCGGCTGGGGGCACGCATGGTCCATTGGGCGCAGCTGCTGGGGTACGTCCCAGGAGGTTGGTGTGGGTGGGGACTCCTCAGTGGCTGTGGGCAAAGGTGCAGGAAAGGAGTGGCAATCTAGGGAGGAAGGCTCCATGGAGTCCTCCAGGGAGATAGAGGTGGTGGTGGTGGAGGAGGAAGATAAAGGCCAGCACACTGGGTTGGGTAGGGACATCCATGAGGGGATTCAGGCTGCACCCCTGGAACAGGGACAGGAGGATGTGCATAGGAATGTGAAGGGCACTCCTGTCCTTGATCCAGCTGATATAGCAGGGTTAAACCTTGTGGATTGTCATGAATTCCCAGATTCGCCCCTTCTGGACTGCATGGAAACGTAGGAATCGCCTTGCGGCATCCATGTTTTCTGCCAACATGGCCACCGCTGCTGAGATCGCTATTGCAGCGGTCTAGTTTTGCCTTCACCACATCAGCTGATAAGCGCCGCTCTAACGCGTCTCTACGTTCGGTTGCCTTCAGCCGTTCTCAGCGTGACCCTTGTTTTCACTTCTCCCACTGTCCTCCTCCCAGCTCTGCTATGTCCTTCCTTCCTTGTCCTTCCCTGCTGTTGTCAGGGCTTTAAGTGGGGTAAGAAATCGAGGGGGGGCCCTCATTTGGGGGCATGGCTTGTGGGAGGGGCGTGGCCTAAAAGGTACGCAAATCGTAGGGTATACACACAAATATATATAAATGTTATATATTTGTGTGCGTACCTTACTATGGTTTGTGTACTATGCAAGCCATCTTTTCTAAACATAGAAATATGTAACATATTTCTACATTTATAAAAGATGGCTTGCAAAGTACACAAACCATAGTAAGGTACGCACACAAATATATAACATTTATATATATTTGTGTGCATACCCTACGGTTTGCCTAGTTTTCAGGCCATCTTTTTTTAAACATTTCAGGTTTATAAAAGATGGCTTTGAAAGTACACAATTCAAGCCATCTTTTATAAAGCTTGGATTACGGACAAAATTGTCCGTCAGGCAAAGCTTTATAAAAGATGGCTTGAAATGTGCACTTTTCAAGCCATCTTTTATAAACCTCGAAATATGTCGAGGAATCCCCAGGTTCGCCGAGGGTTAAAGAAGTCTCGGCGACCTGGGCAAACAAAGGCACAGCAACTTCCTCTGGTAACCTCTCCCGTGAGGGGTCACCAGATGCAGTTACTATGAATGACGGCAGTGGCAGCCAGTCACAGCGTCGCTGTGGCTGGCTGCCACTTCTGTCAGCTTGCCTGACTTCATTGCAGGCGCATCATCCGCAACGGGATAATGCATCCCGCCAATGTTGCGGTAGGACGGGGCCTCGGCAGGGCCCCGGCTCAGTCCCACTTTTTGGAGACTGCCGGGGCCCGGCCCCGGAAAGCCCCGTCCCACTTTAAGCCTGGCTGTTGTTCCCTCTTCGGTGCATTGCCGGATCTGCCTTTGATGCCAGATTCTCTCAGCGGTTCCCGGATTGTTCCTTCCTGGACTACTACATCCTTTATGGAACTTTTACTCTGAGCCTGCTATCAAGACCAGCACCGTCAGGGCAGTGGCCCCGGAGGTTAGCCCGCTCGGCACTTAGGCCGGCAGGGTGGCGTCGGGGGAGACTCGCCCCTATCTCTTCGAGTCCCGATCCTCAAGAAAGAAAGAAAAGGATCCTTCCTTCAAAAATAAAGCCAAGGAAAAACAGGTGAGCCTACAACCTAAGTCCCGCCTTCGAGACATGGATGCCTCCACCCAGGGCGGTCTCCCCTTTGGGGTCATGGTAGTCACCCCAGAGCTTTTGCACGCCCAGCTGGATTGTATTGTGAGATGGGTGGGTGTGATCTGTGATGATGTGAGGGTTATTCTTGAGGGAAACTCAGATCATCACAGATCAATGAGCAACTCCCTGTCCGAGCTGGCATATGCACGGTTCACAGGTGGCCTATGTGCGCTGGCACATTCAGCTGCCAACTCCTCCACTGCCTCCTCTGTGCCCCAGTCGTCCTCCAGGGGCCTTCCTTGCAGGCTCCCATCATGGCACCCTCTACTCCTGTTGTTCCCTCTGTGCCCACTCTGGTGGTTGGACTGTCCCTTTCTGAGGTGGATGTCCCAGGGAGTACATAGAAGATGGTTGCTGTGCCTGACCAGGCTGCTACACAGAACCAGGCATCAATTGGGAAACTATGGCACAATAAAACACAGCTGGCACCATACCATCATCAGCCAACATCAAGATGGAAGGGGTGCATGCGCATGGCACGCTAGAACAGGCAGCTGCTCTATGGCAGTGGTCCGGGGCACTCTTCCCAAAGCAAATTTTTATCGAGGAGGCAAGCTGCACAGAGGTTAACAGTGACCAGGGAGGCCATCAGGGGGCGTTTAGGCAATGGCAGCCTAATTCCCGAGCTCCCGCCGGAGTCAGGTCTTTACGGGGATTGAGCCCCCCCCGAAACCCTCCCAGGAAAAACAAAGGAGACCGGACGGGAGGCGACCCCCGGGCCCCCCCGGTTGAAAGAGCGACATCCGGGGACCCCGGAGAGGCGGAGATCCGGCACCGCGGCCTCCGCGGCGGGTGCGCCGCAGATGACCGGTGCTGCTGCAGGCTGAAGGAGAAGCGGAGGCCCGCCGAGCCCGGGGACCTGCGCGGAGGCGATTGCCCCCCCCCACGGAGACGACCTTCAGCAGCCAGCAGCGAGGACCGCTGTGCAGGGCCATCCGACCCACGTGGGGTGAGCTGCCCCCAACGAGCGAGACGGGGCTTTCCCCACGCCGCACCGGAGAGGCCTGATCGTGGCATCGGCGGCCTGCGCCGGTGGAGAGAGGGAGCGCCCTTGTCTCTCGGACCAGTAGCCACCCGAGAAAGGGAGGCGGCGCAGGGGCCGAAAGTCTTCCCGGGCTTGTCTCCTCCCCCGCCAACATAAAGAAGGGGCCGGCCAGGCGGGCTGAACATAGGAATTTGCCGGAGTGAGGGGTGGGCGGACGGGCCCCCTCGTGTGGAGAGCACGAGAGTCGCCGAGGGCCCCCGCGCCGGGTGTGAGGCCCCCGCCGGAGGGAGGCGGGCATGTGCCCGCCCGGCGGCTATCCCCCAAAGGGACACCAAAAGACCACGGAGGCAGGGGGGAAAGTGACTCACCCCTGCGGAAAGCAAGAGACCTGGGGGCTCCCGCGCTGGGTGTGAGGCCCCCACCAGAGGAGAGCGGGGCAAATGCCCACTCAGCAGCAGCCCCCAATGAATGGTGAAGGACCACGGAGCCGGTAGGAGAGTGATCCCCCCCTGGGGGCTCCTGCGCTGGGTGAGAGGCCCCCACCTGAGGGAGTCCCCCCTCCAAATATAAAAATAAGCGGGGAGAGAAGGGGGAAAAATAAAAAAAAAGAGGACGGCAGGGCGTGTGCCCTCCCAATAACGATCCTCCTGCGGCAGAAAAGGAACATTCCATTTGAGTGGGGGCAGATCTTATCCCGGTTCTCCCCCCCCCTTTTTGCATGAGCTCCTTCTGGGCTCTCCCGGAAGGAAAACACCGACAGACCCGAGAGGGGTTCCCCACTCCCTGCCGGGACCGTGGTCTTGGCGGCGGGGCACAGGGAGGCACCAGATGAACTGGCGGGAAACCTTGCAGGAATATCGTTACCAGGAGACAGCAAGTAGCACTAAAGGTACAAACCCTAAAAGAGAAATGGCCCAGTCGGGGGCCCCGGCACCCTCTACAGCGGCAATGGAAAGAGGCTTTGCCTCGATCCTGAAGGAAATCAGGGACATGCGCTCTGACATCGCTCAGAAGTTCGAAAAAATGGACCAGAGGGTGGTCAAGGTCGAGGACAGATTGCTGCAAGTCGAGACCAACCAGTCATCAACAGCGGCCCAAGAAATACAAATAGGCATGAGGCTGGATGCCCTGGAGAAAAGGGACGAGGAGCGGGCCCGGCAGATGGATGACTTCGAAAATAGGGAAAGGAGGAACAACCTCAGAATTTTTGGGGTACCCGAAACGGAAGGAGAAACAGAGAGAGACATCACCCGAGCGGTGCAAGACATTATCACCCTCCTGTTTGCAGAAGAGATGATGATGGAACTCACATTCGACAGGGTACACAGGGTGGGGGGCAGAGCGGGGGGCCCCTGGTCGATCTTGGTTCAGTTCCATTACTATTCGGAAAAGACAAAAGTGATGGAGGAGGCCAGAAAGGTCTGGGAAATCACCTACAATAATGCCCAGATCTCAATCTATCAGGATCTTTCCGCCTACACCCTGGCCAAGCGCAGAATGTGCTTCCCCCTAACGCAGCTGCTCAAGGAGAAGGGAGTGCGGTACAGGTGGGGCTACCCCTTCTCCCTGGCTTTCGAATATATGGGTCAACGAACAACTCTGGTCATGGAAGGTGACATACGGCGAGCTATCCAAGACTATGTAACTGACTCGAATCCCCTGAGGGGCCCATCGGGGCTGGAGATGGGCAGACCTGGTGGTCCCGGCCCGTCGGGAGACAGGAGAAGAAGAACTGGCGCGAGGAAATTCAGAAAAATGAGCACCCCGTCACCAGCAAAGGAGGGTGAACGGAACGACTCTGAAGACTGAGAACGGGGGCGATCCGTCAAGATTTGGACAGACGAGTGAGGACACAGAAGTTCTAACATTACCAGTGTCCCCTACAAACAGCAAGTATAAGGGGTTCGCAGAAGGGGTGTTGCCACAGGGGGGAGGGGAGCTCAAAATGATGAGCTTAATACGGATTGCCTGGCCGAGGTGGGCAGGCTGGTGGTTCGGCCAAAAGCCAGCAATGGCAGGACTAAATGGCTGGACGCCGGGGTGGGGGGAGGGGGAGCACACGAAAGTTGGGGTTGTTCAGTTAGGGGCTGGGAAGGGGGGGCAGTTGGGGAATTGTTTCCGGCCCACCCTGGGGGGAGGGTGGGGGAGAGGGGGAGCATAATACAAAACTAATGGAGCAAGGAGGGACAAAGTGATGATGTTGACCAAGAAAAAGGAATTCTTAGATTATGGCTGAAAGTTTGCCGGCCCTGTGAGTGGGTTCCCTCAACGTACGGGGCCTGAATACCCCCACAAAGAGGTCCCTGGTCTGCAGGGAATTTAGAAGGGCGAATCTTGACCTCCTCTTCTTGCAAGAGACTCACTGGACAAGGGGGAAGGAACCCAAAATGTGGGGAGGAGGAATTGGGGAGGTTTTCTGTGCGTCCCACAAGGGCAAAAAGAGAGGGGTGGCCATTTTGTTAGTGAGGAATGTTGGCTTCGAGAAAGAGGCCATATTGAAAGACCCAGAGGGCCGTTATTTGCTGGTACGGGGGTCCCTGCAGGGCGCCCCACTTACTCTTGCCGTTGTCTACGGCCCAAACGAAGGTCAAATTCAATTCTGAGAGGAGGTGAGGGATAGACTCAAACTATTCATCCAAGGCACGGTGGTGGTGGGGGGGACTTCAACATGGTCCTGGACCCAACCCAGGATAGGAAACGTGTTGGCCCCCAGACCTCCAGGGCAGCAGACGAGACCATGGCTCAAAACGTCCAAAGGATCAACTCGGAATTAGGCCTGGTGGACACGGACCCGACCCCCAGGACAGGCGCCCCCTCTTTCACATATTACTCAGCCATCCACACGTCCTTTTCCAGGATAAATTACATCTTAGTGGATGAGACCCTGCACCCTTTCATTACTGGCCACAGGGTGGACCCCGTCCCCTGGACAGATCATGATTTGGTCCGAGTCACCATAGCAAGGGGTTGGCTAAGTGACCGCAGGGGTCGATGGAAGTGCAACGACTCCCTGCTTAAGGAAGAGGTACACGCGCAGGAGGTGCTTGACGCCATATCAGAATTCTTTGAGCTCAATGATAATGGGGAGGTAGGCTCGCACACCCTGTGGGACGCTTTTAAGGCGACCCTGAGAGGAGTCCTGATCAAAATGGGAGCCCAGAAAAAAAGAGAAAGGGAAGCCCAGGAGAGGTCTTTGAGAGAGAAAATAGCCCAGCTTCAGCTGGGAGGCCCCTCCGTAGAACCCTTAGACCGTGATCGGGTAGCCGCCCTGGATGACTATAGGCTCCAGTTGAAAGATCTCCTCCTACACAAAACAGAAAGGAGTCTTCAACTGGTCAAACAGAAATATTATGAAAAGGGGGACATGGCGGACAGGATTCTGGCCTGGAAACTGAGGGAGGTACAGAGAAGTAGAATGGTGAGAGCAGTAAAGGACGAGGAGGGGTCGATAGGCCATGACACACTCCACATAAGAGAGGCCTTTCGCCGATACTATGAAAACGTATACACATCAGAATATACCGGAGGAGAGGTGGAGATTGAAGGGTTCTTAAACTCTATACAAATCCCGGCCCTGACCAGGGAGATGTCGGAGAAGTTGGAGGGTCTGGTAACCTAGGACGAGGTGGAACATGTGATCAGCGGGATGAAGGTGGGCACTTCCCCGGGCGAGGACGGCTACTCGATTTACTTTTATAAAAGGTTTTGCTCGACTCTAGCCCCACACTTAGTAAAGGTGTTTAATGCTGTGCTGGAGGGGGGCTCTCTTCCGGACTCCATGATGGAGGCCATAATTGTGGTGTTGCCCAAGGACGGCAAGGACCCCACGGAGTGCTCCTCCTACCGCCCAATATCTTTGTTGAATATTGACGTAAAGATCCTAGCTAAGGTAGTGGGAAGGCGGATGGAGGAGATACTGCCGAAACTGGTCCATGGGGACCAAGTGGGGTTCATAAGAGGAAGACAGGGCTCAGACAATATCCGTAAAATCATAAACTTGTTCCACTATGCCCAGGTGTTGGACCTAGACGCAAGTGTCCTCTCCCTGGACTCGGAAAAGGCATTCGACAGGGTCGAGTGGAGGTATATGGAACTCGTCCTCCGGAAAATGGGCTTTGGGGCACACATCAGGGAATGGGTTGCCGCACTATACAGAGCCCCAAAAGCAAGGTACAAGTGAATGGCAGGTTGTCAGATCCATTCCCCCTCTTGCAGGGAACAAGGCAGGGGTGCCCTCTTTCCTCCCTGATCTACGTCCTCACAATGGAGCCCCTGGCCAAAGCAGTTAGAGCACACCCGGACATTAAGGGGATTAGGAGAGACGAAGTAGAATTCAAGCTCTCCCTGTTCGCGGATGATATTCTGGCCTACCTGGTGGACCTGGGCTCCTCACTCCCCCCCTCCTGTCCCTGATGGCCGCATTTGGGCGCTTCTCTGGGTTAAAGATCAACGCTTCTAAATCCGTTCTGCTCCCCATGAGAACACGGGACCTGGGGTTAGACTCCTTGGATAGGCTCAATGTGATAACAGTGGGGAGGGTCTCTATTCGATACCTGGGGGTCCTCCTTACCAGGGATCTATCATAACTTGCCCCTACCAACTACGACCCCGTCATGGCAGGGATCACCGCAGACCTGAGGAGATGGGGCTCAATGATTCTGTCCTGGTACGGCCGCATGACGGCAGTGAAGATGAATATATTGCCACGTTTACTGTATCTCTTCACCGCTCTCCCAACCAGCGTCCCCGACCAAACCTTCAGGGCTCTTCAGAATGTGGTGCGAGAGTTTATATGGCAGGGTAGGACTGCGAAGGCCGTCCTAACCTTACCAAGGGAGGAGGGAGGGTTTGGGTTGCCAGATTTTCAACTATACTATCGCGCCGCCCAGTTGCGTGTCCTCCTGGAACACATGAAAGAGGGTATGGGAACCTACTGGTCATACTTGGAAGATATGGACGCTCACCCTCTCAAAGTTCGAGACCTCCTATGGGCCCCACGCAGGTTCATCCCGAACAGACTCAAATCCCACCCGACACTGGGAGTTCTCTGGGCAATCTGGAGGGAGGGCCCCCAGACGGCATACCTAACATCATGGCCGTCCCCGATGTCATCTCTCTGGGGTCACCCCCTAAGACTGGGTAGTAGGGGGTTTCGCAACGCACAGGCCTGGTCTGACTCGGGAATGAAGTGGGTGGGGCAGATGTTTAAGGAAGGGGAATTTCTTGCATATGAGGAACTGAGAGACGCTCTCGGGCAGGGGTCACTCTCCATATTCGAATACCTCCGCCTGAAGGGCAACCTTTGTGGCCAAGCATGGGGCCAAAATTTGAAGAGACAGCTGACCCCCTTTGAGAAATTACTCGATACAGCAACCTCAAGGAGGGGGGCGGTATCCGGGATGTACAAAATCCTGAACATTATTAACGTAGTGGAGAGGAGAGGCTTCCGCACCTTTTGGAACAATTTGGCAGGCGAGGAGATCTCGGAGGACGATTGGTCAAGGATATTTAAAATAGCATTCCACGAGGAACTTAATCACAGCTGATATGAACACAACTTTAAGATTTTGCAGGGGTGGCATAGAGACCCCGTGAAACTGTCAAAAATGTTCTCAGGCGTGTCCCCCGCCTGCCCAAGGGGGTGTGACCAGGCCAGAACGAGGGGTCACATGTGGTGGCACTGCCCAAAAGTACAGGCGTACTGGGAGAAGGTAAGGGGCTGGATTGCTGAAGTCTCTGAGGAACTACTCCCCCTGAACCCTCGAACGATGTTGCTTGGCCTCCCTCCGGAGGACACAGATTTATATAGCTACCCTAGAATGTGGGAAACAATGCAGCAGACCTGGGGATGGGACGTACACTGACGCCCGGTATGGGCCCTGGCGGGGGCGCACGGGGCCGGTGTCAGGAGGGAACAAGGGATGGAACGGGCGCCCACGGCCCAGGGAACGAAAAACAGCCATAGCAGAAGTCAACGATCACGTTTTCTCCCAATGCTCCGGACATGAATGTGCTTCCTACGAGACTCTCCGAATCATGGTTCAAGTGGGGTTAAGTTATCAGGGGGGAGTGTATGTATTGGGGTGGTGGGGGAGGGGGGCTTGGGCCAATGGGCCAGTTGAATGTATATCCTTTGAATGTGCATTGAGCCCGATTGTTACATTAAGAAAATGATAATTAAACCAAAGTTTAAAAAAAAAAAAAAAAAAAAAACAGTGACCAGGCAGGAGGAACATCATCGTTAAAGGGAAATGGTGTGTGTCCAGATGAAACTGATGATGCGGGAGCGGGTTTGGGAGGCACATGTTGCCAGGGCCAGGGCAGAGGCGGTGTAGAGGAAGGCACAGAGGTGAGTCCAGATCCTGGAAGAGGCTTGCAGGGGTGCAGGAGAGGAGGATGAGGGACAGCCTGCAAGCCACCCAGGAACAAGCAATGGACCTCCTCCAAGAGGAAGAGGAGAAATGTGAGTCTTCCCCGGATAACCTAAGGGATGAACATTGAGCCTGCTTCCCATGTAAATAGTTCATGTGTGTCTCTGTATTTTCTGTTTTCCCCGTGAGCATTTCCCTCTTCCAACATCCATGTTTAATGTTGTCTGCATGTTAGTAAAACCATATTTTTTGTTGCACACATGTTTTTTTGTTGTCTCTTTGTTCATGGGCAGCATGTGGTCTGCATTTTGGTATGCCTTTGTTATGTGACTGTCAGGTGGGTTGTGTGCATGACTGTGGAGATGTGGCATACACTCATCAGTCATGCATTGGGGGTTGCCTCCAAATATATGGACAACCATCAAAATGCAACACTCTCCATACTGTGTGTGCTTTCGTGTCATACTACTCATCAGCCACTGTGGTGCTTCGCATTGCATAGCATTGTTCTGCAGTGTTACTTGTGCATGGTGTTTCCACGGTGAAGCTGCTGCTGTATTCAGTGGTCCTGTTGCTTTGCCAATGGTTGTGGTGTGCCACAGTCTTCTGTGATGTGCATCTGACATGGTTCTGCATCAGTACAAACAGATTGTGGGTATATGGGTGGATATGTGGCCAATGTGTTTTATGTTGTTAGCAGGGAAGTCAAGTTGTGGCACGTTATTGTTGCATTTTGCACTGGTAGAGGGGGGTGGGGCAGTGCCAGGCTGAGTTGCTGAGGGGGGCCACGTGGGTGGTATCAGTACTTGAGGGACTGCATGGTGGTGGTGGAGGTGAGGGGGGCCGGTGGGTTGTATCCAGACTGGAGGAGGCTGCCTGGGGTGATGTCGGAGGTGAGGGGTGCTGCCTGGGGTGATGTTGGAAGTGAGTGGGGCTGGTGGGTGGTGTCCAGACTGGAGTGGGTTTCTTAGGGTGATGTCAGAGGTGAGGGGGGGCTGGTGGATGGTATCCAGACTGGAGGGGGCTGCCTGTCGTGATGTTGGAGGTGAGGGTGGCTGGTGGGTGCAGTCCAGACTGGAGGGGCTGCCTGGTGTGGTGTTGGATGTGAGGGGGGCTATTGTGTGCTGTCTGGCCTAGAGTGGTTGATGTGCACTAGGGGTGTATGCTGGCAGAAGGGGTGCGCAGGGTGTAGGGGGCTGGACTCACGTGAGGCAATCGACTTTGCTCGGGTGTCCTCCACTTATGAGGGAGGGCGCCCGTTCCCGTAAGGGTGCAGACTGAGCTTGCGAGGGAGCTCCCATGTTTTCACATGGGTGCAGCCTGGGCTTGCGAGGTGATGTGCGCGATTTCACTGGGGTACTTCCTCCATATACAAGGGAGGGCGCGCATTCTAGCAGCGGTGGAGCCTGTGCTTGCAAGGGAGGGCCGTGTTTTTTGCAGGGCTGCAGCCTGTGCTTGCGAGGTGAGGTGCACAATTTTGCTGGGATGCTGGCTCCACATATGATGGAGGGCAAACCTTTTTGCAGGGGTGCAGCCTCAGCTTGTGAGGTGAAGCTTTGATTTTGTCATGGTGCAGCCTCCATTTACGAGGGAGGGTGGGCATTCTCATAGGGGTGCAGCCAGGGATTGCGAGGGAGGGTCCACATTTTTGCAGGTGTGCAGCCTGGGCTTGCGAGGTGAGGTTTGAGATTTCGTTGGGGTGCTGCCTCCACTTACAAGGGAGGGCATGCGTTCTCGCAGGGGTGCAGCCTGGGTTTGCAAGGTGAGGCACGCAATTTTGCTGGGATGCTGCCTCGACTTTAGAGGGAGGCCCGTGTTTTCATAGGGGTGCAGCCTGGCCTTGCGAGGGAGGGCATGCCTTTGTGCAGGGGCACAGGATGGTGGGTCAGGAGTGGACACGAAGGTTGCACCTGGTTTGGTATTTTGCTTACTTTTTGTGTGCGCGGGGGCGTGTTGTGGGTGTGCCTCATACAGCTTGTTGTTTTTTACTTGTGTGACGGCTAGAAATGCGCCTTTGCGCCTTTGGATCCATAAATATGCAGGGCGCGCATTTCTTTTTCTGCGCCACAGCTTACGCAGGGTTGTTCTTGGTGCGCAGGATTTGCAGAAAAAAATCACTTATTTCCATGAATCAGGGCCTCAGACTTTCTCTAACATGAAAAACTCATCAAATGCAGCTTCCCACCTGATAGGCTGAATAAGACCTCCTTGAATGGAACCAATAGTAACTTCCTGGTCACTGGGAATCTACTCTCTCTCTCTCTCTCTCTCTCTCTCTCTCTCTCTCTCTCTCTCTCTCTCTCTCTCTCTCTCTCTCTTTCTCTCTCCAATCTCTAGGGGCAACAGCAACAGACATTCCTCAGAAATATGTCTCTGTTTAACAAGAACATCTCATAATAATGGTGTTGCAGTAGTAAAATCCAATAGAGGTTTCAAGTGTTTCATTAGCCATTATTCCAATTTTAATTGAAGAAAATATATAATTGTGTCTTGTAGTCATAACAAATCACATATGGAAAACCCCATATTAGAACACGGACCTTCTTGTCCAGGTGCAAAAATGTGTATTTAAACGTATTAACAAAGTTGGGGTCTTGGAATATCAACCATTGAGTGTCCTGCGCCCTAAGCAATGTCGGCTGCCAAGTGAAGGTACAGAGAAAAACCCCTTGCACCGTATTGTAAAATCAAAAGAAATAGCAAAAAAAAACGTTATTCACATGGTAGGCAGCGCCATTAATGAGTACTCAACACGAGCTTGAGTTTGGGAAAATAATTCTATTTTAATGCCCTTCGTGAGACATGTGTTTCGGCAGTTACTTTGCCTTTTTCAATCAGGGCTATGCACATTTATAAATTTACACACATTCAGTCGTCAACATATATTTAGATTGTGAATAATACAATTAAGAACCAAACATAGCGATACGTGAAGGAACATTTTTTCAAACCAAAAAACATCAAATGAGGATGTCACCTAAGAAAATTAGGAGTGGGGAGAAGGGGTGGATGTGAAGGGGGAGACAAAGAAAAGAAACAAAAATGCAGGAGAGAAATGAGACAATAAAAAATCACTGATTAGTAGACATTGTAAGCTTGAACTTCCAAATTAGCAGTGTTAAATTAGGTTATAATTTGTTTTTTAGGATAGAAGTGTGCTGCTTACCTAGTAGAAGTATCTTGACTATCAAATTTTCAGTTCGAGTGGTTCACCAATAATGGGTTAAATCCCACCTGCAAAGGATATATTTATGTGATCATGAACTTGAGTCCACGTAACTTTTAGAATGTATTTAGTGATCACTTCTGTGTTTACTTAACTCAGCCAATATGTGGCAAATATCACTACTGATTAGAAAGCTATCTTGTCTAATATCATCATAAAAATAGTATGAATGAAATAAGACCGGGACACTATTTACATGAACCACTAAGCATGTTATGTTAAATAGTTTATGCAATGCTTACGTGTTGCCGGAGCAACAATGAGCTGTGCGGTTAAAAAGAGAGAATGAGATCCACTTATTTGATTACAGGCGAAAGCGCCGTTCTGATTAACATAGTTCCGATGCAATGCTTATAAATTGCTGGAGCAAAAATGAGCTGTGCGGATAAAGTAAGAGAATGGAATCTGCTTGTTCGATTATAGGCGAAAGCGCCGTATTACTTAACATAGTGCCCATACGATGCTTACGTGTTGCCAGAGCAACAATGAGCTGTAAAGATAAAGGGAGAGAATGGAATCCGCTTGTTCGATTGCAGGCGAAAGCGCTGTTCTGGTTAACATAATGCCAATGTGCAAGAACAGCATTATTAGCTTACTACGAATCTGAGTGCAGTGTTCAGTATTTGGATGCAATACAATCATTTATCTAGTAGATCACGATGTGAGAGGATAAAGTCCGCGTGTACCCCAGGGATCACCTTGAAAGTGACTTCAGAGTCTCCAAGCGTCGGCAACAGTTTCTGTGTAACCACGCTTTGGTTTTTGTGTTGTGCTGTGGTTGCTAAGGCAACCATAGTCCTTCTTTAAGGTCTGTGGTCACAAGTCCAGACGGGCGCCATATTTTGGGAAACAAACTAAAGGGTATCTGTTGTAATACGGCATGTTGTGCTAAGGAACGTCTTTTACATTAATGAATAATAGCATTAGAAATAAAGACATAAAGCATTTACATGCTGTCAGTTACATTTTGCCAGGGCTGATGGAAGAGATTTGGTTACATTCGCCAAACTAATTTAAGTAACAGTAGTCTGTTTACTATTTCTAAGTGGTACTTGCTTGGGTATAAAGTAAATAATTAGCTAGTTTGAATAAATAGTTGTGTACCAAGTTACATATAATAGGTCTTAGGGTCTAACCTAATCGGTAGTTGACACTTGGATTAGGGTAGTAAATATGTGAAAAAGGAGAATATAATGTACAAAAAGGGTAGTAAGTTAAATAATTATCATTTCTGGTATGCATTACGAGCACGAGTCATCACACTTGTTATGTGCTACAGAAATACTCCCATCTTATTGTCTAAGTTCAAACCAGTGAGGGTGAATCTGAATCTACAAATGATGCGCTGCTTCCTGTTGTCGCAGGCGTAGTTCTCTATTGCCACCTTGTCTGCCAAGTTATACTTTGCTAAATCCAATAAATTTGATACCACGTTTATCATCCATTTGGTGATATGTTTGCCAGTGGACCGATAGTGGAAATGTTCCATGTTGGCTGCCCACTAGGGACAGATGTTCACGTATCCTAATCCTCAATTCACGGATGGTGCTACCTATGTAGATTTTGTGGCAAATACAGATAATAGCATAGACAACATATTTAGATTTGCAATTGATGTTATCCTGGATAGTTATTGTTGTTCCATGCATATCCATGAATTTATTAGTGGGTTCATGTGCATGTTTACACATTGTGCATATCCCGCACTTCCTAAAACCTTCTGTTGTTGTTGGTAACCATGTAGTTGATGTAGGTTTGTCTTCTTACGGCAGCATGGGAGGGCTTATATTCATTTTTAGAGTTCCAGCTTTTCGATATATGACAGTTGGTTGGTCATCAATAAATTTACTGATATATTCATCCAGTTTTAGAAGGTACCAGTTCTTTCATAGTATCCGTCTCAGAGTTCCATGGTTGCTGCAGTATGTAGTGATGAATTTGACTTTGTCTTGTTTTTTGTCCACTGGTCGTATTTTATTAATCAGAGTTGATTCTCTGGTTATGCTGTTTGCTTTTTTGTATGCCGCTTTAATGAACTTGGCTTTGTACCCTCTTTCTCTTAATCTTTGATATAACAATTTACATTCTTTTTCAAAAACATCTTGATTAGTGCAGTTTCTGCGTGCTCGAATATATTCTCATTTTGGGATATTGTGTTTAACTGGGCCAAAATGGCAACTGGTTGCAAAAAGAGTTGAGTTTACTTCTGTGTGTTTACGAAAAGTTTTTGTCAATAGTTTGTTGTGTTCCACATACATTTTTAGATCCAAGAAATTGATGTTAGTTGTACTGTTAGTACCTGTGAATATGATCCCCAAATTGTTAGAATTTGCTCTCTGCATGAATTGATCTAATTCTTCATGTGACCCGTTCCAGATCAGGAGAACATCATCTATTTAGCGGACCCCCATAATCACATTCTTATTAAAAGATGGGTCTGTGTAGATATGCATGTCTTCATACATCCCCATAAAGAGGTTAGTTAGTGCTGGGGCATATTTGAGCCCCATAGCTACTCCTCTTTTTTGTTTATAGAACTTATCATAAAATGTGAAAATGTTGTTTTCCAAAGTTATTGAGAGCATTTCTTTGAGCATTGTCACAAAATGAAAGTGGGATACTGATCCTTTCTTGAATGTGTACTGTAAGGTTTGAATTGCTGCTTCATGTTTGATGGATGTGTAAAGTGCCTTTGCATACCAAGTTGCGAGAATAAAGTCTGGTTGCCATCTGACTTGGTTTAGTTTTTTAATTGTGTCCGTTGTGTCCTTGAGGTATGCTTTTAGCCTTGATACTTTGGCTCTGAGGGCACAGTCCAAATATTCTGAAATTGTTTCCGTTACCTATGCCATTAACAATTGGTCTACCTTCTTGTATACGGTCATATGATTTGTGAACGTTTGGTAAAAAGTAGATTGTGGGAGTAGTTGGTTGTTTTATCCACATGCATGTTCTTTCATCATCCGTTACTAACCTTTTCGGTGCCATGTTTGAACTTGTTCTGTTACCTTAATTTTAATTTCTTGGCGTGGATTATTTGGCAGTTGTTCATAGCATCCTGGTGTGGACAGGTGGTTGTTGGCCATTTGCAAATAGTCAGTTTGATTCATTATTACGATGTTACCACTATTGTCAGCTTTCTTTATTACTATTTGTTTGTCTTGTTTGAGATTGTTTAGTGCTTGATGTTCCAAGGGGGTCAGGTTGTTTTTAATGGTTTTGCCTTAGCGATTAGACACATTTTTGTTAGCTTGTTTTTGATTATCAAGATCTTTTGTTATTGCTTTGTAGAAGGCATCTATTGTGTTTTTCGGACTTAACTGTGGAGTGAATTTAGATTTAGGTTTCATTTCTTCTCTGATGATTCCAATTGGTGTTATGTTCAATTCTTGTAATGTATGATGAATCCGGTATGTTTCAGGTTCCTGTAGAGATCTGATAGCATGTATATTCTCCAAATCCTCTATTGTAATTTCACTGCTGATTTGGCTTTTTTGTTTTGCTTTATTTTGAGTTACTTGAGTTTCGAAATATTTTTTCAATTTTAATTTTCAAATGAATTTGAATAGGTCAATGTGAGCTTCTGTTGTGTTGTACTCACAGGTAGGGGCAAGCGAGAAATCGTGTCCTTTGTGAAAGTTTTGTTTGAAAGATTGAGGACCAGGTTTGTTATTTTTTTCTTCATGCCGCCTCTCTGGAATTGGCTCTGGTTGGTCTTTGCTGATCATCTGATGTGTCTGGAACTGCAGCATTTCCCCCGCCTTCCTCTTCGCCTGGTGTAAATGCTTTCTTGTTGGCTTGGTCAGGGAGTTGAAAACGGACCTGTTTGGTGAAGTTTGCATTGTGAGTTCCTTTTTTGTATTGTCGTATTTGGTTTAGAATGCCTTGTCTGTTTTTGTCTTGTGGTCGCTGTTCTGCATCTTTTTCCTTCTCTGGTTCTGATTCAACATCTGAACTCCCTGACGATGTATTGGGTGTTCCGTTTCTTGAAGTTGGTTTGTTAAATTGATTATATTTATCCTAAAAGGTATAGACACAGTCTTCCTGATAATCTCTTTCATCTCTTAATTATTTTCTGAGTTTTCTAATTTTGATTTCCTCCTGGTAGTCTCTTAGAATTTCATACATTTTCAGATAGTTATGCTCCTTTGTCGCCTCTAGAGACTGAGTTTCTGTTATTTCTTGTTTTGTTGCTTCAATTAGTTCTGTGGCTCTTTTATGTTCTCGAGTTGCATGTTCCACCAGCAATTCTAACATTGATTTAGAACTGTGATTGAGATTGCATTCCCATAGTTCGGCCAGGTCTTTGTCTTCATCCTTGGTAAAATCCGGGAAGATTAATATGCGTAAACTTCTTGGAATTTGGTCCTTGGTCAGATCATTTTGTAATTAAATCATCTCACAATATTTGTCTATAACCTTCTTAGAGGCTCGTTCAAGTTTAACAAATCTGGATCTCAGATCTTCTTTTCTGGGGTTAATATTTTTAAAAGCATGCAAAGTGCTTCCTTTTAGTGAGAACAGATTGATTGCGTCTTCTTCAAGGTTCTTGAGATATTCTGCCATGTTCTCTTGTCCAGATACAAAAACATGTATTTAAACGTCGTTCTATGTATGGGAGGAAGATGCTGGTAACAGGCTTTTTCACTGCTTACCATCTGCAACAAGATGTCACAAGTTCCAAATACAAAAAAAACTTTGTACACTTGTTCAGAAGACTTTCTACACTATGGCGACAACGGACACCTTCCTCCATTGCACAAGATTGAGAGTGTTGTATGTGTTTTTGGTTAGGTACCTTCAACACTACATCTGCCATGTTTGCCCTTGAATCAGTACCCTCACCAGATTCTGTATGACCTAAATATTCAACCACCTTTCCCTTCTTTAACCTCGTACTAACTTGATTGCTCCAATTTGGTAAGACATGTGTGTTAAAAATTCTGCATTCTCTACTTGTATCACTGTATTTTACCAAAATGTCACACTGCGTTTCTGCCATGCTATTTACCATCTGTAAGATATGCTCTATAGAACCTTTTACTGTCTACATCCATCCTGATTTAGTAACAGCACTTGGACACCAGTACACTTGTGTCCCACCATGCAAAGGACTTAATTTTGTATTTTGTATTTGTATTTGTTTTATTTGTAACGCGCACCATCAGGCCCGGAGGCATCAGGGCGCAACTTAGACATGGTTACATGAGCGAACAGTTACATAAAATCAACAAATTTACAGTACATAGTGATCAGGGCATACAGGCAATATATACATATATACAGACGTAGCTTGTGGCAAGCGTTTGCCGAAGTGGGTCTGGGCATCAAGGCTGGTTAAAGATCCAGGATTTGGTTTTAGATTTGAAGGCGTTAAAGCTTTCTTCAGCACGGATGGTGAGAGGGAGAGCATTCCAAAGCTTAGAGGCTAGGACGGGGAAGCTAGATCCACCCGCCTTTTGGAGTTTGAACCTGGGACTGGTTAGGCAGTGGGTCTGAGCCGTTCTTTGCGGGTGGGTAGGCGCGTGTCTGGAAAGCCGGCTGCAAAGATATGGTGGGGCTTGGTTAATTAGGCATTTGTGGGTGAGGCCTAAGTCTTTCAGTGAAATTCTCTGTTTGACCGGTAGCCAGTGTAGGTTGGATCTGGATTCCGAGATGTGATGGTTTCTAGGGATGTTTAGGGCTGCTCTAATAGCGTTATTTTGGGTAATTTGCAGTTTGTTCAAGTTCTCTTGGCTCGTTCCAAGGTAGAGGGCGCTCCCATAGTCAATTTTGGCCATGATGAGCGTTCTGGCTAGGGTGACAGTGTTGGGTGTAGTCAGAAATGGCCTGCAGGCTGTAATGAGTTTGCAGGTGTAGGCTGAAGAGGATCTGACTGCTTTTGTTTGTGGGGTTAGTGATAGAGTGGCGTCAAGATAGACGCCAAGAGTTTTGGTGTCCTTCGAAACATGGATGGTGTTGCCATCGATGATAAATGATCGGTGGGATGGCTCAAGTTTACTGAGACGTTGCGTGGTGCCCAAGATGAGGAGCTTGGTCTTGTCATCGTTGAGGCATAACTGGTGTTGCGCCATCCAGGCTTGGATGACCAGGTAGACCTCATTCAGGGCCTTGGTGTCTGCCACGTAGTCACCAGTGATAGGAATGAGTATCTGGGTGTCGTCCGCGTAGTTAGTATAGGAGACACCCAGATGGTCAAGTACATCAAAGAGTGGTTTTGTAAATAAGTTATAGAGCTTTGGCGACACACAAGAACCCTGGGGGACGCCGCAGTGAATCGGGGAAGGATCTGCAGCTGCAGATTGAGAAAAGACCCGCATAGATCTATTGCTCAAGAAGGATTTGATCCAGGCCGTAGCTGATGGTGAGAAGTGGGCGGCTGAGTGAAGATGCTTGCATAGGATTTGGTGATTGACCAGATCGAAGGCCGCAGAGAGGTCAAGTAGAAGTAACATAGCAAGTTTGCCGTTGTCCTTTAACACTGCGATCTGGTTTTTTAAGTCTAGTAGAGCTGTCTCAGTTCTGTGTCTGGGACGGAAGCTGGATTGTCTGAAGCCTAGGAGATTGTTGGCTTCCAAGTGCTCTTGGATTTGCAGGTATGCTGCACGGACCAGGATCTTTAATAGGAACGGGACAGTGGTGATGGGTCGGTAGTTGGTAGGTATGCTGGGGTCGAGGGAGAGTTTTTTAAGGAGGGAGATCACCCAAGCGTCCTTGAGGTTGTCAGGGACAGTACCCGTTTTAAAGGATGAGTTGATGAAGGATGTGATGAAAGGGGCCAGATAGTGGGCGGATTCCTTGATAATTGAGGCAGGGCAGGGGTCGCCCTGGGAGTTGGATGCTTTGATCCTCAGGATAATGTTTTCTACCTCCGCACTGGTGAGCGGTGAGAAGGTAAATCGATTGCAGTTTGGGACGTCAGGGGAGAAGGCCCCTGCGGCGGTTGGAGGGTGATTGTCCAATTTTAGGTTAATTTGTTTGGCTGTAATTTTGGATTGAAGCATTGTGATTTTATTTAGTAATGCTGCCTGGATATTGGCGCACCATTTGCTGTCTTTAATGCAGGTGTCAGGGGTGGAAAAGGGGGTTTCAAGCTCTTTTAGGATCTTAAATAGTTCCTTAGAGTTGGAGTCAGCATGCAGAATGCGATTATTTAGGGATTCTGTCACACTGCGTTTCTGCCATGCTATTTACCATCTGTAAGATATGCTGCATAGAACCTGTTACTGTCTACATCCATCCTGATTTAGTAACAGCACTTGGACACCAGTAGACTTGGGTCCCACCATGAAAAGGGCTTAATTTTCTCAATGGTTCTCTTAAAATTAGGTTCTCTATTTTTTCAATTGCATTTTATTGGTTTTCCCAATAAAAGAAAACACATATGAAACTGGATCCAGATGTCACCTGTTAAATGTGGTCCCTCTATGAGTTTTCCCATCTCATGCCACTTCACCACCACCACCCACATCCCTTAATTTTTCAGGGATTTCCAACCTCAGCTCATCTTCATGCTATATGCCCGCTCAGCGCACCTTCATCTAATGATGCCAGGAACTCCCCCTACCCTGATGTGCCACTTAATTGACCATCACTTCTGTATCTGCCTGTGCATCACACAATGCCACAAGGTCCTTCTGGCATTGATTTGTGTGGCACCCTTCACCCGTTGACCTCTGAACCTTTAACCATCACAAGCATATCAGGAAAAGCATGCCAGATACAAGTTTCCTAAAATTATTAGACAAAGCAAGGAATGTCAGGGAAAGTCAGGGAAAGTCAGGGAAAGTCGGGTAACGAGGGTAGAGGAATACCATCCTGTCTTCTTTATTTCATTTATTATCATAGGAGACGAGTGTCAACATGTCTGTCAGCCATCTTCGACTGCTCACTACTCGTCCAGGAGAGTAAGATGAATGTGTTTCTTAGTGCTAGTGCTCTTAGAAAAAACAGCTTCTGTCAGCAGCATATTTGGCCTGTCTGACCATCTATTGCCAGAACCTCAGGTTCCCAGATTTCCCTGATCTGAATTCTCAATGCAAAATGTAAACATATACAAATCTGTCTGTACTATTGTCTCACGCCTATACAATCAAAGAACCAATGAGGCAGGGTTCTCTCAGGGGAGTTGCATGAGCAATACTTAACTTCTTGCGGCAGTCCTAACTCGTGCATCGTGCTGTGTCAGCGATAGGCTAGATTCCTTTTACCCTGATATACCTCTGAACCAAACATACAGCTTAGTGTGCCAGCTTTAATCTTGTAGAAATCATCCACAACTCTCAGACCAATCTTGATATACTTCCAAATATCATTCTATTTTAGGGCTTAAAACAAGCAATCTGTATATTGTTGTAACTGATGTGTGTCCTTCCTCCAGTAGACTCGAAAGATCTGCAGGTCCTTTTGTTATCCCTGTGTCAGCATTTCTGCATCTATACCTGCAAAGTCGCCTTTGTTCAAGACCATAGGATTTGTCTTTTGTGCTATTGATTTAACTCTGCTTAAAGCAGCCTGCTCTCTAAAGAATAACTGCAACACTTTCCACTAATCAATGTCCTCTCCCACATTCATGACAAGGTTCTCGACATTGTGAACGACTTTGCTTGCCTCTAACTTGACAATATTCCTGAAACCTACAGACACTTTTGAATGTGTAGATAGAAGCAGAACACCCATGCCCTATGTGAGAACAATCTACATGCTCGAGTTTTTATCTGATCAGACGAAAAAAATAGGTTTGTATGTGGAAAATCATATGCTTGACTATCGGCCGTTCATTACACATGTAAAATATACATATGGGTCAGTAGATGAAGCCTTCTGAAATCATGAAAATGAATTTAATGTCCTTCTAACATAAGTACAAACTAAATTTAGCAAGAATTTAGAGCTTGGGAATGTGAAAAGAGTACAGAAAAAATAGAAAAAATGACACCACTTTATTGAAATCAATGGCATCTGAAAGTCGGGGTCCGCTGTCATGAAAGTAGTACAACAATGACAATATGTGAAAATACACCCTAAAAAACATCTCTTGAAAACTGAAACAAACTCGCACAATGGCCACATTCACTGCAATGCAGCACCATGGAGAGAGCACCCACCCCCACTTTTGCATAGAAACACATTTGAATACTGGTTGCAGATACTCTGTTGGATGAGCAGGTGGAGACTAATAGACTGCTCACCAGATTGACCATCATCCAACCGATGGTCCTTCCCAGCCAGCAGTAAAGCAGAAGAACCAGCTGAGGACCATTACCCCAAGGGTTTACTGGTCCAGGTTGTCTCACCTAGATGTGCTGGCTAGCAGATACACACCACCAACTAGCAGCACATGGTAACAATCCTCTCAATATTGGAGGATATCAGGAATATCAGTAAACCCACCTGACAGATTACAATTGCTGCACATCCCATTTTGAATCTGCCTACTGTGTTGTACCCTTGTTCAAGTGGCTCGTTTCAGCACATCATGGCACTTGCACATGGCAGTACACTGCTCTATTTTGACAAAATCCTAAAGCAAGTTCTTGGCGCCATGTGGTGGAACATAGAGCAGAACAGTATTTATTGCCCCTTGACACCCTTCTGGTCTAAATGCAAGGAAAGCATGATTCTGTGGCATCAATGCTTTTGCTAACATTGACGAAGCAGTATCATTCTGCACTTCAACGATGATGCAGACCTTCAATTCTCTCACATTTGTAAATATGTATATATATATATATATATATATATATATATATATATATATATATATTGCCCATGACTTGACTGAACTGTGTAACAGCTGTCTGTTTGATGCCATGTCTGTGTGCACCACAGCGCACACACATACATCCAAGTCCCTACAAAATGAACACAAATGTACCCGAGAGAACTCTTTGCATCACTTGCCTTCTGATATATTGATGAGAGTAAAAACTGAGGCCATGAAATACAACATGCAAAACATGGCCACTCAAGGGAGTCACACAGAATGGCAAGACATATACGTAATCAGTTATTGAAGGTCCATTGGAGGATGAGGCTAGATGGCATAATACGGATATGCAAATGAAAAAGAGAATCCACAAGCATGATTACTTTTAACATCCACTCCTCCTTTTTGCTGGCAACGCTGGATAACCCTGGCTGATGATATGGGTTCCCCAGCCAGCTTCTCAGAGTCTGGAGTGGTGCCACCAAGCTCACATTAGCAAAATGAAACACAAGATTCCGTATGACCAATAACCATTTCCGGCGTCCGCATAGGTCTGCAACATAACATACAGACCATGGTTTGTAGGATTGAAGTAATATTACCATGTTATATGATGCTTACATTAGGTGTAATATGCAAATGACTGATCAGAAGCCAGATAAAGAATAATTCTCCTGATGGATCAGAAATACATAGGGATCAATGACAACATGGGGACAAGGGAGATGCTGTGATGCAAAGGGCTGAGATCATTAGAATGTTCTTCTGTTGATGTGACATTTAAGCCATTTATTTGTCCACATTATTTAATGGAAACCCCACAAAAGCCCTTTCTCCTGTGTGATGTAGGCAAAACCAAAGTCTACAAAATGGCAGTAGAAGGGAAACGATCCAGAGTCAGAAAAATGTGTAGAGGTTTGCAAAACAGGTATGTGGAAAGAAATTAAATCTAATCCAAATGAGGTTTCTAACAGAATGCAATGTCCTCTGATATCAGAAGGCTGAAAGAACAATCCAAAGCACTCAAAAGGCGTTTTCTAACAAAATTGCAATACCCTCTGATGACAGGTGTATAAATAAATCCAAGGTACATCAAGTGTGCAGACCAACACAAATTCCCCCTAATAGTGCGTGGCAGGGGTGTTGCTAGGTCTGGAAAAGATCCGGGGCTACACTAATGTTGGGACTGTCGAGACTTGGGGCTAGCTAGTCTTTTGGTTGTAGCTCATGAGTTAAAGAGGCCGATTCATGGAATTAATAAATGTGCGCTGAAATTTTCAGCGCAAGCATGCGAAAGCGTGCAAATCGCAGTGCCAGTGCGAAAATCGCAGCAAAACCCGTGCACAGCGATTCATGCAAGTCCGTGCGCGTGTAAATTCCAGGATGTGTGCCAAATTTCTGCGTGACGCACACGTCTCCAAACAGCGTGCGCTAAGCGCACAGCGAAATCGCACATAGCGTGGCGCACACAACAAAAGTAGGAGGAACAGGGGGCGTGACACGCAGAATGGGGGACAACTCGTGAAAATGTGGGCGTCACGAGGGAAGTACAGGAGGCAAGTGCGCAAAACGCCCACACGCACATTCAAAACACGTATTCATGGAATCGAACGGTGCTAAGGCATGCGCCAAAAAAGACGCGCTAATCAGGAAACAAGTATGCCAGCAGGAGGCAGGCGTACGTGGACCCGCACAGCATAAAAGTGCGCGCAAACAACAAACAAGCACAGACGCCAGGATGAATATACCGTTCCTAGCAGCAGTGGTCGTGGGATACCGCAGGAGGAGGAGGAGGATAGTCAGGCCCAGAATTTTTACACCCAGAAGCAGCCTTTTTGGGATGCCTGATGACCAGGTGTATGGGAGGTACAGGTTTCCACCTCACATAATACTCAACCTGGTCAGTGAGTGGGAGGATGACCTCACATCACCCACCCTGTGCTCCCAAGCACTCAGCCCCCTGAATAAGGTGCTCAATGTACTGCGCTTCTTGGTCAGGGTGACCCACCTGATAAGGAAACTCGACTTCTTCAGATGAGAAAAGGCTCAGTGCAAAGATAGTTCTAACAATACAGGTTCTGAAGGAAAGATAGGATGGTTTGGATAGGGACAAGACTATGCAAAGGACATATGCTACGGGCCACAGTTCTTCCTATTCATACTCACAGGATGCGTTTTTAAATGGGACCGTCAGCTCTGGTCAGGATTGGGTCTGGTCTAGGAAAGACAGCACATCAGGCACGGGACGGGATCCTCTAGGCCGGTAGCTGGATCATTTCAGCAGACAACTGCCATAGTGTGGGGGGTGTCACAGGCCACGCAGTCATGCTGCCTACACCAGGTCTTGGCCATCATGACTGCATGCCCATCAGTCCGCAGGCACATATACCTGCCCAGAACACCTGCAGAAAGGCAGGCTGCCGTCCAGGATTTCTACGGGGTGGCACAATTCCCCAAAGTCCTAGGTGCCATTGATTGCACCCATGTGGCTCTACGTCCCCCCAGGGCATCAGAGCACATCTATAGCAACCGCAAACGCCTAGCACTCCATCAACGTCCAGGTAGTATGTGATGCCAAGGGAATCATCACCTCAGTATATGCCAACTATCCAGGGTCCACCCACGACAGTTTCATTTACAGAATGTCAACCCTAAACCGGGACCTAGAAGGTGGGTGGCATGGCGATACATGGCTGCTCGGTGAGTATAAATGCCGCAGCACATGCATGTGTGTCCGATACTGGGTAATGTCACAACCCCACTAATGATACCCATCACCACCTCCCCAGGGGACAGTGCCTACCCTCTGAGCACCCACATGATGACGCCAATTCGGAACCCCACCACGCCACCCGAGGTAAGCTACAACACAGCCCACATTGCAACCCAGGGCATAGTGGAGCGCACATTCGGAGTGCTCAAGTCACGCTTTCGCTCCCTTGACCGTTCTGGCGGGCAGCTGTTATACGCTCCCCCAGTAGTGTGCAGGATCATAGTGGCAGCATGTGTCCTGCACAACGTTGCAATACGCCGGGGCCTGCCCGTGGACATGGTGGTGCCCCCACATCCCCAACCACATGCATGCCCGCTGCGCATGGGAGGGGAAAGGGCACGGGGTGAGGCAGCCCGTACGCAGCTGGTGGCTAATTACTTCACCTAAAATCACACCCCTGTGGAGTGCACACAGCCCTGGCACATACCAGCTGACAATCAATGATGATGACATAAGGGACAGTCAACTGTCACAACCATACCAGCCTGGGATTGGTCACCTGGAAGTGTTACATAGTGTGCATCCCTACCTACACAAACACCACCAATGATGTGTCATCAAAAGACACACTTCTATGCTGCAAAAATCATTTACCCCTTTGCAACAGTGCCATGTCACCCAACCCCTCCCCAGCACCGCCACCCAACACACCATGGCCCTCATTACGACCCTGGCGGAAAGTAACTGACATGACCGCCATAGCGTAAATAGCGTTTCCGCCATTGCACGATGGAGCAAAGTGCGGCCAATTCCGACCCATCGGGCACGAGCACCACGCCATGGCGGAAGTGCAAAGTCCGCGATGGCGGAAATGACCCCAAAACGGCCCATACCGCCGTCGTACGGCGCCCTAGGTGCAATTCCGCCACCCATCTTAGCGGTCACCGTAATGAGCGGTCAGCGCAAATTACGGTCACCGTAAATATACGGAAACGGAAGTAAAAACATGGGGCCGGAACGGGAAACAGGACGCCGTACACCTATAAAATCAGAATCCCAACACAACCATAAAAAACCGACCCTGAGACACATCCCAACCCGTTAGCCACCCCATAATAAAAAAGAAAAATGGGAAAAGTTGCTAAAAAAGCGTGCGATCGCAAGCGGCAGGTCCACTTCTCCCATGAGGAACTCACCGTGCTCACAGATACCCTCCAGGAGAACGCTGCCTTTGTCTTCTCGACGCAAATGACCAGGACGGCACTTGCGAACAAGAAGGACATATGGGCCCTGGTGGCACAGCGGGTAAGTGCGGTGGGGACCGCACCCCGCAACCCACAGCAATGCAGGAAGCGATGGGACGACTTGCGGATACGCGTCCGGAGCATACTTTCAGCCAAACGCAACATTGCCACAGCTACCGGGGGAGGATCTGATTCACCCATCAAGTTGACCCCCTGGGAAGAAATCTGTGCCTCCACCATTGGAATGGAGAGCATAGAGGGAGTCGGAGGGATGGAGAAAGGAGTGCAGACATCCGAAGAATCAGGTAGGTGGGCCAAATTAAACAACGCTAAATCCACAAAGTCCAATCATGTGAAGCACCATGTGTCCCCATAGTGCAATAGAAACACATGTCCAGGAGAACGTCCACATACATTGCCATGATAGCGCCCTGTAAAAGTCAGATTAAATACATAAATAAGTAAAAATCCTAAAAACACCCTCTGCATGTGCAGCATGCACACCCTAACTGCAGGCTGCAAAATAACTGCACCCTCAATCCACACGAAAATGAGACCTCCCCCAAGGCCCTGACCCAAATCACCCTCAGGTACCACCCCAATGCATGTGATACATTGCCATTCCAATTACAACAGACCCATAAATAACGCTTGCCCTCCTTTACTCCACCACAGGGTCCGAATCAAACGACGAGCTTCAGGACACCCCTACCAGCACACCTGCAAAGAGGGCCAAGACCAACGGCCAAAGACCCTCCACCTCAGCTGCACGGATCAAGACACATCAGCAGCACGAATCGAGTGGCAGCACACTGGAGGGGACATCAACAGGCACCCCAGGAGCCAGCATGTCCACAACAGCAGCACCACAGGTCCCCCAATGGATGCCACAGAAGGCACTGCTTCTGGTGGCAGCAGCACCATAGGTGACACTGCTTTCATGCCAGCATGCTCCGACACAGAAAACGGTGCTGTAGATGTAGGATCCATCCATGACCTGTCCCAATCCCCCTGTATGTTTCATCCCGTACACCATGAGGACACCACGCAGGGGCACCCACAAGACGACGACTGGCCAACCCCCACAAGGCCTGTGGCAAGGCAACATGAGGTGATCAGCCCCTCTGTGACACCACCGGAAATGGGCATGGCCCAGCAGAGGCAACAGTCCCTCGAGCAGATGATAGTGCAACAGCAGCAACTGGCCACGCTCCTCAAGGAGCATGCTGATGAATGTGGGGGTTCTAAGGCAGCCATTGAAACATCTACTGAGACACTTAGGGCAGAAATGGAGCGAAGTACAGAGACACTAAGGGCACAAATTGAGGGAAGCACCGAGAGCCTGAGGGGACAAATGGAGAGAAGCACCGAGAGCCTGAGGGGGGAACTGCATGCGACGTCCAAAGATGTATGTGGTGAACTTGCCGCTGTGCGCCGTGTGCTCACTGAGCTCTCACAAACCCTTAGGGACATGCATGGACGTGAGCAGGCAGAGACATCATCCGTTGCAAGTTCCGTCCAGGGCAGCCCCCAACGCAGATCTGGGAGGAACCTGCGCTCCACAGGCAGGGGTGCCCCTGATACCCGGAGAGGGGGCTTGCAATAGCGTCTGACCAATGACAATGAGCATCTCTGGACACTGGTGTTCTGGGGGGAGGTAGGAGGGTGGAGGGGGTGTGTAGGGTTCTTCCGGGTGGCGGGTCGATTGGGTGTGTAATACCATTTCACATTTGCAATACATATATACACATTAATCCAATGAGATGTGTGGACATTGATCTTTGTGTACGAGGCCTTTCTTGGCGTACAGGCCACATTGTGCATGTTCCCGACACACACAGTGCCACAAGTCTCGTGTCCATGTAACAGCCACCAGGCGTGAGTACTAGAAGCATGCATCTATGATATTCTGACGAATTCCACGGGCCTCCTGTGCCTCGCGGACTCCTTGAGGTGCTGCCACATCCCCACACTCATCATGACCATCTTCAGGTGCTTGCAGTTCTGCGTCAGGGGGCATGGCCACATTTCTACGTATGCACATGTTGTGTAGCATTACACATGCCATGACCATCTTTGCAACCTTCTCATGGCGGTACAGGAGTGCCCCGCCAGACCTGCTGAGGCAGCGGAAACAAGCCTTCAGTAGGCCGAATGCCTGTTCTATGACTACACGGGTACGTGAGTGGGCATGGTTGTAGTCCTCCTCATGCTGGTTCTGTGGGTTCCGGATTGGTGTAAGGAGCCATCTCTTCAGTGGATACCCGGCATCACCTGTATGTGGACAAAGAAGGATGTTTGTGGAATAACATTGCTACGTACGCATCCCCCCCCTTCCTGCCACGTCATTGACGCATCACCTACCCCACATTCACATGCATTAAATGAGACTCACCGAGTAGCCAGGATCGGTGCCCTGCGTGTCGCTCCATGTAGCGTGGTACTGTAGAGTTCCTCAAGACCATAGAGTCATGGGTTGATCCTGGAAATCGGGCACAACAATGTGTAAAGATCCTGTTGGAGTCACACACCATTTGTACATTGATAGAATGATATTGTTTCCGGTTGCGGTACTGGACCTCCATGGCATGTGGGACAACCAATTCCACATGGGTGCAGTCGATGGCACCAATGCAACCCGGTATGCCGCCAAGTGCATGGAATCCCACTTTTGCGTTTGTGAGCTCCTGCTCCGAGCGTGGTAAACAGATGTAGTCGTCTGCGTGCTTCAGGAGGGCATCAAGCACTTGGAATAGTGTCCGTGACAATAGTGGCTGTGAAATGCCATGCAACTGTCCGACTGTGTGCTGGTAGGTGCCTGTGGCCAGGAAATGGAGTACAGACACCACCTTCAGTAGGGGTGGGATGGCGGTTGGGCTATCTATCATGCTGACAAGGTCAGCGTGTGTCATGTCGACAATGGCGGTTATGGTGTCCCGGTCCAAACGGTAGAGGGTGTGGATCTGCTCAGCAGTGAGGTTGAACGGATTGGCACGGAGGCGTGGGATTGCGGGCTGCCTGCGTGGTGGTAGTGGCTGTGCTGGTGGGCCTTGCTGCCCCTGCCTTGCCCTCCTCCTCCTCCTCCTCCTGCGTCTCCTCTGTGCGGCCGGTTGTTGCAGTCATTGGTGTTCGTCTTCTTCTTGAAGTTGGAGTACTTGCAGTGCTATCAGGTCCCCCAGGCCCAACATCGCTAGTCCTGTCGGTAGCATTTGGGAGTGGGTGTGGTTGTGGGAGGGGTTTGGGTGTGCAATTTATGTGTTTTCAGGCTGTATAGCCTCCACCTGTGGTGATTCATTTCACCTGTGCCAGCTGCAATTACTTTTGGGCGAGCACGTCCCGCACACAACGCTGCTATTTGACGCATGGCATCTTGCAATTACAATCATGTATATGATCCCGATGGCAGTGAAATATTGGTTAATATGTTGATTCTGCTATGGTCCCATTGTTTCACATACTATTTTTGCAGTCGCGGACAAACTTGTGAAGGGTCAGTGGAATGTAGTACTCGATCAACGGTGGACCCTCATGCAGCACTGTACCGACGTTCACCGACGGGCGGGGAGTCCCATTAGTGATTGAAGCCAGTTGCCATTTTCACACACAGCTGCACTACATAGATGTATTTGTGAATCCAAGCGTTCACAGATGCCTTTTCGACGTGATGTTGCAAATGAGGAATTTGAAGGACAGCGCTTTTGCTTTTCAACTAGCGGCGAGGAGACGCCCACAGGTCTGACTGGAAATGTAACGTTCTATTGTTGAATGTCCTTGGGACAGGGCCCATGACGAGAATGCAATGATTGATGTGAATTGAATGGGATGCGCAATAGCGTAGTGGACGATGAGGCAGGACGTCCCCAAATACATGTTACTTCACTACACTAGTGAACCGGGCAGGAGCACAGTGGATTTTGCAGACTGCATTACGCACAGACTCAATGGAAATTTCAAATGTAATGTGAGTAAATATTCAGGCGTTTCTATTCCGGGATGAGGGAATGATGAATGGATGCATGGACAGATGATTTAATTGAGAGTTTGTCATGTGCATGGCTTTTTGATATCTATCCCCTTCCCCTGCGCTATGTGATGCAAAGCTGCCATAGTGGGTCCATCATCTGTCTGCCCTTGTTGAACCCTCCCTGTCTCGACGCGCCTTCAAACACTTGTGTCTGTGCACGTTACTAATCACATCTAATGGATTCTGTTTTGACAGACGCATGCACACATACACTCGTTAGTAATAGTGTATTGAGCTCGATTTATGTCGTTATGATTCGCAAGTGATTTTTTGGTGACATTAATCTTTTGAGTGTGCTAGCATGCATATGGTTGTATATTTAGTGTGTTGAATAAACTGAGTAAATGTAGGCCCTGTGTACCATGAAGGAACAGGGCGTCACACAAGTAGAAGCTGGTCATTCATTGCGGATGCAGCCCACAGTGATGGAAATCATTTGGGAGTTAGTTTGCGAATAGCTGTATGGGCTTGGTGATTTGGATGTGCATTAAAATTATGTTCAGATATTGACCGTGTGGCCTTATTCTTTACTAGTGATGTTGCATATTCCGATTTGTGGCGCGATGTATTGTGAGATGATCTGCATTGGGTTCCGGCTTCTGAGTGGAGTTGTGTGGTACTGTACTGGCTGCGTTTGCCTACGAGGAGTTGTGCAATGTGGGCAGGGAGTGGAGTACAGGCACTCAGTAGGGCCATGTACGGTTGGTTCGTGATGCCGTAATTCTCACCATGGCGGAAAGGTACTTTCCGCCATGCTTGATGGCGTTGAGTACATGTCCGCTAGGGTCAGAATTCGCGTACCGTTGCGCCATGGCGGAAATTACGGTTTTGCAAGGCGCGCGTGCGCGTGCTTGGTGCAGTTAGCGTTGGCGTTCACTACGGTGTCGCTAATGGCATCGTACTTTACGGTGACGGGTCATGATCGCAACGAGCGGTATTCGATGGCGGTATTTCATTTCCGCCTTCGTTTTTGGAATTCCGCCAGGGTCGTAATGAGGCCCCATGACATGTCATGCTATGTGAGAGCAAACAAATCAATCCCCAAAACATGAGACAAGTGTCAAAGTGCAGTGTCCCTAATGGAAACTGCCCACACACAATATGCTCCCAGTAATGTATAACTAACAGCACACATTACCAAATACTTACCAACAATACAATGCAGCTACACAACCTCAAACATAGCATAAACATCACAGTACTAAGTTAAAGTAGTGGTAGTCTTAAAACCTGATCATGCCAGCACATCGGCCACTTCCAACTGTACAGTGCTGCTGCCACGCAAATGTCCAAGTGCACTGCTTACAACATGAACTCCATCTCCAAAGTAGATGGCCTTGTGAAGACATGAGGAATAAACCGGCAAATTAGGCGAAAGACATGGATGCACAAGCACATAGCAATACACCATGCAGTGTACAATTCAACAACAATATCCACTAGGAATGTATACACAGTATTGACTACAGACTGCCCACACAGCTCATGGGAGTCCTACGTCACCGTGTAAGTCAATGTCACTTGGGCACACCCTTTGCAAGCCCATGGAAACGTGAAGCAGGAGGGGTGTGTGTCTCACGAACCCAAGCATCTAACCCAACCTCCGGACAAGCCTGCATGTGCCCAGCCGGAATACAGTGGATGCCCACGGGAGCCACACAAGGCAACACACTGTAAAAAAAAAAATCAAAAATGGCCATGTGGGGGGGTGGGGGGGGAGGCCACCCAGGAGGTCCGAGGACAGGGTGCGCACCAACACCCACCTGTGTGGATGTTGGGAAGGAAAACACCTCCATGGGCTCATGGCCTGCACGGCTATGCCAATGTGGGAGAACTGCTGCTGTCGCTCTCATCACCCTCTGCTGCTGCCACAGGAGGTGGTGCTGCCACAGGAGGTGGTGGTGCTATGGGAGGCAGCCCACGCAAAACCCTGGTATGGTCCTCCATGGCAGCAAGCATGCAGGTGTGGAAGGTCTCGTTCTGGAGGATTATAGTGCGGAGATCCCCATGCAGCACCTGACGTGATGCCCGGATCTCCTCCCGAGTTACCTGCATCTCAGCTGAGAGCGAACGTGTGAGCCGCTCCAGCTGCTGTTCTGTCCTCAAGTTAGTGAAAGCCTCAAGGTCAACAAGAGTCTCCCTGAGGTGATGGAGTTCTACCCTCAGGGCTTCCCTGTGGCCCTGGGACTCTATTGATATCAATTGGCGTACAGTCTCCAGTGCTGCCCGTCTGTCCCTGTTGGACGCCAACATGTCCTCCCTGTGTGATTGACAAATGGAGTCTGTTGCCTGCTGTAGTTGCTCCATCTGCCTTTCAGGGGGGACAATGGAAGTGGCCACTCTCTCCATTGCTTGAGCCATCATCTCAACTGATGCTGCCTGTTGGCTTGCCATACCGTAAATGGATTGTTCCCATGCGGTATTGCCTGGTGTGTACAGCCACCGCGTCGGCAGGCACCACACCTGTTTGGGGCAAGGCGATCTGCGCCTTGCTGTGCCGGCACTGCCTAAGGCTGCAGGACTGCATTCCCCCTCTGATCTCCTGGTCCAGGAACAGGATCAGATGTTGTGGAGTGTGACCCTGCATCCGTAACCGCCAAAGGCGGACTTACCAACACTGACATCCCCATAGGGGGTTCTACCCCTGGTACAGGTGGGTTGGACAGAACAGAATCCCTGCCAGAAACACTTACCTGCAACACCACATAGGTTTCATCATCCGAATCAGCACCTGAATAGAGGTCTGGGGAGGTGCACCCAGAGGCACTCCTCGACAGAATGGTCTGCAGCAAGATTGGGTTCTCACCCACCACCACACCACGCCCCCCACTGGTGTCCGGTCGTTCCTGAGATTCCTCCTGGGTCTGCACCATCTCCTCAACCTCAACAGCATCAAGTGCGTCATCCCCTGCAAAAACATGAAAGACAAAAAATGGAAACAGGCATTAGCACCATAGCACACAAATAGGCCTGACAAGCTACAGAACCAGTACATGATTTACACATGTCCCACATGACTATTACCCTCCCATGCATGCACTGTCACTGAGTTGGAAGGGGAGGCAAAAGGCAGACACTAATGACACCAAGATGGAAGAACAACACATTTGCTGCATGCTGGGATAGCACTGCCATCACACATTGGTCTGTGAGTGGCATGTCCAATAAACATACATGACACATGCCATTACACAGATGGCATGTACCATAGCCATGGTACATTCCACAAGTGCATCCATATGTCAGTGAATGAATACTGTCAGCCATCCAAGTGAGATGGACATGATGAGATCAAAAATGCTACATAGTGTGACAAAATAGGCATGTGCCACACACTACAACACATCCAGTGTACAAAAATACAGTGATTGCAGGCCGATGTACACATCAATGGTTGGTCACTTCAACATGACAGGAAAGAACTATCATGTTCCACATTCAAACAGGCCCCAAAAATTCCTGTGATCAGGCCAATACTCAATTAACCTGAATGGTCAAATCATTCATCTAACAAGGTAACACATGTAGGACAATGTGGGGTTCATCAATGACAGGAGCATGTCACAAATGTGACAATAGGGCTGGGGAATGCGTAGCAAAAGTGGGAGAATTGTAACAATCAGCCTGAACGAACATTGAAAAATACAAACAATGTTGTTGCAAGATGCCACTTCAAGAGCAACTGCAGTAATGTTGAGCAAAATTACTAATGTGGGCAGAAGGGATACTGTCACACCCAAATCCAAGGCCGCTGAATGTTTTGGATGAAGCACATGGGTGACCCATACCACTCAGGCACACACACCCTCACCTGGCACTCAATCAGAACCTGTCACCCAAAAAACATATACATGCATTACACACACATGCATAGGCACTCACCGGACAATGCATCATAATCAGGTAGTCCTCCCACACCTTGGATATGTTACTCTGTGACGAAGGCCCCAGCAACAGACTCAGTGAGTTTGTTGTCCTCTTGTGGAGACCCACCGCCAGTCACCAGAGTAGCGGCATGATTTGAGGCCTGCTTGTTCTTTGCTCTGCGTTTCAGGTCATTCCACCGCTTGTAGCAATCATCAGCTGAGCGCCTCACAAATCCAAGGGCACTTATGCGGTCGGCGATGGTCTGCCAGTGTGCCTTACTTTGACCAGGTGTGGCCTTGCACCCTATAGTCACCAGCATTTCGTGGCTATGTGCCGTACATAGCCCACAAGTCCATCAAGTTCCTGCTCATTAAAGCAAGGCTTCCTTGAGGTACCGGACTGTGTAGCCGTGTCTGGGGTCTCAGTCTTTCATGCCAGAGCACGCTTCTTCCTCTTCTTTAAAGGTGGAGCAGAGCCAGAGTGGCTTACACCGCTCTGGTCAGTAGGGTCAGAATCACCGGTGGACTGGGTAGTAGGAGTGTGGGAATGCACAATGACCATACGTCTTGATGCATGCATTGGTTGCAGGTTAATGTTGGCAGGGGGAACGTCAGTTTGATGGACCTGGACTGACACTGTCCTGGCTGAGAGAGTCAGAGCTGGGGAGGATGGAGCTGCAGCTGCCCCTGCAGCCTCCCCACCCTGCCCCAGATCCACGTGGATTGGTGACAACAACTTGCACTGCCACACATGGCCTAGACTTGCTGGCCTGGAAGTCAGCCAGGGAGTCATCCTGTGCCAGGTCAGGTGCCACAATGGGCTGGTCCAACAGGGGCTGAGCTTGGATGGTGTCAGCCACATTTCCCTCAACCATGGGGCGCACATGGGTGTCCCTGATTGTTCCTCCACACATGGGGGCATAGGAGCACCTTGCAAATCCCAGCCACGTCCCCTACCGCGCCCACCACGCCCACCTCTTGCGGGTCGGCCACCTTTGCCTCCCTTACAGCTTGGTCGCCTCCCAACCATGGCATTGATGTTGTTGTGCGTATGGCAGTTGCAGTAAACTATTGTCCTGGGCAATTAGGGGTCAAAGGGGTAGGATACCAGATGGAATTCGTACCCTAGTGCTCTAACAAGGCTGTCTGTGACCCCTGGGGGAAGATGACGGGTCACGCAATGCACAGGCAGCCCAAAATAAAAAATAAACGTGCACGCAACCCCTCATAGACCACTTGCGTGAAAAAATGAACCCACACTACGCTGTGGCACCCAGAAACACAAAAATAAGCATACGCGTAATACACGTAGCCTACAATGACCTCTGAAGGGGAACACGACACACGGGGCAAGCACAGTTGCTAAGTACATGCGGAACTCACCGTCTGCCTGGAAAAAGAACGTGAAAAATACGCGCGTGTGCGCATTGGCAACATCCCCGCCAAAAGAACAATTGTACGCTGTCTGAGGAGACAGGACAAAAGGAGAAGTGAACTCTGTTTGAGGAAACAGGCCCAACAAAAAATCAGAAAAGATCTGTCAGAGGTAACAGGGAGTATGAACTAGAAACGCTGTGAAGTAATCGCGTGTGAACTGACAAGAAGTGCAGATTTCACCCACTCGCTCTCCACGAAAAGAAAGTACAAGGAAATGGCATCCTACATGCAGCTTTTAAACCGTCCCACACGTACACGTCAGAGACGCGTGTACGCGGGCGCTTTCCTCGAATTACACGCGATGACACTCGGACGTGCAGTTTTTCCACATGTGCTCTGTCATCACGTGCTATGAGGAAAAGGCCTGCGCGCGTAATGTAACTTACGCGCTAAGGGCCTTTGGTCCAATGGAATCGCGTGCATGTGCTGACGCACTTACGCGCTAAGGCCCTTTCCTCGAATTACACGCTGACGTGCAAGATTTTCGCGTGCCAAAACACTCTGTATCAAGCTGGCCACGCGAAAACACACTGAAGACCATGCTCCTGCCCAGAAGGCCGAATTACTGCCCCCCAGAGACCCGAGCATGCTCCCACCTGCCATCTGCTGCTGCCTGACTGCCTGCTTCCCACGTGCCCTGCCATTTGCTGCCTGCACGTCAGCCAGGGGTGTAGTTGCTGTGACCACCCCTGCTGAAACCGAAGACTCCCGACTGGGATTCCATTGCTCCACAGCCCAGCCACAGGACCCAGTTGCTCACCCACCCCCGCCTCTGGGGTTGCCATGTCCAGCACTACACAATCTGGCAGCACTGGCAACCCCTAGCCAGAGAGGCAGAGGGCCACCAGCTTCCGTGCCACCGAAGTTGGTGTCCTGGTGGAGCAAGTCCTGCAGCAGTATTATGCCCTCTTTGGAAGTTTGCGCGCCAACAAGGAAGGACGGACCAGGATCTAGATGGACATCATGACTGCCATCAATGCAGAGGGGGTGGCAGTCCGTGACTTACAACATGTCAAGAAGCGCTGGGAGGACTTCAGGTCCAGGACCCTCAACAGGGCCCGGCACCTTGCTAAGGCAGCGGATGCCAAGGGGCACCGGGGCCAGCTGTCAGACCATCAAGTGAGGGTCCTGGAACACATATGCCCAGTGCTCTACGTCCAGATCTTTGAGAGGCAGACCCATCTAGAGTCAAGCGGTAGGTGTACCTGCATGTTGATGGTATGCTGTGCGTGTCGTGTTGTGCCAGTAGTGTGCAGGTTGCACATGTGTTTATGTAGGGCCATGGAGGGATGTGTATGAACATGGGCGTGTGGCTGCCACATGTGAGTCCTCTCAGGTGTGAGACACATTGATGGTGTATGTGTTGGTGAGCATGCTGGGCATATGCAGGTGTGGGAGCATACAGGTTTCAATCTCTCCGTATGTACATTGGCATGGTTGTGGCACGGATGGTGGTTCATAATTCATGTATCTGCACTGTGTCCATGTGCATGTGTGTGTATTTCACAAGTGTGCAAATGTGATGCATCATGGATGCACGTGACACTGATATGGACAAGGATGAATGGCAGATGTGACATGTATGGCGATCAATTCACTGAAACAGTTGCAGGAGATGTAGACATGCATGTACGTGTGGTGACGTGTGTGCATGTCTAGTGCACTCCCTGTGTTTCATGTGATGTCTGGCTCACCTTTGGCTGCTCATGCTGTTGTATGTGTCTGGATGTTGCTGGCCGTTGTGATATGGCTGTGGAATAGCTCATGTGTGTGAGTTGAAATGACATGTGTGTTGGGGATTGCGATGCCATGTCTGAAGTTTGACACTGCCACTCATGTGGAACTGTCATGTGTGTATCAGTCCATTGTACAGTACCCTGATGTCTGTCTCCTATCTCTCCCTGTCTGCAGCGTCAACTGATGAAGAGGGCGGAGAGTGTGCTGTGGAGCACAGCGGCAGGGATCGCACCGCCAGCCGGAGACGCAAGGCCCGGATCCCCTCCCAGGTTGTGATCTCGTCGGGGAGTGAGGAGTCTGGTGCCATGTCCCAGGCCACAGCTGCTGAGGGTAAGTCCAAGAGGCGGAGTTTGGAGTAGGACTCCTCGGCAGCAGAAGGGGCAGCTCAGAACCCACAGGGTTCGACGGAGGAAGATGGCATGGAGTCATCCAGGTTGGTGGGGGGTTTGGTGGAGGAGGAGGCCATGCAAGGGACAGACACGGGGTCTGGAGGTGAGGATTTAACTGGTGCTAGTGGTGCAGTGCAGGGACAGGAGGCAGCACAGGCCACCGCGGAGATGCCTGTGTGTAATCCTGTCCCCGATCCTGTGACTGCATCATCCCGCACCAGCAGGGATGCCTACGTCCAGACCCGTTTTCAGGGAGGGGATCCGCTTACAACAACTGGCCTTCCTCTCCCTGCGGACGTGGCTATCCGGGACCGGGTTGAGCCTGTCCTGGGTGGGGTGGCGTTGCGTCAACGGGCCATGCGAGCTGACCTGCAGTCTTTTCATGAGGAGACTGCACGTCTTCTCGGATGGCTCGTTGACCGCGTTGACCTACTGGGACAGCTCACCAGGGCCGGATTCCTCCGTTTTCTTGACCTTGTTCCGACCCCCTCCTCAACTGAACCCCCTATACCCCAGTCGTCCTCCAAGCCATCTTCCCACCCATGTATCACCTGGGTACCCTGTGGAGCTGCCTCTGACCCTGCGGCCAGGCTGGTGGAGGACACATCCCTGCCACAGTGGGGAGTCGGACCTGCAGCAGCGGTGGCCACCTCAACAACTGCACCACAGCCAGAGGAGGGTGTGCAGGCAGCAACAGCCAGGGCACAGGCAGAGTCACAGCAGCAGCAGCAACAAGGTGGGAGCCATCATGGCTCGGGGCCTTCGACATCAGAGGGGCAGGCATCGGCCAGAATGCAGGAGGACCCAGGACTGGAAATGTCTTCCGTGTGGCAGTGGTTAGGCCATGCTATGGATGTGGAGCGGCAGCCGGCAGAAGAGGCACGGCTCACGATGGTCAGGGCAGAGAACTCCATGCGGAGGGCCCTGAGGCGGGCGAGTGCGTCGAGGCAATTCGCAGGGAGTTGGAGAAGAACATGTCATCGTCCCTGCGAACCCTCGGGGCCATGGAAGAGGACTGCCTCCAGGACATTGAGCAGGAGTTCGATGATGCCCTGGCCCGAGACATCCAAAAGTGAGCCATCGGACTAGCCCGCTGCCCTTGTAAATAGTTTTTAGAGTTAGGTTTTTTTTATGTTTTCCTTTTATTTGTGGTCAATGGACAATGGCACCCAAATTTGTATATAGTCATATTTTTAGGTAAGTAGGTAGGTAGGTTTAATTTGTTTGGTTGGGATCATGGACCCTTTACATCCTTGGACAATGGTATGTATATAGTTTCATCATGTATCCTTTTTTTTGTTTGTTTTGCATTATGGACATGGAGCAATGGAATTTTTTTTCACGGACAATGGACTGTAAATAGTTTGACTATGGATTGATTTTTCTTTTTTTTGGTTATGAACATGAAGCAATGGATTTCTTTTTTTTCACATTTCCTTTGGATTTGCGTTGTTGGAGGCTGACTTTGGACTGTTTTCCGTTCAAATTCATATGGATTGGTTATCATTTTCATTCAATCATCATTTTCACATGCTTTTCATTTCATGTTTCATATTTTGGTATGCTTTCATTTCATTTTTGATTTCATGTACATAATACATTTTCATTTTTAAGTTCCATGTGTGGGATTCGCTCATTGGGTTGATGCATGTGAAAATTTGGGTTTACACAAGCAATGCCAACCAGTGTATGTGTGTGACGGACATGTGTTGATGTACATAGTTGACTTTTGGTTTGTGTCATGAGATCAGCATTTCACTGCTGGGGGGTGGGGTGCAAGGGGACATGAGTGGGGGCCTGATGGCAGGTGCCCTGCACTGCTGGGGGGTGGGGGTGCAGGGGGACATGAGTGGGAGCCTGCTGGCAGGTGCCCTGCACTGCTGGGGGGTGGGTGTGCAGGGGGACATGAGTGGGACTTGAGTGGGGGCCTGCTGGCAGGTGCCCTGCACGGCTGGGGGGTGGGGGTGCAGGGGGACATGAGTGGGGGCCTGCTGGCAGGTGCCCTGCACTGCTGGGGGGTGGGGGTGCAGGGGGACATGAGTGGGGGCCTGCAGGCAGGTGCCTATGACTGCTGGGGGGTGGGGGTGCAGGGGGTCATGCGTTGTTGATCAGTAGTTCAAGGTGACATGTGGCTTGGCTGGGGGGCATGTCCATGGTGGATGGGCTGCCTGCGGGACATGACCAGGGGTACAGGGTAGTCCCCTGTAGTGTGGGCTGCCTGCAGGGACCGTGGAGGGTGTAGAGAGAACACCTGGGAGGACCCACACTGCCAAATCATGTGTAGGACTCCCCTGCACCCCTGAAATACACGGACCCTGCAGAAATGGCATGTGAGACTTCCTGCGAACCCCGTAATACACGTACCCCGCTCGCACAGGGCCAATATTCTGGGGTTCGCATGAAGTTTCACACACGAAAGGGCCCTGTGCGAGAGGGGTACGTGTATTACGGGGTTTGCCGGAAGTCTCACATGCCATTTCAGCAGGGTACATGTATAACTGGGGTTCGCATGAAGTTTCACACGCAAAAGTGCCCTGTGCGAGCGGGGTACGTGTATCACGGGGTTCGTGAGAAGTCTCACACGCCATTTCAGCAGGGTACATGTATAACTGGGGTTTGCGTGAAGTTTCACACGTGAAAGGGCCCTGTGCGAGCGGCGTAAGTGTATTACGGGGTTCACGGGAAGTCTCATACGCCATTTCAGCAGGGCCGTGTATAACTGGGGTTTGTGTGAAGTTTCACACGCGAAAGGGCCCTGTGCTAGCGGGGTATGTGTATTACGGGGTTCACGGGAAGTCTCATACGCCATTTCAGCAGGGTACGTGTATAACTGGGGTTTGTGTGAAGTTTCACACGCGAAAGGGCCCTGTGCTAGCGGGGTATGTGTATTACTGGGTTTGCGGGAAGTCTCACACGCGATTTCAGCAGGGTACGTGTATTATGGGGTTCGCGGGAAGTCTCACACGCGATTTCAGCAGGGTACATGTATTTCGAGGGTGCAGGGGAGTCCTACACGTGCTTTGGCAGTGTGGGTCCTCCCAGGTGTTCCCTCTACACCCTCCATGTTCCCAGCAGGCAGCCCACACCACAGGGGACTACCCTGCACCCCTGGTCATGTCCCGCAGGCAGCTCATCCACCATGGGCATGCTACCCAGCCAAGCCACATGTCACCTTGCACTACTGATCAACAATGCATGACTCCCTGCACCCCCACCCCCCAGCAGTCAGGGGCACCTGCCTGCAGGCCCCCACTCATGTCCCCCTGCACCCCCACCCACCAGCAGTGCAGGGCACCTGCCATCAGGCCCCCACTCATGTCCCCTTGCACCTCCACCCCCCAGCAGTGCAGGGCACCTGCCAGCAGGCCCCCACTCATGTCCCACTCATGTCCCCTTGCACCCCCACCCCCCAGAAGTGCAGGGCACCTGTCAGCAGGCCCCCACTCATGTCCCCCTGCACCCCCACCCCCCAGCAGTGCAGGGCACCTGCCAGCAGGCCCCCACTCATGTCCCCTTGCACCCCCACCCCCCAGCAGTGCAGGGCACCTGCCAGCAGGCCCCCACTCATGTCCCACTTATGTCCCCTTGCACCCCCTCCCCCCAGCAGTGCAGGGCACCTGCCAGCAGGCCCCCACTCATGTCCCCTTGCACCCCCACCCCCAGCAGTACAGGGCACCTGTCCAGCAGGCCCCCACTCATGTCCCACTCATGTCCCCTTGCACCCCCACCCCCATGCAGTGCAGGGCACCTGCCAGCAGGCCCCCACTCATGTCCCCCTGCACCCCCAGCAGTGCAGGGCACCTGCCAGCAGGCCCCCACTCATGTCCCCTTGAACCCCCACCCGCAGCAGTGCAGGGCACCTGCCAGCAGGCCCCCAATCATGTCCCACTCATGTCCCCTTGTACCCCCACCCCCCAGCAGTGCAGGGCACCTGCCAGCAGGCCCCCACTCATGTCCCCCTGCGCCCCTACCCCACAGCAGTGCAGGGCACCTGCCAGCAGGCCCCCACTCATGTCCCCTTGCACCCCCACCCCCAGCAGTGCAGGGCACCTACCAGCAGGCCCCCACTCATGTCCAACTCATGTCCCCTTGCACCCCCACCCCCCAGCAGTGCAGGGCACCTGACAGCAGGCCCCCACTCATGTCCCTTTGCACCCCCACGGCCCAGCAGTGCAGGGCACCTGCCAGCAGTCCCCCACTCATGTCCCACTCATGTCCCCTTGCACCCCCACCACCCAGCAGTGCAGGGCACCTGCCAGCAGGCCCCCACACATGTTCCCCTTCACCCCCACACCCCAGCAGTGCAGGGCACCTGCCAGCAGTCCCCCACACATGTCCCACTCATGTCCCCTTGCACCCCCACCCCCCAGCAGTGCAGGGCACCTGCCAGCAGGCCCCCACTCACGTCCCCTTGCACCCCCACCCCCCAGCAGTGCAGGGCACCTGCTAGCAGGCCCCCACTCATGTCCCACTCACCTCCCCTTGCACTCCCACACCCCACAGTGCGGGGCACCTGCCTGCAGGCCCCCACTCATGTCCCCCTGCACCCCCACCCCCCAGTAGTGCAGGGCACCTGCCAGCAGGCCCCCAATCATGTCCCCTTGCACCCCCACCCCCCAGCAGTGCAGGGCACCTGCCAGCAGGCCCCCACTCATGTCCCAATCATGTCCCCTTGCACCCCCACCCCCCAGCAGTGCAAGGCACCTGCCAGCAGACCCCCACTCATGTCCCCCTGCATCCCCACCCCCCAGAGGTGCAGGGCGCCTGCCAGCAGGCCCCCACTCATGTCCCCTTGCACCCCCACGCCCCAGCAGTGCAGGGCACCTGCCAGCAGGCCCCCACTCATGTCCCACTCATGTCTCCTTGCACCCCCACCCCCAGCAGTGCAGGGCACCTGCCAGCAGGCCCCCACTCATGTCCCCTTGCACCCCCAACCCCCAGCAGTGAAATGCTGATCTCATGACACAAACCAAAAGTCAAAACTATGTACATCAACACATGTCCGTCACTCACATACACTGGTTGGCATTGCTTGTGTAAACCCACATTTTCACATGCATCAAGCCAATGAGCGAATCCCACACATGGAACTAAAAAATGAAAATGTATTATGTACATGAAATCAAAAATAAAATGAAAGCATACCAAAATATGAAACATGAAAAGAAAAGCATGTGAAAAAGATGATTGAAAGAAAATGATAACCAATCCATATAAATTTGAAAGAAAAACAGTCCAAAGTCAGCCTCCAGCAACGCAAATCCAAAAGAAATGTAAAGAAAAAAGAATCCATTGCTTCATGTTCATAAAGAAATAAAAGAGAAATCAATCCATAGTCCAACTATTTACAATCCATTGTCCGTGAAAAAAAATTCCATTGCTCCATGTCCATAATGCAAAACAAACAAAAAAAAGGATACATGATGAAACTATATACAATCCATTGTCCAAGGATGTAAAGGGTCCATGATCCCAACCAAACAAATTAAACCTACCTACCTACTTACCTAAAAATATGACTATATACAAATTTGGGTGCCATTGTCCATTGACCACAAATAAAAGGAAAACATAAAAAAAACCTAACTCTAAAAACGATTTACAAGGGCAGCGGGCAAGTCCGACGGCTCACTTTTGGATGTCCCGGGCCAGGGCATCATCGAACTCCTGCTCAATGTCCTGGAGGCTGTCCTCTTCCATGGCCCGAGGGTTCGCAGGGATGAAGACATGTTCTTCTCCAACTCCCTGCGAATTGCCTCGACGCACTCGGCCCGCCTCAGGGCCCTCCGCATGCAGTTCTCCGCCCTGACCATCGTGAGCCGTGCCTCTTCTGCCCGCTGCCGCTCTGCAACTATAGCATGGCCTAACTGCTGCCACACGGAAGACACTTCCAGTCCTGGGTCCTCCTGCCCTCTGGCCAATGCCTGCTCCTCCGATGTCGAAGGCCCCAAGCCATCATTGCTCCCACCTAGAGCCTGCTCCTGCTGCTGCTGTCCATGTGCCATGTCTGATGGTGCCTGCACATCCTCCATCAGCTGGTCTCCAGTTGTGGTGTCCACCCCTGCTGGGCCAAAGACTCCCGACTGTGGCAGGGATGTGAGCTCCACCAAGCTGGCTGTGTTGTTCGGGCCAGGTCCACAGGGGGCCCTGGTGGAATCTAGACCGGAAGACGTGTGGAGAACGACTGGCGCATAGTCTCCACAGAGGAGGAGAGGTCCGCCAGAGTGCGCAACACATGTAGGAACCCACCAACCAGGTCGGAGCCCATACGTTCGTGGGACCCCTCGTCCGCAGGTAGTGGAGAGGCAGATGACATGGCACTCTCCCCTACCTGCGGACGGGCCTGGGACAGGGCCTCCCTGCTGGTGCATGGTGGTGCAGTCACAGGGTCAGGGACAGCGACATGCACAAGCCCCTCCGCGGTGACCTGTGCTGCCTCCTGCCCCTGGCCCTGAACTGCACCACTTGCACCAGTGGTACTACCCCCACCAGGCCCCATGTGTGGCTCAGTAGTGGGCTCCTCCTCCTCTGTGGAGACCACCAACCTAGATGTCTCCACACCGTCTTCTGCCATTTGAAGCCCCTTTGGGGGCTCACCCGGATCTTCCGCCACAGCCGTTGTGGCAGACGCAGCACCAGCGCCCTCAGTCCCGGATGATGGTAATTCCTGGGAGGGTGTCTGGGCCTTGCATCGCTGCCCAGTAGAGGCATCCATGCCGCTTGGCTCCACAGTGCCATCTCCGCCCTCTTCTTCACTTGACGCTGCATAGAGGGAGACATAGAACACAAGCATCAGGGTACAGTACAAAATACCTTAGACAGGAAGCAATAACACATGAATGGCACTGTCAATTGTCACTTCCATCCTGTCATTCCACAACCCATGGGTCAATGCACACAACACACATGCAGAAACAGTCCCGGCACCTGCAATCAACATCAACATCCATGTAGAAGGGCCCCTGTAAACCAAGACTTTGCCTTCAAAGTCAGATGCAGCCATGGTGTTTCAAAGTCACACACACACTTCTCTGGCACACACGTGCACCATACAAGTACATGACATCAGCACCCATTCCTCACCCCCCTTCATGTCCAGGAACAGAGACAGCCATGCTTTCATGTGTGGATTCCACATAGAGCTCCCCATGTTGCATTAAAACAGATGCACAACCATGTGGTTCACACATAACTGGTCTAACATGCATGACCATGATGTCCCTGCACACACACATCCATACATGGCCTATGTCAAACATACAGACTAGCAGCACACTGCAACATGCCCTGTCTCACACAGCAATGCTTGGCCACTTACCGCTCAACTCCAGACGGGCCTGCCTCCGAAGGATCTGGGCGTGGAGCGCTGGGCCTAAGCGTTCCAGGACCCTCATCTGGATGTTACTCATGTGTGCCTAGCCCCGCTCCGCGAGGCGCCAGGCCTTGTGGAGGATCCTGGACCTGAAGTCCTCCCGGCGCTTCTTGACATGCTTGATGTCGCGGGTTGCCACCCCCTCCGCGTTGATGGCAACCACTACGTCGTCCCAGATCCTCTCCCATCCTTCCTTGTTGGCACGTGATGTTCCGAAGAGGGCATCATAATGCCCCAGGACATGCTCCACCAGGACACCAACTTCGGTGGCAGTGAAGCTGGTGGCCCTCTGCCTCTCTTGCTGGTGGTTGCCAGTGGTGCCAGATGGAGATGTGGCCGACATGGCAAACCCAGAGGCAGGAGTGGGTGGGCAATTGGGTCCTGGGGCTGGGCTGTGGAGCGATGGTATCCCAGTCGGGAGTCTTCTGTTCCCGCAGGGGTGGACACAGCAACTGGCCCCCTGCAGATGGCTGATGTGCAGGCACCAAATATCAGGGCACGTGGGCAGCAGACAGTCAGGCAGCAGCAGATGGCACGTGAGAGCGTGCTCGGGGCTCTGGGGGGCAGGAAAATGGCCTTCAGGGCAGGAGCGTGGTCTTCTGTGTGTGTATGCGTGGGCAGCTTGATACGGAGTGATTTGGCACGTGAAAAATGTGCACGTCAGCGTGTAATCGAGGAAAGGCCCTTAGCGCGTAAGCGGGTCTGCACACGTATGCGATTTCATTGGACCAAAGGCCCTTTGCGCATAAGCGCGTCTGTGACGTGTCGCGCATGGGCGTTGCCCTTTCGCGTGTAAGATTTCACGCGAACCCCAGGAATACACATACCCTACTCGCACATGGCCCTTTTGCGTGTAAAACTTCCCGCGAATCCGAGTTATACACGTACCCTGCTGAAATGGCATGTGAGACATCCCGCGAACCCCATAATACACGTACCCTGCTCGCCCAGGGCCCTTTCGCGTGTAAAACTTCCCGCGAACCCCAGTTATACACGTACCCTGCTGAAATGGCATGTGAGACTTCCCGTGAACCCCATAATACACCTACCCCGCTCGCACAGGGCCCTTTCGCGTGTAAAACTTCCCGCCAACCCTAGTTATGCACCTACCCCACTCGCACAGGCCCTTTCACGTGTGAAACTTCCCGCACACCCCCGAAATACACATACCCGGATCCAATCGCGTGTGTGACTTCCCGCGAACCACTGTAATACACGTACCCTGCTGAAATCACGTGTGAAACTTCCCGCGAACCCCAGTTATACACGTTCCCCGTTTGGCTTTGCTGTTTGGCAGCCCTGTAAACTGGTCCAGGGTTAGCGCGGCCCTTTGCGTTGAATTGGGGATTTTGATGGCTTTTCCTTGCGTGAGGGCGTTCTTGGGGGCGTAACTGGCGCTGCTGCAGGGTCGCTGCACCACTCTGCGCCACGGCTGGTTTTGGAGGCTAAAATCCATTAATACACTGCGCGGAAATACCCTGTCAATCTGGGGCTATAACCAAAAGACCCGGGGCTATAGCATCCTCTGCACCCGCTAGCAACACCTCTGGTGTGTGGACTGGAAATGTGTAGGTTTGTTCTCTGGCAGTTGTGAGGGAGTGTAAAAGAATAACCCAATGAACTAAAACGGTGGTGTTCCACAGCAAAGCATTCTCTTCTGAGAGAGTCCACGTCCAATACATTCTTCTCCAAAGAAGGTGTAAGTAAATAATACACTGTTCACATAGCAAGATAAGAAGGGAAAGATCAATCCTTCCTGGGTCTCTTACTCTCAATAGGGTTGCTCATGTGGTCATTCCCACTGTGCGTAAATTGCCTTGTGACCTGCTGCAGGGATTGTGTGCAGAGGACAGGATTTGGAAGAGGATGCCACGGAAGATGGACGTTCAGTGTCACAGCTGCAAAGGTTATGCACTGCAGAGAGAGACAGCTGCTGGCGAATGATCAGCTACGTCCAGGCGGCATGTGACAGATCCTCCATGAGACTGGTAACTACCCTCAAGATACTGATCAAGAAGTTAGCCTGATCACCACTGTTGAAAGTAACTGAGGGGTTGTATAAATTGTGAGCCTTGTTTTTGGAGGCATGCATTTGATTGGCCCCCTAATCCAAATGGGGGAGGCTTCTGTGTTAGCTCTGTCATTGGCAGCCTCAGAAACATCCCTCAAATGAAATGACTCAATCCATGACAATTCACCCTCACATTTTGGCTCCTACGCCTCAGTCAACAAAGCCTATAACAGGGTTTTGGATGCTTGCAGATCCTACTTCACCTGCTCCAGCCTCTAATATTGCTGGAACAGCACTTGCGTCTTGAAGGTACAGATAGCAGCCTATCATTTCCATGAATGCACCTGACCCTGGCATGTCTTGTTGGCTGGCACAATTACATGGATTTTCTTCTACACAGGTCATAGGTCAGTCTTTGGGGTCGGTTCTACAGGTTTGACATATGGAAAGGATCCTAGGCCTGGTGTTACCTTATGAATAACAGGTTCTTCTGATGCTGAAGTGCTATTTACTTGACTAATTGACCAGGGAGAGGACTCCTCTGAAGATGGTAACTCTAGGCTTCCAACCGACAATAGTCATTTTTACCTCAAATGTTGGATTGCAGATGCACCCAAAGTACTGTCTGTGGGTCGCTGGGTGGTGATGGAGGAAGTATTGGAACTGTGGATATCAAACTGTGGGAATTCAGTGTGATGTGCACATTGATGCCTGTTTGGACATGGGGACCTGCCACCTCCTCTCCAGAAGGATCTAGATTGAATACCTCTGGCATGATGATGTGTAATGTGCCCTCCTTTGAAGAGCCCTGCTTGGTCCTTGCACAGTTTAGGATTATGCAGTATGCATGGTGGCAGTTAACTGTTCAACTTTCAGGTCAGTGCAGTTTGAACAATGTGTTGGTACTGAACAGCTGTGCATTATCAGTGATCCCTTTCTGAACCACAATCACTTGCTCACTTACTGCCACATCATATATTGTATGGACACAAGTATAAGGCATGGTGTTCCTTTTGTGCAGTTGTCCCAATCTGTTTGATTCCAAGAACAACATGTCAACCCCGCACAAGAACATCACACATGACCCTGACCCTTGGTTGACTTGCATTTTGCATAGAGTGCTAAAGCCAGTACACAGGGATCAATTTGGGAGCCCCACAGGACATCCTGGCTTCTATGTGATGTGCTGCTTTTGTGGACCATAAAAAAGAAATCTCAATCCATATGAATGAAAATGAAATTGTGTCTGCCACATATGTCATTGGGGCTGCCATTGAAATCAGTCCAATATCACTGCAACCTGTGTCCAGAGGCATATTAAACACACATATGGCCTTGCATTCTGGACAATCGGACAGCAACCGATTTCAGCAATCGTACTCTAATGTGGAGTGTTGGAATACCACAACATTGTAATTTCATGTAATATCTTATAGTTTCCAGAGGCAGCAATCTGAGTGGCTCAGCATTGTGTTTTTACAGCCCTGCCAACAGCAGGGTATTAGTATAAGCAATGAATGTCCGCCCTCTCTCTCATTAGCTCTCTCTCTCTCTCTCTCTCTCTCTCTCTCTCTCTCTCTCTCTCTCTCCCCATCTCTCTCTCACACACCCACCCTCTCCAAGTCTTTTTTTCTTTTTCTTGCTCTCTCTCTACAGTTGAAAAATGTCAACATGGCTCTGGGACATCTTTCCCTTCACAACTCTTCGGAGTGGTGTGAGAGTGGGCAGTATGTGGCAGTCAACAGTCTTTTCTCACTGGCCACTTCTGTTTTGGCGCCATTTTCTACAAAAGCTACAACCAGGAGCGAAGCGGAGTGGAGTGGAGTGGTGAGAGAGTGGGCAGTCTGTGGCAGTCTACAGTCTTTTCTCACTGACCACTTCTGTTTTGGTGCCAGTTTCTACAAAAGCTACAACCAGGAGCGAAGCAGAGCGGAGTGGTGTGAGAGTGGGCAGTCGGTGGCAGTCTAATGGCGGCTGGGGCGGACGGTGGAGTCTCTCTGGACTTGAAACTCAACACCTCTGGATGCAAAGATGAACCGCGAAGGCTGCAGAGTGCCAACAGCCCCTCTACCCTCTTGCTAGCTTCCTCACTCTCGAATGATGCTCTTTCAACTCTACAAATGAATAACCTATCCTGTGCAGGCTCCCTAAAACGGCCAGGAGGCAAACTACAAAATATTCCATTAAAGAAAATGACTAAATTAACAGCACAACAACACACTGCAAAAAGCAATCATTTTGCTCAGAAACAAAACCAAAAACTCTAACCGGCAGGGTGGTTTGAGCCCATGTCCGGACCTACTTCGACTGGGGAGGCTGTTAACAAAAAGAAGCAAACCGGTGCTCTCGAGTCGGAGGCTGGCCGCAACAACAGGGGAGCCGCGGCGCCCTGGTCCCAGTCTCTGACGTTGGTCAGCGCGGGGGGGCCCCCCCTCGAAGGAGGGGTGGCAACCTGTGTCGGAAGTCGGGAGGAGCTGGGGACGGTCTTCGCGTGTGCCAAGTCATCAACTGAGGCTAACTGCGGCCCTATGGGACAGCGGAGCAGCAGAGAAGCATCACCATGGCAGCATTCTGAGGACAAAGCCGACTGCGTGGGTGAATCCAGCGGAGCTGTGCGGCCTTGGTCCCGGTCCCTGCACCTGGTGTAAGACGTGGAGGAACCGTCCCTCGAAGGAGGGGGGCCCACCCGGGTCGGAAACCTGTGGGGGCCGCGGCCGGGCACCGCGAGCTCCGCTGCACCCTTGGAAGATCACCACCCTCCGATGGAAGAGCGGAGCAGCGAGGGCTGGCGTCCTCCTCAGTATTCTTTTGAGCAAACCAGAGATTCAGGGGAGGAGAAGGCCTTTAACTCGACGACTCCTGGTACAGCCGCCCCACAGCGCCATCTGGTGGCCAGAGACGCGATCACAGCGATTCCTTCAATAAAATAATAAAGGCACAAATACACAATACTTCGGCTTTGCCATCCGCCGAAAGTGCCGAAATGGAACAACATGAAAGAAACAAATCACATGCTCTTGAGGGGGACCCTAAGAGGGCGGGATGTCCTAATGAGCCTATTACAAAGTCTCCCGCACCACCATCTTCCTCTTTGGCCCCATTGCACTTTGAGAGCACTGAAATTGAGCTTGCCAAGCCTAGAGATCTGAGAGAGGGCATCAAACAAGGGGCAATCAATCGACATCCTCATGGAATTCCATTTAGGCTGCTAACAAAGAAAAACTTTGATCTCCCTATGTCTAACAAGCGAACAGCAGCAAAAAAGCCCTTGAGATCTAGTAGTTCGGCAACGCCATCGGCGAGTTTGCGCCTGGAAAATTCCCTGAAAACGCTTTTCCAAAGACAAGCAAAAAAGAAATTTCACCATTCAGGGCTAGGGGAAATTTCAGATGCAGACTTGCTAGAAGCACTCCACGAAACTTTACTCATAGCCTCATCTGGCTCTCAGAAGAACATCCCTGGTAGTGGGATCCAAGTACGGACACCACAACAAAAAGAGCAAGCTAAAGACATTTTCAATCCCGGGCCCGCAGTTCTACCAATAATTGTGGAAATACAAGAAAACCGGCCAGAGGAAATTCTAACCTTACCACCCTTGCCAGCTCATAATGAGTCTTACAGGGAAGATCCAAACTCTCTGGAGCATGACCAGATAATCCAACCTTTACTGGGAAGTTCGAAATCTAATCCCCAGTTAGACTGTACAGGCCCGCTAACCGCCTTACCAGTGTCATTGGAAAAAAATACCCCGCTAATTTCCTTACCAGTGTCATCGGAAATAAATAGCTTGGGCTCATACGACAATGAAAGTCCATCGCCTCAAACTTTCAAGAAAAGGAACTTGACGAACAAGCCCATCGACCCGACAGTCCTCCTCGATATTGAGGCACACGGGGGAAACAGAAGTAAGGAGGCTTTACCAGATCCCCGGGAGGGTTCTCTTCCGAGGTTCCTCACCCCTCAACACAAATCCAAGGAATTGCCGCAGTTATGGCCGCCTTCATCACCAGTGAGCTCTTCAACTAATAGAAGATCAAGTGAGTCATCCTACAGTATCCCAAAGGAGACTCCATCGAAAAAAGCAGACTTAATGTACATTATATCTGCCGTAACAATAGCACTTGGACCATTCTGTAAGCTATACAAGGCAATCAACGATTCCTTGAAAGATCATACATCTATCTTCGCAATGATGAACTCAAAGCTCATATATCTAGAAGGCTATATTAACGCCCTGGAGAGAAGGAAAAACGATTCAGCTTGCATCTCCCATCTCCAACAAACTGAGTTTATGGAATATTCAACAGTGTCAAGAAAAAACAACAAAGACAGGCCAAGGATGGATGCAAGCTCTCAAACAACAGCACAAGACCCTCTGCAGCATGAGGCCACATGGATTGTGGGACAAGGCCAAAATCTGGTTCCAGCAATTTGCCAGGCCTCCACAGCTCATCGCCAATTAGACCAGACTCAGTACTTAATAAGCCAGGAGACAATGATGTGATGTGTTTAGATGACACCCTCCCACATAAAGATCAGTCAAGATTGAAACTAAGTCAGGGGCTAAGCCAAAAACCATCAGGCTCAGGGGGGACCCTCAACGGGACCTTAGATACGAGAACCCAACAACAACTTCCCAGCTCCCAAGTATGCCTAAAAACGGCACCTCTGTTTAAGCCAACCCCTGTGACTCAGCAACCCAAACTCCGACAGAAGGAAACTCTACTAAAGAACAATCAAAGTCTGGGAGGGAAGAAATCAGCTCCATGAAACACCTTAAATACTGATAAACCATCAGAAGTTCTTTCTCAATCACCCAAATCAGTAGACGATTTTCTCACTCACAAAGACATGATGTATTTAAGCCAACATCTTGATGTCAGTGTTGACAGCCAACAGAATGGCGCAAACTCTCATTTTCCCAAGCTGTCACCCAGCCACCAGACAGTTATTAGGGCTCTTTCAGGCTTCACCTCATTAGATGATCGTTTCAAATCTTTAAGAAGCAACAAATGGGATCACACCATCAAGCCCACTGAAAAGCGCACAGAACAAAACCCTCACTTGGACTCACCTCCTCGTTGGCCACAGGCGAAATACAGTTCGAGAGTCCATATCCAAACAAAAGCTCACTTATTGGACAAGACTAAGGATACTAAGTATTCACAGCAGAGAAAAGGACTCCAGGACCACAAACAACAAGAGAGAGTGACCTATAATTCTCACCACCAGAAGAAGTTGCACCAAGACACAAATAGTCAAAAGTTGAACCCCTCTGTCAAAATACGACAAGGATCTGGCAACCAAAACTACTTGGTCTTAAATAGACGCACGGTGATGAGGCTACTTCACAATGGGCCTCATCACGACTTTGGCGGTAACGGTAATGCTATTAGCATGGGCGGTATTAGCCCTACCGCCGAACTCCCCGGCGCTAATAGCGCCGGATCACGAGTTTGGCGGTAATGTAAGTCCCCATTCCCCACTGAGCCCATTCGGGAATGCCCCATTCCCCATTGGGGTCAATGAGGAATCTTCATGCTAATACCGCCGGCGGATTTCCCGCCGGCGGTAATAGCGCAAATTTTCGCCGGATTTCCCCCAGCTCAGACCTGGGGCGAAATCCGCCAAAGCCCTGATTCGGCGGACCCTTAAATCCGGCGGTAATAGAGCTACCGCCGGATTTAAGGGTTACCGCCGAAGTCGTGATGAGGCCCAATATCTCCACCTTAAGGAACTTAAAATCAGAAGATCTCAAAACGGTGGAACCTTCTCATGAGGGTCACAAAGCCTCTTGTTTGCTTTACATATCATCAGTCAGTGTGATCACTTTGTTGGCAGCAGCAGCGGAGGTACTATACAAACAAGGGTTTGAGCTAACTTTACTCAGGCCACTTAAAACAGACTATGAGAAGATAAAGGACCGTACAACAGAGGACAGACCTACAAATGAAGAACACCAGCACACTAGTTCAAGCGACGATCTGCCAATGAAATCATCAGCAACCCTCCGGTCGGACACGGTTCAATCGTCACTGCATGGGCAAGATATCTCCCCTCGAAAACCACTTAATACAAAGGTGAACACATTACTAGAGGAGAATCAAAAGGTGACTCAGGCCAGACCGAACTTCAATTCCTCTACATGGGCCTGGTTATCTAAAGCTCTGGCTACACGTCTCCACAAATAGCCACCAGCTCTTACCAAAACTGATACAGAGCAACAATCACTCTCTCTGGCGAGCTGGAACACAAGAAGGTTTCTACACTTAACAACACCTGGTGACATCGACTTAGGGGAAGACGATATTCTATGACTTCAAGAGGTCTGGTTAAAATCTAAACCAACACTGGATGGTTTTGAGATCGCCTTCTCAGAAGCATTAGCAGGAAACAAAGGAAGGCCATCTTCAGGACTAATTGTTGCAGTCCGGATGGGCGTGGGACTAGAAATAATTAAAATCATCCTGAAGTCCCCTTACGTCATTGCGGTACTAATCTCTTGGCTGCGAAAGGAGTACGCGGAAGACCAGTACACGCGCACCTTCTTGCTGGTGCTGTCCATCTACTCGAACCATAATGCGATTCAAAAGACCTCACTGTTTGACATAATTATTTCTACACTAGATTCGGTATACCTGGAGTTCGGGTCATGTGAGGTCATTGTATGCGGAGACCTAAACATCAAATGTCCAACGGTTGTCTCTATCGCCACAGATCCCTTACAGAGTAAACCCTGCAAACAAGGTACAGCTTGGCACAAACTGATAACGGCCAGGCAACTTTTTAACACTGCATCCGTACTTCCTGATTCCATCATTTTACCATCATGGAAGCGAGGCATGGCCCATTGAACAATAGACTACATCTTTGCTTCTGAATTTTTTCTAGCTCGGCTGACAGAATTCAGTGTTCATCAGTCAAACCAAAGTGACCACAATCTTCTGGCCATCAAATGGGCTTCTACAAAACCAGCACCAGACCATTACTCTGGAAGAATCGAACCGGAAGGTAAAGGCAACCAGGTAAGGGTAACACGGGAAAATATCCGAGCAATTACATCGTCATATGGAAGCAGGCAGTCTGTCTTGCAGGTTGATTACAGACCACTTCTGGAACCTTACAGAGCCAAGCCAAAAAGCTTGCAGGGGATAAACCCAAAGCAAACATACCACCCACACAATTTTGACGCCCTCTTGGTGGCACAGTGAAACATCCTCCCTAGAGCAAAAAGGACGGCTTCAAGAAACAACACGGCCTCCAATAGAACCCATGTAATTGAGACAACAAGAGCCTACAAAAGCTGGCTACGGTGCCATCGTCTAACATTACATCAACAGGACTCCGAAGCCATGTTGGAACAAATGCAAAAATCCAATTCTAGAGAGTTTTGGAGTTTGGTCAATCCACGGGCTGAAGAAGCAACCACAATGATGCTGAATAGCATCTCGGAAGCAACATGGACTGGGTTCTACTCAACACTGTTCAGATCTCCAGACTCTGCTGAGGGGCCTTTTACCACCGCAGACGTCAGCACTGTGGGTTGATCTCTCTGACAAAATCGAAATCTTGGATAAAATATCCAAGTTAAAGAAATCAAGGTCACCAGGGCCTGACGGTCTGTCTAACGAGAATTTGAAATCTGCCCCAGAAGACTGGACAAATCTGCTGAGTCTAATCTTCCATAAATGCACAATCTTCAGCACAATCCCGCCTTCTTGGACATCAGCGGTCATCATCCCCATATTTAAAAAAGGAAGGAAGGATGACCTTAGGAGTTTTCGTCCAGTGGCTCTCCTTGACGTCATAGGGAAGGTCTATGGGTCCCTTTTGTTGGATCACTTCAATCAATGGGCAAAAAGTGCACCCTGTAATGACCCTCTTCAATCTGGGTTTAAAAAGGGAGTAGGAACTAGCATTAACATCTTCATTCTCAGTCTATTAAAAGCAAAAGCCTGTGAAACAAATCAGAACCTATACCTGGCATTCATAGACCTTACCCAGGCCTTTCACTTAGTCAATCGTAGGAAACTTTGGGAAAAACTCAACAACTGGGATTGTCCACAGGAGATCTTGAATCCTATTAAAGCTCTTCATGCTTCTACATCGGTGCAGGTGCGATTGAATACCAGTGGTCTGCTTTCGTCAACTATAAACACCGATAGAGGGGTCAAACAAGGCTGTCCATTAGTTCCAGCCCTTTTTCTCTCATACTTTGGGGACTACAAAGAAATCTCAATCAGGACACGAGCATTCCCCCCAGAATTGGGCAAGGAGAAGATTCCAAGACTCTTGTATGCGGATGACCTCATTCAACTTGATCAGACCCCAATCGGCCTACAACGTCAGTTGTCTGCATTGACCACATACACAGCTGCTAACTATTTAGAAGTAAATAAACAAAAAACAAAGATCGTGGTGTTGAAAAAAGTCACAAAAGGAAAAAGAACAACTCATGGTTCCTGACTGGAAATAAAATCGAGCAGGTGGCAGAATTCAAATACGATGGAGTCCTCATTGACTCCATACCTAAAGACTCAGCGATGCAACACCACCTTTTAGAAAAAATGAAAACTCTTGTCTCACAAGCAAAAATATTGGACAAAAAATATGGGTGCTTTTCATTGATGCCCCTACTCAAATTATATCAGGGCAAAGTTATCCCAGCTATTACCTATGGAGCTGACGCCATGCCATCTCTACCCAACACTCTGTGGGCCAGACTTGAGAGTCTCATCTGGCGTTCAGTTTTGAATTTACCATCTTCTACTCCGATATCCTTGATAAGACGTGAACTCTCTCTTTCATCTTTAGAGTCAACAGTTAGAAGGGCTTCTGTCATGCTACATCGGAAGATCAAAGATCCTTCTTCCCCGTCAATTTTTTTCGATGGTACAGGCGGAGATGTACTCAAGCAAAAGCATACTACTGTCCAAATGGGAGTTAATGTGTTTACAGCAACTTGAAATTTGCGGCAGCTCCATGGAAGAACTTTTGGGGAATCCAACAAAAACCAAATCCCGTATTGAAGAAATGGACTGGATAAGTACATTGGACAAAGCATCTGAGTACAAGCTGACTAGCCATCTACCTCCAACATGCAGAAAATTGAATACAGTCCAACCATTTCTGTTAAAACACCCAAGCAGAAAAACTCGGAACACTCTTCTGCATGCGAGGTTGAATTTGTTACCCACGAATGAAATCCTGCACATAAGAGGCCTCTCTCCATCTAATACCTGCCGCTTTTGTAAAGACATCGAACAAAGAGAAACATTACGGCACCTTTTATTACTGTGTCCAGGAACAGACATATTCAGATCCTCGTACATACTGCATCACTTGAAGAATGCTTACCTGATTGATGAAGCAGTTTGGTGGGAGCGTCTAATAGGAGGTTTGAGACCCTCTTGGACTATAGCAGCAACTAAAATCCTGGACCAAATCTTCGCACATACAGCTTCGGAGACTCGGCAGAGCGGGCCCATGTAAAGCCAGGCACAAGGGGTGACACCTCTTGGTGGTGTGTGGGTCGGTGTAATTACCAAGATGGTTGGGAGTGATTTCATCTTGTGCCTTCACCTTCACCTTCGCCTTTGCCTTCACCTTGAATCTTCACATCTCTTCTTCTATTAGCCATGACTATTGCTTTGATTTTTGGACAAACATTTTGTGAAGTTTTTAGAAACAATTGAAGTTTTCTGTTCATCTTCTTGTAAAAATCACTTCGGTGATTAAATACTCGTAATAAAAAAAAAGATATCTAATTTCTCCTATCACGTTTTGCTGCTGGCAAATACAAGTGGCTCTCCACTTTTCTCTTCGACCCGCAGATAGTGACTAGTTGCCTTCTGTAAACAAAAACAAAAGTCAAAAAGGCTACAAGAGTGAATGCATGTGTTCACTTACCGTGATTTCAGCGTGATTATTTTAAACGTTGACATGTTCACTTTGGTGTTTCCGTAGAGGACGTTTTGTCGATAGTTTTAAAAAATATATATATATATACATTTCTTTTTTTATTAGTAAAACTACAGTTCAATACATGTATCAAACATTTGTTACATTACAGTATCACAAAATTTGACTTTATGCTCCAGTCAGAGTCAAATCGTGATGCTCAACTCCCTGCTGTTTATCAAAGGTGTTCCTTCCCGTATTTTCGAGCATAGTAAGATCTTGATTACTACTTTAGGTTTGGTCTGTGTCCAATATCGCGCCAGTTTTCTAGTTTTTTATTGCGTACTGGGGTCGATCAATCAGCTCGTTGGTGGATATATTGCCAGCTTCCATGATGGTTTTTATTTCAGACTTCCATGTTTGGAGTAAAATCGATTGTGAGCGCTCATTGTCATTAGCAAAGATTTCATATGCCGGAATTTGTGAACCAAGTAGCATTTTCCTCACGGACAATAAGGATTTCCATAGTATTGACATATAGAGCGAGTTCAAGGTCAGTTCATATCTCAGGGCCACCATTGAGATGTATTTGGGAAGCCCTAATGCTCTTTTCCAGAACTTGCCTTCGAGCTGCTGCCAGAGGCGATGATCGAGATTCCATCCAGTCCCCCCACCAAAGGTCATGGTGGGTACGAACTTCTGCAGGTAGAATGTTATTAATGGAACAATTGAGAATTTTCCGTAATCTTTATTGATTTTTGCTCCTTGTAGACCAAGTTTATTTGCTCTTTCCAATAGGTCATTTGTCCATGCAGATTCGCAAAGAGAGTTATTGACCATGATATCATGATACCATGATGTCACGATACTTAGAGGAGCATTTTCAATTGTCCATTTAAAGTTTTTATCTTTCCTCGATACACTTTTTCCAATGCACATGATCTTTGTTTTTTCTGTATTTAAATGCAGGTCATTGGCCTTTAGATACTCGTTCAAGCTGAGCAATAGGTGTTGCAGGCCTATCTGAGTTAGATCGATCAGCACAATGTCATCTGCATATACGAGGCAATTGATGGAAGTTCCGTTTATCTTTGGAGAAAAACTGTGAGCAGATTCCAGCTAGTTTGGTAGATCAGAGATGAATAATTTGAACAATTTGGCTGCTAATGGGCACCCTTGCTTTACTTCTTTATGTGTTGGGATTGGCTCTGTCAAGAGGCCTTGAGAATTTACTCTTACTTGGATTGTGGTGTTGGTGTGTAGAGCTATGAGGGGGTCAGGGATCTGAGCTGGACAGTTCCACCCTCGTAATTTGGACCAGAGTTTTCCACGATTTATTGCGTCAAACACTTGTCTGAGATCAACAAAAGCGAAAAATATTTTGTTCTTTGCTCTTAGGGCTTCAAGTTTTAAGATGGTTAATATGGTGAGATTTACATCAACACCTACCTGTTCTGTGAAGCCTGTTTGTCGACAATCTATTTGTTTTTCCTTGGATGCCCATGCTGTCAACCTCAGTCGCAGAAACGATCCGAATATTTTTCCCATAGTGTCCAGAAGGGCAATGGGACGATAGTTTGATGGCTCGTCTCGACTACCCTTCTTATATATTGGTACAACTATGGCGTTGGTCCACGAGTCAGGTGTTTTCCTTGAAGTAGAGATTTGACGAAACAAACATTCCATGAATTTAGCCCAGTGATGCTTGTGTTTTCTTAGCGTGAGATTGGATATTTGATCTGTTCCAGCTGCTCTTGAATTCTTTAGTTTTTGAATTGCTAATTCTAGATCTTCATGTGAGGGTGTAATATCCCAGACTTTTGAGTAGTGAGAAGGAAGAACTTGTAGATCTTGGTGTGCCTGTTCATATGCCTTTGTGAAGTATTCCACCCATTCAGAGCTTGGAATTTCGTTTAACATAGTTGGAGTTGTTTTTGTGGTTCCTTTATTTAGGATTGCCCAAATTTCACACGTGTTCTTAGTGATTATTAGCTTTAACATTATTTCAGCTCTGTTTTGTTCGATTATCACAGAGTGAGATTTGATCCAATTTCTGTAAGCCTGGCGTTGATCTTTTATGTTCTTTTGTATGACTTCTTGAACGCTTTGGGACATTCAGTCGTAGATCTTTCCCTAGTGATTTTTTAGCCAAGGCTATTTCATTACTGAAAAGATGTTTCGGGGTATGGCCTTATAGTCTTGAATCAGAATATTTTGGCATGAATGCGGTCAACATCGGAGCGTATTCGACGTCATTTGTATCTGCGAGGCTCGAAACTAGTTTCTGGATTTGCCGGCTGTTGATTTTTAGCCGATTTCCTGCCGCATTTGTTGACAAATGGTACTTTGTATTTTTCCGGTTGTGAAAAGATTTTGGGTTCTAGTGATAGACATAGCATGTCATGATCACTTGCATCCTTCGAGCGACCTCAAGCGATTCCACACTTTCGAATAGGTTTCGAGAGACCCAGATGTAGTCTAAGGTATTTCTACATTGAAGTTGCTTCCATGTTGTCTTGCAGGGTTGGTCACCCTTCGTATTACCATTGACCATCTGACAGTTTCATGAGGCAAGGGCTTGTGACCAGAGTTGACCTTGTTCAGATACTTCGGATTCATGTATCTGGTTGTTTTCCATCGTTTAATGATTTTATCGAAACTAGCTGCCGTTCAAATCGCCACATATAATCACTGATAAGTCGGTATAATTGTGGAAGGCATCATAAATTACGGTTGTTACAGTAGCGATGAAGTCTGTGGTTGAAATCATTGCCAGGTTCCAGTATCCGTTGATTACCACTAGATAGCTGTATTTCTTAGAATTTGTCGACTGAATTCGAATGATCGTTCCCTGCACAAAAGGATCTGGGTTTACCGCTACTAGGGGGGTCATCCAATTATGTATTTTCACTAGAGTTATTAGTCCTGAATAGGGGCGACCTTTGGAATTTTTTTAGGCTGGGTTGCTGGGTTCAGAAAGATAGTGAATCCATCTCGGCTGGGAACGTCGGGAAGCCAAGTTTCTTGGAGGCAGATTACAAAGACCTTGTTTAGAGGTTCTGTAAAGTTATTAAACAGATGAGTAAATCCACGTGTGTTCCAGGAAAGCAGCCTTAGCTTCGTCCATATCACTCATTGTTATTGATTCTGATTGTCGCTTGTACGAGATTCGAGTCAGAATTCCTTCGCTTCTAGCTTTGCGATCCAAGTCATTTTGTGGTCTTTGTGAGAACGATAAAGATTTCTGTAAGGACATCCGAGAGGTAATACTTTGAGATTTCTTTTTATTTGTTTTGCCGTTCGGAATTCCTTTTTGATTTATCAAGTCGTATTCCAGAGTGATATCAAATCCAAAAACGAGCAGCTCTTCAACTACTTGTAGTAAGATATTTTTCACTGCACAAGATGTTATATGTAGCAACACCTGGTCTGTGGTTTTTTCCGTTGCATACTCAACAATTTTTATGTCATCTGTCGTTATTATCCGAAGTTGAGGAACACAGGCAAATAGTTTTAAAAGATTTGCTCTGTTCAGATTTACCTCGTGTTCATCAGAATGAATATTCTGGAGACGAAGTTTCCATGAGCTTATTGCACATTTTGAGATAGTATCATCTTGTACTCTAGAGTGGAAATGTAAGCCATTTTTCCTCTGGTTTGTTGTTAGCTTCGGGTTTAGTTTAGAGCTAACAGGTGAGAACGAGACCTTTGAGGCGTTGGAACTTTTCTTTTTTGAAGCTTCACGAATATATCGTTTGGTCGAGTTGTCTTTCGGAAGGATTTTCTTCCCTGCCGGTTTGTCAAAGACATTTGATGCAGGGGCCTCAGAAGAGGAATCATTGTTTGTTTCGCCTCTAATTGAATACTTAGATAGATTACATAAGTCAACAGAGCTTTCCACAGCCGAGCTGTCCATATTTAAGGTGCCATTTCCTTGGACAGGACTTTATTTTGTCCGTTTCCTTGAGCAGGCACTTGAGATTCTAGGAACGCTGCTTGTGGATGGCCATTTGCTCGTTCAAACAGACTGTTTTTTTTGGTGTTGTCAGAATTCTTATGAATTTCTTTATGCTTTGACGTGTGCTTTTTTGTTCTGTATCTTTTTGTCCACTTTCACTGATTTTCCTTTTGTTGAGCTTTGGTCTCTTCTTATTTATTTTGGTTGTGGCTATGATTTTTGCGGGGCCACTGAAAATATTGAAAGAGGTTGGTTGAAATCTTGTTGGGCCAAAGGGTTCCTCTGGAGGGTCCATCAGGAGAGGGAAAACGTTTCCTGATGGATCAGCGTTGTTCAAGGAGTTTGATACTTCGCTGGATAGCTCAGATTCAGTTTGAGCAAATTGGGTTAATGATGAGACAGGAATGTCAAGTTTTGGAGGAGATGCATCGCTATTTGCAACAGGATTTATCGCAATTAACAGATGTGCGTCACCGTTTGCGACAGCTGAGTTACTTTGTGTGATTGATGGCGCTGCATACTTTTGTTTGTTTTGATTAACATTTTTCCTCATCCATTTCACGGCATCTAGCAGGCCTTCTGTTAATGTGTCATTTTGACAGTGATGTCTTGCGGCCAGGTCGCCAAGACACTCTTGCCATCTAGTCGACAGGACAGTATTTTTTTCTTGTTGTGTACGAAGAAAATCTGTAAAAAGATCGATTTTTTCTATTTTTTGAGCCAGGTTTTGAATCACCACTCCTTGATCATTTATCTGACCTTGTAGGGCTTTGTATAGTTTGGTAAAGGGTGCAAGCACGACTGCTGTACCTGCAAGAACGTTGTTATGGATTTGCATTAATGCTTCAGTTGAGATGCTTGCATGCAGAGCTTTTACAGGAGTTGCATCTTGTTCAGTTGAGGATGAATTTGGACAGTCCAGATAGAACTTTGAATTGATGGGAGAAAGAATTCTTGTTAAATTGGACGGTTGAGATTCATCGTTGGAGGTTTTATTCAAAGGATGAGGAGTGCTTGCTTGCGCAGCTTGCTGGCCTTGGTTTGGAAGATGATGAAGATTTGACTTAAGTTCCGCAATTCATTGTTGGCTTTGCGCCCTTGCAATAGAGCTTAATTCCAAGTCTGATGGTTTTTGTGTTAATGATGGCATGGGCAAGTCGGGAGGACGTCCATTCAATGTTCTGGGAGGAGCTCCCAATTCCTCCGGCGCCTGACAAGCATAACTGCTGCTATTTCCTTGGACCGAGGGATTGGGCGTAGGATGCAACTTAGGTTGGCCCTCCCTATTCTTAGCAGTCCATCCTCCTGATAGCAGTGAGATCTCATGAATTTTTTCAAGGGATTGTTCCCTTTGCAGGCACGACTGTTCTCGGCTTATTGGAGGCTCTGCGGCTGTAGATGACAGGTTGTGCAACGGCCTACAAGTTACATGACTGGACGCTGGTCTTGTAGAGATCGAGCTTTTGGCTCATGCTTTTTGACAGAGCCACTTCAGGTAAGTTCAACTGAGCAGATGGTCCTGTTGTATTCACAATATTTGCACAATTTGAAATAAGTTGAGCTGCCTCGTCATTTGGCAGGTTTAGCAATTCGTCATCACTTACCATGAAGGGAGAGGAGACGAAATTGGTGAAGCACGATAGTTGAGGGGGATATGCTGCCGATACCTTGGGATCCACGGGATCTGAGTGATTTAAGAGATCACACATCACCACCGGACCAGGACCGGGTTGTGTTGCAATTACAGCCTCACTCATCGCGTGGAATACAGACACAGCAGGAGGAGCAGGAAGAGGAGGGCTGACAATCTGAACTGCTGGCTCTTCGTTGAAGTTACCAGTCAGGTTAAGTGGCAGTGAGTCCCGCAGACACAAGGTCGTCTGGAGCTGCACCATTAGAAACATCTCATCGCTCTGGGGTCGACGGTGGCGTTGATTTCCTGAATTTACCTTGATGGATTTGGTTTACGAGGAGATTTACTGCCGTGTCTGTGGCTATGTTTGTGTGCGACTGGCAGTCAATCGAACAGAAGCTGGTGAATGAATGATCTTCGCTTGCACGTTCACAGCTTAGAGCTTCGTGACGAGGATAGGATGTTTGACAAGTGGACGACTGCGCTAGTTGAGCTAGCGGAGCTAGCGGTAGCGATGCAGGTAAGGTAAGTGATGAGGGCAGAGCTCGGCTTGCAGTTTTGCTTACCTTTTTTCCGGCTGAAGCTTTCATCGCAGTCCATGGATCGAGCATACGCCGATGTTGGAGGGTTTTTTACGAGTTTGAGGACCCTCTGCTATCAGCGTCATCGGGGCTGCTTTGGAACAGAGTCTCGGGTGCATCTGGGGGCGGACTGCGGAAGACTGGACTCTGCACCGGACTCCGCGCGCCAAAAAGGCTTTTGAAGGTAGAGTCAGTAGGAGTAGAAAGAGTACTGAGACACGTAGTCCAGCTCCTCTCACAGTGACCAAACAGTAGAAACTGGGGCGGACTGGACTCTGCACCGGACTCTGCGCTGCGCTCCGCGTGCCAAAAAGGCTTTTGAAGGTAGAGTCAGTAGGAGTAGAAAGAGGACTGAGACACGTTGTTAGGCAGAAACCTGTGCAGTTCCCTTGGGGAACACTGCAAAAGATTTAAGACTACAGGTAGAGCAGTAAACCCCTTTGGTAGCAGTCTGTACCACCCAGATTTACCTGGTAGCTGTGGCTGAGCAGTCAGACTTCTCTCAAGAAGAGTTAGGCAGTATGTAAAGTATACACAATATGTACAAAAACACAATAGCACAAGCAAACACTGACCAGAGCTTGGTTTCAAAAGTATATAGTTATTTATTTAAAATACACATAAGTTAAAAACACTCTAGCAAAAATATAGTAAAAGCACTTCAACACAGTTATACTGAAAGTAAATTCAATCCTTTCTCCTATCTAGACAACTCTAGGTTAACACCACTTAATTAAAACAGAGGTGAGTGCTTAACGTTAGATGACACTCTAGTAGTTTCCAAGAAAGGGAGAGAAAAAGCAGAAATAGGTTAGACACACCACTCTAAGGTCCAGAACACTTGCAATAGGCTTAAAGAAGAATAAAGTCACAGGTGAGCAAAAGTCACTAGGCAGGGCCCACTCTTAGAGTAGCCGGAGCGAAAATGTGCCCAAGATCACACTGTTAGTTAGAGATTCAAAGTCTTGCAAAGAGTCAAAAAGAGTTTAGAGTGGCTCAGAAAGTTTAGCCAAAGTGTCCCAGGCACTCCCAGGTTCGAAAGCCGGGGACTAAATCTACCCCGTACAGTCGGTAGCAAGGGAAGCCAGGCGGAACACAGTACCTTAAGCGGAAAGGATCCTCCAGCGGGGGCAGTTGTTCCAGGCAGCGACAGCAAGGCTCGACGTCGGTCAGGGGAGAAGAATATCTCGCTGAAGAGCAGAAGAGAAAGGTCGTAGCACTGCCCGGGAAGAAACCAGCCGCGGAGTCCTCCGGTTAAAGGGTTGGTACCGACTTTCGCGGTATGGGGGTAAAGTGTGGTATTCCGGATGCCGGGGTGCTTGGCACAGGCAAGGCGGCCACGAGATACCTCAAAAGGACGGAAAGAAGGCGAAAACTGGTTGTCCCCACCAGTCAAGGGAAGGAGCCACTCCGTTAAGAGTTCTCCTCGGTCGTCGGGAAAAAGTGGTGAGACGGTTCAGCAGGGCTCCACCGGGTGGTGTCGTCGAAGCAGGTCGGCTCAGCTCTTCCCTCGTCGGATTCTTGGTCCTGTGGCGACTTCTGAAGTCCCAGTCCCCAAAGCCCTGCTTTTATGCAGCAAACCCCCATTCACCCAGCCTAGCTGTCACTCAAACATGCTAAGTGGTGAGCCGGGCGGCTCACCACTTGGGCCAATCAGGACGGAGTGCGACTTGAGTTACCAAGGTAACTCAGTCCAGGGTGCCTAAATCCCCCTCCACCCCTCCTAAGTACCCCAGACAGAGTGGCACCACTTTGGAGGGCTTCTGTGGAGAAGCCCGCCAAAAGTGGAACAAAGGGCTCCACTTTGGGTCAGAGTTACAGAGGCGAACACCAACGCCATTTTAGAATCAAGTTTTGGCAAAAAGTCCCAACCGGAGTTATAAAAATAAATATATAAACCGGCGGTATGTTTAAGGCTACCGTAAATAAATAATTAAATGTGTTAGCCTAAAACAATGGGAAATCCCATAGGGAAATATTCGCGGTCGAATATAAAAAGTAGTTTCCACTGCCACCAGCCAAAACTCGATCAGGGGGGACGGAGACGTGCCCCCTCGACTAACAGACCCTGGGGCAATCGAATTGCCCCAGCCAGTACGTCCACAATATGATGGTTTGTACTGGTTCTGTTCAGGATTCAAGACTAGCAAAGTCTTTGGTGACTTTACATGCCCTGGGAGACAGTAGTCAGTCCCAGGGTATGGAGTCTATGTTGGGGAGTCCCTAGGACACCCCTGGGTCACGGCACAGAGGGTGCTGTGTGACCCACATCACAAAAATACATGAGGCCCTATGGAGTAAAAGACCCCATAGCCCATTCAACACAAGGTTTAACCAAGAAAACACACTTCAACATGTCCAAGAGTGAGGGTAAAAGAGTCTCACTCTTGGCAGGAGAAAAAAATTAAACCCCAGAAATCCAGCAAAGCTGCTGGGGGACTCACTAGGTAGGGAAATTCAGCCTAACCAGAGAATTCTCCCTAACACTCGCCCCCCCCAGACTAAGGGACAGGAGGATTTAATCCACTCCTGGATGAACCTCATACCTCTAGTCGATGATATACATCCTAGAGAGTCCATCAGCATTTTGATGGTGACACCCTGACCTGTGCTCAATGGTGAAATCAAACCCTTGCAGGCAGATTGACCATCTCAATAGTTTTGGATTTTCCCCTTTCATTTGCATTAACCATCTCAAGGGTTGGTGGTCAGTCTGAATAACAAAAGTAGAACCATACAAGTATGGCCTAAACTTCTTCAGTGCCCACACAATAGCAAAGCATTCTCTTTCGATAGTTGCCCACCTTGTCTCAGGATCCTTCAGTTTCCTACTGATGAAGCAAATGGGGTGCTCCCTACCCTTCTCATCCAGTTGGCTTAGAACTGCACCTATACCTACATTGGAAGCATCAGTTTGTACAATGAAAGGTTGGTGGTAGTCAGGAGCTCTCAATACTGGAGCCTGGCAAAGAGCTCTCTTCAGTTTTTCAAAGGCCTGATTGCACTCCTCATTCCATTTTACCTTCTTAGGGAATTTGGGAGAGGAGATTACATTCAGTGGAGAAGCTATGGTCCCATAGTTCTCAATGAAATTCCTGTAATACCCAGTGAGGCCTAGAAAAGCTCTCACTTGGGTTTGAGTAGTTGGTGTTGTCCAATTTTGCACAGCTTCAATCTTGCTGGGCAAAGGCCTTATTTCTCCACCTCCTACCTCATGTCCAAGGTAGACCACTTTACTTTGACCAATCTGGCACTTACTGGCTTTGATTGTCAAATGGGCCTGTTTCAGAGCCTGCAACACATGTCCTAGGTGGTTCACATGTTCTTCCCAGGAGTGGCTGAAGACTGCAATGTCATCCAAGTATGCCATGCAGAAATCTTCCATCCCAGCCAGAACCTGGTTCACCATCCTTTGGAATGTGGCAGGTGCATTTTTTAGTCCAAAAGGCATGACCTTAAACTGGTACAAGCCAACTGGGGTCGAAAATGCAGTTTTCTCCTTGGCATGGTCTGTCAGGGCTATTTGCCAATAGCCTGACGTCAGGTCAAATGTGCTGAGGTACTTGGCTGCACCAAGTTTATCCACCAACTCATCTGTCCTGGGCAAAGGGTGGGCATCAGTCTTGGTGACTGCATTTAGAGCTCTATAGTCCACACAGAATCTCAAGTCTTTGGATCCTGCCTTTGGTACTAACACAACTGGGCTAGACCATGGACTAGTAGAGGGCTCTATTACCCCGAGATCAAGCATCTTCTTGACCTCTCCTTTGATGTGGGCTCTGATATGTTCCGACATTCTGTATCCTCTGCTTTTGACTGGCAGACAGTCACCAGTGAGTATCTCATGCTGGCCCCAAGGGGTCAAGCCTGGTGACAGTGAGAACAGGGAGGCAAACTGATTTAACATAGATTTGCACTCCTCTTGTTGCTCAGGTGTCAGGTCTGAAGAGAGATTGACTCCTTCAACTTTTTCATCTAAAGGTACACCTCTGAGGAGATCAGGGAGAGATTCACTCTCTTCCTCCTCTGCAGCTGAAGCTAGGAGCAAGGCTCCTACATCAGGTCTGGAGATGTAGGCTTTTAGTCGGTTGGTGTGGAAGACTCTAGGAGCTTCCCTGGGTCTGCCCAGATCCACCAGATAGTTGACCTCTCCAAGTTTTCCCACAACCTTGAAGGGTCCCATCCATTTGTCTTGCAAGGCCCTCTGCCTTGTTGGGAGCATAACTAGAACTAGCTGGTCTTGAGTAAACTCAACCATGTTAGCCTTCTGGTCGTGCCAATGTTTGACCAGGGCTTGACCAGCTTTCAAGTTGTCACTTGCTTCTGCCATCATGTGTGACATTCTCCTCCGGAGACCTATCACATAGTCAGTCACTCTGACTGGCTTGAGGGGAGGAGCACCTTCCAACCCCTCCTTAATCAGGGCCAATGGACCTCTGACTGGATGGCCATAGAGAAGCTCAAAGGGAGAATAACCTACTCCCTCCTGAGGGACTTCTCTATAAGCAAAGAGAAGGCATGGCAGTAGAAGGTCCCACTTTTTCTTAAGGGGTTCTTCTAAAGCACCTATCATGCTCTTCATGGTTCTGTTAAACCTTTCAACCAACCCGTTTGTCTGAGGGTGGTAGGCGGTTGAGAACTTGTAGGTAACTCCACAGGTTTTCCACATGGCCTTCATGTAGTGGGACATAAAGTTTGACCCCCTGTCAGAGATTACCTCCTTAGGAAACCCAACCCTGGTAAAAATACCAAGGAGGGCCTTAGCCACAGCCGGAGCTGTAACAGTCCTCATAGGAATGGCCTCAGGGTATCTAGTAGCATGGTCTACTACAACAAGGATAAACCTGTTGCCTGAGGAGGTTGGAGGATCAAGGGGACCAACAATGTCAATCCCTACCCTCTCAAATGGGACTCCCACAACTGGGAGAGGCACTAAAGGTGCCACATTCTTGGAACCAACCTTACCAGAAGTCTGGCAGGTATGGCAGCTCTTACAATATCTATCTACTTCAGCCCCCATCTTTGGCCAATAAAAGTAGAGTGAGAGCCTTTCCTTGGTCTTCTTGAAACTCAAGTGGCCAGCCAAAGGTATCTCATGGGCTAGTTGTAAGAACTGTTGTCTGTTTTCTTGTGGGACTACAAGGCGTTTGTAGTCTCCAGGTTCAGACTCAGTGGGTTCACTGTAGAAGAGGCCATCTTCCCAGTGCAACCTATACTTCCCAGGCTCTTGCCCATCAGCTTGAGAAGCTGCCTGGTGGCGGAGACCCTCCAGAGTTGGACATTCTCTTTGCCCCTTACGAAAAGCTGCCCTGCTAGGCCCACCTTCTGCCAGTAAAGACTGCAGCTCAGGATGGTCCTCAGGGTCCAAATCTCCAATAAGGTTGGGGCCTCCTTCTAGCTCTTCCTCAGAGTCTAGCTCAACCACACAGGGTTGTACCTCTCTCTCAGCCTCAGCTGGAGGGGGAGTTACAGGTGTAACTTTGGACAACCTAGGGGAAGTCCTTGTTGGAAGCACTGGAGTGCTTGCTGCTGGCTTTTTCCTAGGAGTCTTGGGTTGCCCCTTTGCTCCTGATCTGGTAGTTACTGCAGTAAGTTGCTCCAGTGGTAGAGGAGTGATTTCTGTCATCATCTCCTGAGATAACCCTCTCAGGGTTTTCTCCCTTGCAGGTTTTGTGAGTTCCTGAAACCTTTTGCTAGGAGGTCTGGGGGTATGAGATACAACTCCAAGAGCTTTGAGGTCATTACCCAACAGAACCCTACCTGGCACTTCACATTGTACACTGACAGGTATTTTTACAGCCATATCATTACATTGGATGAGAACTGGTAACTGGGGACACATCTGCACAGGCCCACCAGCTAACTTGGTGAGGCATTTGGGTGCCTTAGCAACATCCTCTGCCTTGAAAAATGATTCATCCACCACAGTTATGCTGGCTCCAGTGTCCCTAATGGCAGGAGTCTCCTGACCATTCACCTGGACACTGTCCTTATAATACTCTTTAGTATTATCTGGGATAGAGTTATAGACATCTAAATTCTGTTGCTCCCACAACCCCAGAGAGACTAAAGAAACACTAGCTGAGACTCCAGTGGGTTCATCAGCTAGTAATAGAAAGTTTCCACTTGCCATATGTACTTCCTCTTCTGGAGCGAAGGCTAAGGAGGCAAGCTGGACCCCTGAAGGTTTACCCTTACATCTGGGATCTCCTTTCACATGGTCAGTAGCCTTACAAACAAAGCATGAGCCAAAGGCTCGCTGGAATGGAGGCTTGTTCTGACCTCCTTCTGGTCTGGGACCAGAAGGTACACTAGCCTGATTTGGTTTCCCTTGTGGCTTACCCTTATAGTTTTGTTTGGGGCCCTCTTTGGAATTTGTAGTATTAGAATTCTCTTTGGAGTCCTTCTTAGACTGTTTTTCCCCATCCTTCTTCTGAGTTACCCCAGAATCCTTGTGAGTGGCCCTGTTGGCAACCCACAAGTCAGCAGCCTTAGCTAGCTTCCGGGAATCTAATTCCCTGGAATCAGCCAAGTGTTGTCTGAGCTCAGGAGAGCAGGCATCATAAATAGTCTCCAACATAAACAAATTCTTCATACCTTCATAAGTGTTCACCTTGTAACCCTTAATCCATCCCTCTAAGTTTTTCAAACATTCATTCACCCAGGTAGCCCAAGGGGTACCATCATGCTTTTTGAGGCTCCTAAACCTCTTAAGATACTGGGAAGGGGTCTTCCCAAACCTAGCTATCAAAGCTAGTTTCACACATTCATAGTCCTTCCTATCCTCCTCCCCCATCTCCATTACCACATCAGTTGCAACAGGGGGAAGCCTAGAGAACAACCAGGTGAGTAAGTCATTTCCTGTGATGTTCTGGAGCCCATGATTATATTCAAACAGAGACAACCAATCCAACACATCCAACTTAGGCTCATACATACCAACCAATTCTTTAGGCATCCGGGGTCTTTTAGGACTGGAACTTCTAGAGGAGCCAGAGAGAGAAACATTCTCAACAGATAATTTCTTCATTTCTAAGTCATACTTGAGCTCCATTTCCCTTAGCCTTAGTTCTTTGTCAGTTTGAGCATTAAGTTTCTTATACTCCAATTCTAGCTTCATTTTCTCCAGTTCAAAGTACTGAGGACTAAATGTGGGACCTGGTAAAGGTCCAGTAGGCACAGCAGGTAGAGCAGGCAGAGGCCTAGGGGGGACAGTTACAACAGCCTCACCCTCCTCTTCTGACTCTTCCTCAGAAACATCAACATTTTGCTCCATGTTAACTTCAATACTGTCATCTACAGTTGCTGGAGTGGTAGGCTCCTCTGAACCATCACCCAGACTTTGGTTAGCTAACAATCTTTCAATCAGCTCCATTTTCTTGCCCTTAGTCAGGAGATCCTTATGTTTACAGAGCACTCTTAAACAATCAGCAGTTTTGGCTGCAAGGGACTCTTGACTATAGCTTTCTATAACTGACATGTTAGAGGTTTTACTTTTTCAGTGCTAAGCTTTGTGGTTAGTTGCACTAAGGTATCTAAAGCACAATAAAATGTATACTCAATACAAATCCCACCGCTGTACACCAGTGTTAGGCAGAAACCTGTGCAGTTCCCTTGGGGAACACTGCAAAAGATTTAAGACTACAGGTAGAGCAGTAAACCCCTTTGGTAGCAGTCTGTACCACCCAGATTTACCTGGTAGCTGTGGCTGAGCAGTCAGACTTCTCTCAAGAAGAGTTAGGCAGTATGTAAAGTATACACAATATGTACAAAAACACAATAGCACAAGCAAACACTGACCAGAGCTTGGTTTCAAAAGTATATAGTTATTTATTTAAAATACACATAAGTTAAAAACACTCTAGCAAAAATATAGTAAAAGCACTTCAACACAGTTATACTGAAAGTAAATTCAATCCTTTCTCCTATCTAGACAACTCTAGGTTAACACCACTTAATTAAAACAGAGGTGAGTGCTTAACGTTAGATGACACTCTAGTAGTTTCCAAGAAAGGGAGAGAAAAAGCAGAAATAGGTTAGACACACCACTCTAAGGTCCAGAACACTTGCAATAGGCTTAAAGAAGAATAAAGTCACAGGTGAGCAAAAGTCACTAGGCAGGGCCCACTCTTAGAGTAGCCGGAGCGAAAATGTGCCCAAGATCACACTGTTAGTTAGAGATTCAAAGTCTTGCAAAGAGTCAAAAAGAGTTTAGAGTGGCTCAGAAAGTTTAGCCAAAGTGTCCCAGGCACTCCCAGGTTCGAAAGCCGGGGACTAAATCTACCCCGTACAGTCGGTAGCAAGGGAAGCCAGGCGGAACACAGTACCTTAAGCGGAAAGGATCCTCCAGCGGGGGCAGTTGTTCCAGGCAGCGACAGCAAGGCTCGACGTCGGTCAGGGGAGAAGAATATCTCGCTGAAGAGCAGAAGAGAAAGGTCGTAGCACTGCCCGGGAAGAAACCAGCCGCGGAGTCCTCCGGTTAAAGGGTTGGTACCGACTTTCGCGGTATGGGGGTAAAGTGTGGTATTCCGGATGCCGGGGTGCTTGGCACAGGCAAGGCGGCCACGAGATACCTCAAAAGGACGGAAAGAAGGCGAAAACTGGTTGTCCCCACCAGTCAAGGGAAGGAGCCACTCCGTTAAGAGTTCTCCTCGGTCGTCGGGAAAAAGTGGTGAGACGGTTCAGCAGGGCTCCACCGGGTGGTGTCGTCGAAGCAGGTCGGCTCAGCTCTTCCCTCGTCGGATTCTTGGTCCTGTGGCGACTTCTGAAGTCCCAGTCCCCAAAGCCCTGCTTTTATGCAGCAAACCCCCATTCACCCAGCCTAGCTGTCACTCAAACATGCTAAGTGGTGAGCCGGGCGGCTCACCACTTGGGCCAATCAGGACGGAGTGCGACTTGAGTTACCAAGGTAACTCAGTCCAGGGTGCCTAAATCCCCCTCCACCCCTCCTAAGTACCCCAGACAGAGTGGCACCACTTTGGAGGGCTTCTGTGGAGAAGCCCGCCAAAAGTGGAACAAAGGGCTCCACTTTGGGTCAGAGTTACAGAGGCGAACACCAACGCCATTTTAGAATCAAGTTTTGGCAAAAAGTCCCAACCGGAGTTATAAAAATAAATATATAAACCGGCGGTATGTTTAAGGCTACCGTAAATAAATAATTAAATGTGTTAGCCTAAAACAATGGGAAATCCCATAGGGAAATATTCGCGGTCGAATATAAAAAGTAGTTTCCACTGCCACCAGCCAAAACTCGATCAGGGGGGACGGAGACGTGCCCCCTCGACTAACAGACCCTGGGGCAATCGAATTGCCCCAGCCAGTACGTCCACAATATGATGGTTTGTACTGGTTCTGTTCAGGATTCAAGACTAGCAAAGTCTTTGGTGACTTTACATGCCCTGGGAGACAGTAGTCAGTCCCAGGGTATGGAGTCTATGTTGGGGAGTCCCTAGGACACCCCTGGGTCACGGCACAGAGGGTGCTGTGTGACCCACATCACAAAAATACATGAGGCCCTATGGAGTAAAAGACCCCATAGCCCATTCAACACAAGGTTTAACCAAGAAAACACACTTCAACATGTCCAAGAGTGAGGGTAAAAGAGTCTCACTCTTGGCAGGAGAAAAAAATTAAACCCCAGAAATCCAGCAAAGCTGCTGGGGGACTCACTAGGTAGGGAAATTCAGCCTAACCAGAGAATTCTCCCTAACACACGTAGTGCAGCTCCTCTCACAGTGACCAAACAGTAGAAACTGGGGCGGACTGGACTCTGCACCGGACTCCGCGCCGCGCTCTGCGCGCCTAAATGGCTTTTGAAGGTAGAGTCGGTAGGAGTAGAAAGAGAACTGAGACACATAGTGCAGCTCCTCTCACAGTGACCAAACAGTAGAAACTAGGGCAGACCGGACTCCGCTACAAGAGTGAATACATGTGTTCGCTTACCGTGACTTCAGCGTGATTATTAGTTCACTTTGGTGTTTCCGTAGAGGACGTTTTGTCGATTGTTTTAAAAAATATATATATATATACATTTCTGTGTGTTGTGTGTTTGGGGCAGGGGATTCGGGGTGGTAGGTATCACGGTGAACTGGTTTGAGCAGGTTAGTTGGGTTTTTTAGGGGTAGCCCACCATAAAAAATCTTCAAAAACAGCCGCTGTGAAAGTTTCAGGGTGAAAACACATGAAACAACGTGTGAACATATTACAGTTGCAAATAGTTAAAAAAGGGTTACAAAGAGTTAATACAAGTTTACAAAAAGTTAAAATCCAATAGAAATGTTGTAAAATAATAGGGACATTAAATTAAATGGTATTGAAAAGCTAGAAAAGCTGGAAAGGATGGTGTTAGATAAAAATGGTATGCCAAAAATATCACATAGAAACTCGTAGACGACTTTACTTATTTGCTGCGTGTCACGTGACTGTGATCCTCAGCACAACACAACCTCAAGCAGGTTCCCTGCTCTACCCCATCCATCGTTTTCCCACCATGCTGACCTGAATAAGGTGGATCACTCTTGTCCTCGGAAGAGATACCATGCCCTTCGAAGCAACACTTCCTTCTGATGGCAGATTCCGACATTGACCTGACTCACCACGCTTGATCTCTAAGATCATATGACATGCTCTACTTCATCATTGTGACCTACTATTAGACCCTTTGACTTCCGGCAAATATAGCCTAACCCTTCTGATCACGTGACTTTCGTATCATACACACCTGATCTCTCATGAAAGCTCTGCAACTGATGTAATTCCGCCTGGTCCACTACCTCCTTTACAAGAGAATTACCAAGTGCTTTGTTGGTTATATATGGGTGCAAAAAAAATGTATGCTGAGTAGTAACAGGACTGTTTTCCAAAATACCGCCCGCTTTACCCGTACCGCCTTACTTTTAGAGAGGCCCTTAAAGTCAACAAACTGCATATGTATTTTCAGACCGATATTTAATTTCTTTAAAAAATACAGTACCGCGAGAATAAATGGGTAGCACCAGCCTTGGAGTCTTCCAGATATCAAATAAAGGAACAAAACATAATTGCTGTGGGCGGAGGAATGAACTCAGAACCTCACGGCGTAAGCCAACCGTTAAGTCTGCTGCCAAGTTCCAACTGAGAGTATGCAATGCTATTGTCAGCAAACAAAAACAACAAGGAGCAGTGCCAACTGTGACTTGTACATTTGTTCCTACGTTCAGAAAAGCTTTTATTGCTCACATTCATGTTATTCAAAAATCATTAAAGTTAAAAGTGGAAACTAATTGGCGCGCATTTCCCTGCAATAGAGTCTGCCATTAAGCGAAGTGTGTAGAATTCGAACAGGACACTCCTAATCGTAAAGGCAAGATGCAAACCCCAAAGCCACATTTTCTTCATATGGTTTAATGCCAGCGAAGATATAGGCGCATAAGAGTCATGTATCATCATCAGTACACGTCTTTCCCCTCTCTCTCTCTCTCTCTCTCTCTCTCTCAATATTTACTTCCTGCTTGTCTTTTATTTCTTCTGCACACAACAATGAGGTCCAAAATGCACAACATGAAAGTTTATTTCGTTTCAAAATGTCACTTTTGCCTGGTGCAAAGACAGAGATGGTAAATATCGCTAATATAATGCATTCTATATGATGTGCATGAAAAGGAGTGGGCACATTTAGACCAATAACAGGGCTAGATGTTAGAAACGGGTCAGTGAAGAGCACTGAATGGACTTTACAATGTCTGAGTGCCACAGGTTATGGTTTCAGGCAGACTTACATAATTATTCAGTATGATCGGAGGATCAACATGTTCCCTTGGTATCAATGTAATTCTATTGAAGTGATGCTGAATTTGTATGTAAATTGAGGCGTGGAGAAAAAGCAAGTATTGCACAAAAACCCATTATGTGAATGCGTTTTAATCAACGTCATTTTAATTATGTTATTGTATTTCAGGTTTTGTGGCATCCGTGAGGTGACGAGTATGCATGGCACACGCACTGGGTGCTATTTGGGAGAACGGTGGGTCCCATAAGACCTCTGTATTGACATCCTGCTGTGGGCTCCATGGCCCACTATGAAATGATGCTCAGTTCACCTGCACTAACAATGCGACAGGTTCAGTCCTATCAGTTGTCATGAAAACAACCAAGCCGATCAGTTTACTTGGCGTTGGGTTAGCACGTGGTGCACCCGGGAGCAGCTGATTGCTTTAGCAATGGGGTGTAAAGTCCAAAGTTTCTTCTAGTGCACCTTTTGTACAGCACAGGGCTTTCTTAAAATGACCACACACACACATGATCCGCTACACGAATACAGGTAAACGAACATAGCAAAATGACCATCACATAGTAATGCATACAACAAAACCACTGGCACTCCTGTGGGTGACCTTACGAATGATACTCTGTCTGCAGAGACAGTTCAGAAGGGAACACATAACATAGGATCATCAATCTTGACCACCCCAACTTTGCTAAGTGGCATCCTTTTTACAGAAATTCATGTGCAAACCCATTCATAGTATTAGCTTTCAACAAGTAGCAAAACAGAAGAAAAAGAGAGAAAAAAGCAGTAATCACGTTACAGCAGAAATACAATAAAATGTATACATTTTGATCAAATACATTTTTGATAAAAACAATTCATCAGCATAAAAAGATATTTAATTTTTTTTATCTTTTCCTTATAAAAATAAGGCAACCAGGCGAACCCAAATCTATGGCTCGGAAAAAGCCAACCACTTCGATTAAATCAGAGGTTACTCCGCCCACCAAACATCTATTCCAGACATCCTTTTCATCCACAACAACACACCTGTTGTAGTATCTCCTACAGTACTTGAGACAAACAGGATTCAAGGAGAGGCATAACATCATTAAATGTTTTAGAGTTTCAACCTTTGCCACATCACAAAACTTACATTTTGAGTCCCCAGAGTTAATCATTTTATATCTCAACAGAATCTCCTCAGTGTAGATAATATTCCACCAACATCTGCAAAATTCATTCCTTACAGGTCTACAAGGATACCAAGGGTTCCACCACTCACTGCTTATTATGTTCAGTGCTCAAACAACCCAGAGATGGATATGAGTGTAGTAAATCGACCGTTTAGGACCAACATAAATTAATTCCTGAAAGCACAATTGAACAACTTCTGGGAGCTGCAGTTCTGGATGTTTCAGATTTTCCAGATCTGTGGGATCCTTCACATATACTTTACATTTGTATGGCTTCGATGGTGGATGTTGGCACAGGAGGCATTTTAGGTAGTGATACAACAGGGGCCGCAATAGTGGCATTTAATCTGGAGAGACCATCTGCTGTTTGGTGCCCGTCTGTGCAGCTCCAAAGATGGTCAGCCTCAGGGACCTGGTTGACTGGTTGCCGTTGCTCACTACTGCCTGTAACTTGCACAAACCTAGTCTCTCCTGTCCACGATGGGGCTGCTGCAGGATTACTGAATACTTCAGATGCAACCTCAGAGACGCCAGCAATGCAACCTCCAATCTCCAATTTGTCTTTACATACTAATGCTGTTTATGAAGGATTCTTATGTGACCCAAAGATTTCTAGTTGGTTGGGCTACAAAGTAACCAAACATTTAATATGGTTTTGCACTGCTGCCCTGGCTGCCTCTATAAGGCAAGCATCAGATGACTGAATCCGCCTGGTGTCTGGCATGTGTCTGCTCTTGTGCATCATGCTGTCTCACTGCTGCCTTTCTGCATGCTTTTGGTTGACATTGTTGATGGCGTTGTTGAACGCTCTCGGCTGTCCTGGCTGCCTCTTTACACAAAGCATCAAAAAACCTTCAAAAATTAGAAAAGGATTAATGTAGGGAAGCCAAACCTAATCGATGCGCTTGAGTGCTGGAGATACCTAAAGGAGTGTTGCATGAAACCAACAATATGGGACGCTTCCCTAACCAAAAGTATATTGACTCTTCCATGGCAAGATTATTGAATTACAGGTTTTTTGTCATTCCAAGATTACTTATGTTTGGTGCATTTTTCCTGGGTTTTCTTGAAATCATGTTCCCAGATTACCTGTACTAACGTTTGGCATATGTTCAGCTTTTAGTATGGTCATTTGTTAAGCAAATGTTTTGCTTTTAATAATAATAATAATTTGGCATTTATATGGCGCTACGAACCCTCAGGTATCTGAGCGCTGCTTATTATTACCCACAGTGTGTGGTGCTCATTTATAGATCCCGGAAGGATGAAAGGCTGAGTTTGGCCCCGCAGGGATTCGAACCTGCATTAGCAGGCTCTGTATGGATGTCAAAGCGAGCGCTCTACTTGCTGTGCCACTTGACTGGCTGTAATGAATGTTATGGTTGTTTGTTAAGCATAATAGCTATAGTCATTTGTTAGGCAAAATAAGCATCAGTTCTAATTTTATCCACCAGGGGTCCACCTCAGCACCTTTAAACCACAACATTAGCATTAGCTTCCTCGTCAAAAGTTAATCCTGTTGCACCCCTTGGAGCCTACTAGAAAGATCCCTTTTCATTTCTATAGCAGGCAAACAGAAAGACACACTTTCAAAAATATGTATTGCATGATTTTGAGGTTTTATATAGCCTGAAGAAGGATAGCAAGGGGGTCACAGTGCTGTACAGAGGCAATAACAAGAACACAATTTACAACATAAAATATATAAAGAGAACGAGTATACATTACTGAGAAGCAGCCAAAACACTGACCATGTGCATATGAACATCCTGATGCAGGTGCCATTATTATACAGAAAGTTCCAATGAGATATGTTAACATTTCCATGAAGAGGCGGCAGCAGTGGCTCGGTGGTGGGAGTGCAGAAGACCTTGGGTGGGCCAAAGCATTTCATGCAAGTAGAACTGAGGCAGCTACTATAGTGAAGCCTTTGCATTCCTCGACTTAGATGTCCACCATGCAGCAACATCCTGCCTTGTGTCTCTTTCTAATAAATAATGTAGAAGCCCGAATATCACCTGCCAGTCTGTATGTGCTGCATCGAAGGTAACCAGGGACATTGATACTCCTGACACTTATGGTGTTAGCCATTTACATGAATTGGAAAACAGAACAGTCGATCATTTCTGCTGAGTCTTCCCATCTCAGGAGTTCTGCACTCTAAGAAGGCTTGTCAGTAAATTTACAAGATGTTTGAGTATCACAAAGAGGAGCTTTTTGCATCTGAGGTTAATTTATGCATGCCTTTATGTATCTATGCAGATTATTAAGCACACAGCATGACCCAGAGCAGGGAGTTTGGAGAGGGAATGTTCTCTCTCTAGTGGTCCAGCATTCTTATTTAGGCCTGTGCTCCTTTTCTCCCAATGTCAACGTTTCTAGAAAAAAAAACAAGAAGGGTGAACAAAGGAATTCACTGCCTCTACTCTGTGTAAGGCAAATGCCTATACTGTTGTTCAAAGCAGTGCCACTGTGTCAATGGTGGATTCTGGATGTAGAACCCGCCCACCTCCTGGGGTTCCTGGTAATCTCATTCACACATTTCTAATAGCATCATCTTTTAGTCTGGAGGTTAAACTAATATATCTGTAAAGGTTAGGTCTGCACCGGGAATGACCATGGCTCATCTGCATTTTCATAAACATTAAAATAGGAAACCTTACACACACCACTGTGTTTTCCTTTAGACATGGAGATTGGCAAACCTTACAGTCATGTTCTGTGATTATCATGAGGGAACCCTCATTGGCATTTTCAATAGAATTGTTATAAGGCATTTACTGTGGCCACCTTGAGGGTGCAGTTGGATGCTAATAGGTCTCTTAAGCAACAAGTTGCATTCTTGAAGTTGTGGATCGTTGGTTAGTACGATTTCTAAAAGGGTTTATCAATTGGAATTCTTCCAAGAGACTGACATATCTCCATCTGGACCTAACTTTACTATTAAACGCATGACTGACACTCTGTTTGAATCTTTTGAAGAGGCATCTATTCAGTTTGTATCAGGGTATGTGTTGTTTCCTGTGGCAATGCCCCTCATTGAGAAAATGTACTTTTCATTGTTGAAGAACTGGTGGTTAGAAGTGCTTCTGTTCACATTTCCACTATCTCCTCTTCTTTGCATTTGGACAAGGATGGACATCTGTGGCTTGTTTTTCTCAGCAAACAGTTTAAGATTGTGATCCCTTATTATCCCTTACTTCGTGTCTGGCCCTGCATCTGCTCCATCCTGCCAGCAACACACATCCTATGCTGCCAGCAGCCACAGTTAAGCCCCGTTGGGTCACAATTTGAAGATCATTTGTCCTGTTATCATGGCCGCAGGCATTGATACAACCATTTCACTTGGCCTGGACCACTTTGTTGTGCCGCCTTTGCCTGACCTCACATTGGACGGCTGTGCTTTTTCAACAACATCCTTTCCGGAGCCGGCAGGTGACGATAGCCCCATTAAAGCCTTTTGTTTAAGGCCTGCTCTTCACTTCCCTGTCTGGCCCTGCATCTGCTCAATCGTGAAACCAAAGTGCCAGAAAGAAACATCCTATGCCACCAGCAGCAACAGGTAAGCCCCGTTGGGCAACAGTAATTTGAACATCATTTGCCCTTTTATCATGCCCGCCGGCATTGATAAAACCATTTCACTTGGCCTGGACTATTCATCACTGTAACCACGCGATTGCTTCATATGATTACCTCTCCCATTACTAGCCTGCCATGTCCACCCTACACTATCATATTCTACCTGGTCCCAGTAGGTAGGGCATGACCATTACACTCTTTTATAAAATGCTAATTTTGATTATGTTCACACTTGATGCAACCCCCTATACTTTGAGGTGAAACTGCTTCAGCATGTGTTCTCACACCAATTATTTCTCTTATGCTTCTTTTCACCCAGAAATAGACTCTGTACCATGATGTGAGGCTTTTTCAGTAGGTGCTCTCACACTAATTATGTCTGTTATGCTTGTTTGCACCCTCTAGTAGCCCCGTACCGTGAGGCGAGGTGTGGCTTTACCAGACCATGTACTCCTACTGATTTTGTCCTCATGTCTATTTGCACATCTGTAGTAGCCCCTGTACCCTGAGGCGAGGCTCTGCTAGACTGTGAACTTCACTGTTTTACTTCACTGTTTAACTGTACAATGCACTTTCTGTAAGTAGTGCATAGATGCTTCTGGGCTTTGTGCACTGAAATAAATACAAAATAAATAAATACAAATAAAATTAAATACATGTGAAGACACAGGTGGTCCATTTCTATTGACAGAATCCAGACATTTCATAAATGATAGCATCTTTTAACTTTTCTTTTTCATCTTAGAAGTCTTTTCTGTGGGATATATTTTCTGATTATACCTAACTTTGTGGTATTTTTATTACGGTGTTAAAGAGTGTTATTTTATGCTCGTAGTATTTTGTTTGGTAATTTGTTGGGGTAGTTCCTTTTACAGTGGTGAGTATAACTTCAGAATATTGCCTAACAATTGTTTTACCAGGGTCACTTACTATTACACAATACTGGAATTAGTACACTCTGTCCAACTGTTTGGAATTCCTGGTGGGATTTTATGTACAATGCCACAAATATGCCCTTTTGGCTGATCTTCAAAATTGTAAATAAGTAAATTGAAATACCACACACTCATCCACTTTCTAGCTAGAGAGTTCACAGCAGATACTTCACTTGGAAACATTTATCATCGCACACTTGTCTCTTTGTAGGTCAAATAAAAGACTGACTGCCGCAATAATGCAATAGAATACCAAGTGATTTTATAATGTGTTTTGTTTTATCGTAACAGATAAACTTACAATTTACACATAGCAACAATTATGCATATAACAGTCTTTACAATGCAAATGTATTCAATGAGCAACAGCACATTTCAAAATATTATAAGCTGTGCACAGTCTTCCCCTCCATCCTTGGAAACAAGAAAGTTGGCAAAAGATGCACTGTAAGGAGATAAAGAACAAACAACAATGGTGTTCATGTAAATTCGAAATTGCATGCACTTTTAACATCGACAACACTACACATAAATTACGTATTTCCCTGACAAACTGACAAACAGGCAATCCACACCCCTCACGTTTGACTTATATTCACCCAGAAGTTGGTGATATTTCTGGCCCAGCTGAACATGGGAATCCCTCTCAGGGTCAGCCATTCAGATAAGAACTGCTACGGCACCAGGGATCTGTCCAGCACTGAACTCTGTCCTCCAGTCAGCCCACTGCAATTCACCAACCCTCTCAGCACAGTGTCCCAGGATGCCTGACCTGACTACACCCACTCACAGCCCTTTTCATAGCCCCCCCTGTCACTTAAAAGAAATCCTTCCTCTTGCCGATCATCCCACTGAAACAACATGATTTCATCGTAAGACAGCAAGAAGATACATCTCTTCTTGAATTTCCTACTCACACAATGGCTCGCATCAGCAGAGCGGAATTACATGTTTTGTTCAACTTACTGCACCAAGCTCTGCACATAACTCCATTTTACAAAGCTATACTGGATTTTCCAAAACTTTCCAGGCTATTCCACATTGACTATTTTGAACTAAGTTTTATTAAGGGACAAGTTACATGTTACTGGGGTTGTATTACTATGTTGATATCTTAGTATTAGTTTTAAAACAATTCAGTCAATTGAAATAATACCGTGAAATAATATGCAATTCACAGCATGTTCAGCATTTATGAACTCTGTGCATTTTCCATCCCGCGACTCATGCAACCATGTGCCTTTTGCATTTCCTTACTTCTGCATCACTCTCTAAATCCCACACTAAAACCCACACTACATGTGCATGCAAAACTAATAAGCCCCTGTGATTCAGAGCCCCATCAGAGTCCCCACCAGCTCCTCCTATGTTTCTCACAATATTGAGTCACTGAATGATATTGGATTAGATTGATGATGGTGACAGTGTGTGGGTTCTGACAGATTCCAATACATCTGATTATTGAAAGATTTGTCCCAATGTGGTGTCATCGTAAAAAACATGATGTGCAGACAGAGTGTGCCCTTGAACTAGCCCCTTTATCACAGCCTTTATCAATGTCTCCTTTAACACATGGATAGTACCCTTGTGCCTCAATGAAGCTTGGGTCCTTCCTTTACTAAAGAAACCTACGCTTGATCCCACCACAGCCAACAACTATCGGCCTATTACCACAATCCCCTTCCTCCTGAAAATCTTTGACAGAGCTACCTACTTACAAATTCAATCTAACCTTGCAACTAACCACATTCTTTGCACCCGCCAATCAGTTTTCTGCTCCGGCCGCGGTACTGAGTCTGCACTCCTCGGTGTGAAAATCCATTAAGACGCTAAGAGAGATAAAGGAAAAATGGCCATGCTTCTTCTCCTTGAGTTGTCTGCAGCCTTCAACCTAGTCAATCACAACATCCTATGTCACCATCTTACCTCTTCTGCTGCATTCTCCCAGAAGCTGCTGCCTGGATAGCATCCTTCTTCCAATGGAGAGTGATGAATGTCTTCTCTGAAAATGCTTGCGCCAGACCCTCCTCCATCAGCTATAGGGTCCCTCAAGGTTCCTGCATCTCGCCCACACGTTATAACATTTTCACTAAACCCCTCTTCTGCCACCTGAACTCACTCGGCATAGCGCACACTAACTATGCCGACGATACGCGGATTCTCCTCCCACTCACAGGATCCTACCTTGAAGACTCCTCCACTTTCAGCAAAATCTATGCCACTGAGAAACTGAGCTTCTCATTGTTGGGCCGACAGCTGCCCTTAAAAGCCTGGATCCTCAATATGCCACCTTCAACATCGACGGATCCTCGATCCCTGTCTCATCCTGGGGAAAATCTCTAGGAGTCCACCTCGATGCAACACTCTCCTTAACTTGGCAAGTTAATTCCATCTCCTCCCCAGCAGCCTACTCAACAATACTGCATAATGCCGCCAGGCCCTTCCTATCCAGTGATAACTGTGTAACAATCGCACGGACAGTGGTTGGCATCAGGCTAGACTATTGCAACGTGCTCTTCACCGGCACATCCGCACGCAACATAAAAAAATGTAAAACTATCCAGAACAATGCCCTACGCGCTGCCTTCAATATCCCTAAATCTGAACACATCTCAGCCGCCCGCAGAGCTGCTAACTGGCTACCGATCAATTAAAGAATCATATTCAAGATGCTATCCATCACCCACAAGTGCATCGCAAATATATCCCGACCCTACCTTTTTCAGAAGATTGCCAAATCCAATCTGGTAGGCTCACTAGATTCCCCGACACAATAAAATGGGGATTACCTTCCATAATCAAGATATTAGTAACATACAAAAATTACAAAAATAATGTAAACACTATTATATTGAGTATGTTAATTATACCGTAAGTGGTCGAGCTAAGCTCACTCATTTCCTTAATTGTGCCACTCATATATCACCCAGTCTCCAAGCATCAGAGTAAACTATACCAGGTTTCACCTACAAATAATCGACTTGCAACTTTATCAGAGTACAATATATCATATTAGTATTTAAAATATTATCTTTGCTCTTGCGTTTCCATGTAAACTGCAACATTCCTCTGCATTGAAAAGACTTTAAAGGAAGTCCGTAATTTGATATTAATGAGAAGATGTTGATATTTTATCTGCAAATTCAGCTGTTGTCGTTGGAGAACATAGGCGAAAATCTAATGTAATAAGGGGCACCTTTGAATAGTTCCTGCCACACTCTTAGATGGACATGAGAGAGTAATAGCATTTACTACAATGTTATATTGATGGTGTTTTATTTCAGTTTGGATCAACACAATGAACTTACACAAAAGTAATATTTTCCAACAAAGGCCAATTAACCATACGTAATGTCCTCTTTGCATTCATGAATAATAATAATACATTATTAGACAAGGTCTGGTCAAGTCATTTAGCCATTACATTGCATGATCTCCTTTTCCCATTCTTGGAATACAATCTTGTGGTTGTTTAGATACTACAACCATTTGTGATCTTAGTGATATGAGTAGCAGGAATATGAAAAGGAATGTTGCAAATTATATTTGATTAATGATTTCCTTCATTGATGGGGTACATATCACCGGTGATATTGAGGTGCTTGCTATACACCAGACCCAAATATCTCAGCCAATCAGAAATGACAAAGCATGGCTACTAGTCTTTGGTTTTATCATCTTTTCTTACGAACTATGACACTACATCTCTGATAGCCCATGGACACGCCACATCTGCTCCATCAGATCCAATTGCTTCATCACTTATATGTAAGGTTTGTCCATTATAGTTACCTGTCTTTTCAATGTCTCTCTTCTTCCCTCTACTTTCCGTTCTTCATTTAAACATGCTTTTATTCTACCCATCTAGAAAACGCCTTCTCTAGATCCTTCGTCTCCTTCTAGTTTTAGACTTATTTGTTTTCTCCCCAACCTTTCTCAGCTTCTAGAACACTCAGTTTATTCTCAAGTCTTTTCGTTTGTGTCTGATAACTCCATTCTTCCAGGTTATTAATCTGTTTTTCCGTTGTATGCATTCTACTGAAACTGAGTGTTTTGTGGAGCCCTGAAGTCACTCTGTTTCATGTGAGCAGTGAATCCTTTACAGTCTTTCTTCAGTCCACACAACCAGGTTGCGGTAGCAAACCATAAATATCCAGCACCACAGCGGGGGTGCAGTGTGTTCAGAGTGTTTTGTGTTCTGTGTTCAGCGGTCAGTGACATTGCGTGCAGCTCTTCATGCTGCTGGTGGAAAAACCTTCTTCCGGGTAAGCAGTGGCTTTTTTCTCATATTTAAAATGGAACTAATATTGAACAAATAAGTCTGAACATTATTATTCCCTTTCTGACCAGATACATTAGCATGGATAAGAAACTCCTATCTGTTGCCATTTCGGACAGTAGACTAATAGCGGCTGCCGGGTAAAGGTTATTTACCTCAAACCCTTTGAACCATTAGCTGAAGGGGCAATGTTGTGGTGACTTTGGGGTGGTGACTTGTGTATTTTGCCCTTTGAGCCTCTACTTGCCCCCTGATAAAATATGGAGTGAAGTATCCTAGGGGTGAAAAGTAACTACAGGGTAAAGTCAACCTCCCTTAGGCCCTGAACCATTATCTGCTTACTGAAAAGTTTCATTCTTGTCACATCTAAAGCTGGACAAACTACTATTAAGTGTTTCAATGTCTCACGACACAATTTGTCATGGCAGAAGCGACAATGATTTAAATCATCAGTGACCAAGCCCCTCCTGGCCATGATTTCCATTGTCGGATATAAGTTAAACCTGAAACGCAGATATTGTTGCCTTATATAGGGTGATGGAAATTTCAGTAAGTAATCAGACATTACCCGGAATCTTTTGTGACCAAATAGCTGAGTGTCAAAGTCCTTGTAGGTACAACATTTGTCCCTGGTGCATATCCAGTCTCTTTGATACAATTTTAGTTTAGCTCGGTTTGGATTTGTCAAAAGGACCAGTAAAGGTATATCAGCATCCGATAGAGCATTCAATACACAGTTTCTCCAAGTGCGTGGAAACAGATGGTTAGAATTCACAAGGTAGTATGCAACAGGACTCAAGAGGTCACAATGTTCAAGACCTAAAAGACATTTGCGTAGAAATGAACACATTTTCCATATTAACTGTACATGAAGTGTAATCAAACCAAGTTCATACCTTACGAATGGCAATGGGGTACAGTTAGGAAGTTTTAACAATGCTTTCCAAAATTTAGACTCGAGCATGTCCCATACTGATGAACTATGTATTAGTTTAGTTTCAGCACCATACAATAATATAGGAACCACTTTTGCTTGGTAAAATGACATAACATGTTGAATAGAGAATTTACCGAATTTGGACATTAGGATAGTTGCCTGTGATTTTAATGTTTGGAGCTTGTATGACAAGGAATCTATATATGATTTTTCTGAGATTTTATTATAAATTGAAATGCCCAAATACTTATATTCAGAAACATTCTGCAATTCAAAGTTTTGCAAATGCCACTTAAATGTTTTTTTACCGGCTGCTTTTGCATTTGTCAAACAGGTCACTACTTGTGTTTTTTTCCAAATTGATGGTAAGATTGTTATTTAATGAATACGTCGATAGAGTATCAAGTAGATTTTGCAAGCCTCGTGGAGTTGTTGATAAAAGAACTAAATCATCTGCATATAGCATCCATGGGATGAGTTGTTGGCCTAGTTTTGGTGCATCAGTTAGTATGACAGAAAAGGACTCGCCAAGATCTAAAATAAACTGGTTGAAAAGAAACGAGGCCAGGATGCAACCCTGCTTAAGGCCTCGAGCTGTATGAATGGGCACAGATAGCAATCCTTCTGTTGTCAATCTAACTTGTAGAGTAGTGTTAGTATGAAGAAGTTTAATTATTGCAAGGAGTGAAGGTGGACATTCATATCGCAGTAGTTTTTTATACAAAAGATTGCGGTCGATAGAGTCGAATGCAACCCGAAAGTCTATGAATGCCAAATATAAAGGTTGATTTAGTGTAGAGTAGTGCGATCTTATCATGTTCAAGGCGACTATGTTTGGGGTAGTGCCCAAACCAGAGACAAATCCTGTCTGGAAAGGATCCCTTCTTTGATGATTGGGGGTGATGTTGCAGTGACTGCGTGGCAGTGACCCGTGTCCCTCACCCTTTGAGCCTTGACTTGTCCCCCAAAATATTGTGGAGCTAGTCTTGGTTGGAGAAAAGCGATCTGTCGACAGTAATCTCATCACCGGTTGTGAGGAGATGACAGTGATAGTTGTAGAGTATAGTGCATACAACATCTCGCAGCTAACAGGACTGAGGAGCCGGTTGAATAATTAATTGATCAACATTCTACCAACTATCCCAACTTCAGTTTCCTACAGTGCTTTGGAAGAGTTAATATAAAAATGTCTGACAAAGTCCAAACAAAAGCAAATAATTATAAATTGAGACAAAATCTCCCCTATAAAAAGATCAGGGCCCGAGCAACTCACAAGCTTGTACCAAAGGAAACAAAAACAACCCACAGATTGCCAGCTTCCTGCGAGAACAAGAGAAGAATCAGCAGGTGGCAGTTACAGGACATTTCTCGAAAGGCCGCGTAGTACACGTGGCAAATTCCAAGCAACCAAATAGCTCAATTCAATAACAGAAGGAGTGTGGGGGCAACCTTAAAATAATTAATTTAACTGGCCTATCCTTCTCTGCCATTGACAACAACAACTCTCTCCTAGAATTGTGCTATACGCTAAGACAATCTTACTGCAACTGAATTACCTAAAACTGACTTCATTACAGATGTGTGGAGTAAGGAGCAAAGCACAGCTGGGAATAAATCCCTGACCACCACAACAGCACAAGAAAGTGCAGTCTCCTCACAAAGATTATCTGTCTCTCCTAACGTATGCCTTGCAGAAACAGCCTTGGACATCACAAACACAGTGCAGGTCATTGAGGCACTGTTTGGAGATGTATAGGCCCAACTTTCAGTGATACAATTCTCTATTAAAGTCCTTTTACATATGAATGGTAAAATCTTGGAATACGTAATAGGGGGGGGGTCTAAGAACAAAAATAATCTAGAGGACATAAACGGGCACAACGATCTGGACAAACTAACAACAGCGATGGAATTAGATAGACATCACACAGCAGCGCTTCAAGAAGAAGAGACGATAATTATACCTCGCAACCCCATCGCAGAAAGTTGGGAAATAGAGAGTCTGGCTAATGAAATGAGCGAAATTTCTATCATCCATCTCACAAGGAAACATTGCAGACAACAAAAACGTCAAAGGACACAGGTTACTAAAAAATCAATACCCTGTGCCAAAACAAAGGAAAAGTACAGCTGGCCCCCTTCCTCATCCCACGCAAAGAAAAAGAACTGTAAACCAAATAAGAAAAAAAGGAGACATGGCACTCAAAAAGGCGCACGACGAGCTGGCTAGTGAATGAGCAAAGTATATATGAAGATGAACGTAACGAGATTGAGGATACCAACTCCACGTCAAATCCCGATCTGTCAATTGAAAATGTGCACATTGTTCAAAAGGAGAGAGTAATCTCGGCCATAAAATTGGCCCTGCCACAGCGAGAGTCATTGGAAGTCATTGATAGTAATGAAAGTTTGTTGGTGGGAGCATCACTGAAAAATGAGCCGACTGTTACCATAAAAAGCATTAAGCGGATGGCGTTGAAACAGAATCCACATATCAACAGAGCAGAGTTCCTAAACGTGACATTGGAAGATTGTGCCTTTGAGAATACTTGACACCTCGGATTTTGAAAATGTCAAACCCATTCAAAACACACATCAACAATGCAGCAGAGCACACACCATTTCATATGAAACAGCAAATATTTTAAGACTTTACAAACCACCATTTCTTGAGCTAGGCTATGAACTAGATGCAGCATTAGAAATAACACAACCCTCACCACTTCAGATGTTCCCTGCAGCCAACCTATAATAACGTATTTAATGTGTTACAGTTTAGTTAATAAACTTTACACATAACATACAACAACAATTAGATATAGAATAATTCTGATATCAAATAATTTAGCATAACATAAGATGATAACAGCTCTACAATCAGCAATAGATATCCACTTTTAGTAAAATGAGAAATAAAATAACAATCATACCTAAAAACATATATAAAATATGCCACCTTAACTAACATAGAACCTAGAGTAAACATACATGAAAAACATTGATTAGAGTATCAAGACATTGTAGTTCTCATGACACAGCCATCTGCAACGTTCCGCATCCTATGCAGAGTCTAATATTTAGCATGGACATAATGTTCAAATCCTAATGCCCAGTATTTCCTCAACCCTAAGCCATATATTGTAAAAAGCCGTCAGAGCACGGATACTCTCCAGATTTATATAATGGTGCCAAAATAATGAATCAGAAATTGTAGCCAAATCGTGGGTATACTTTCAATGTGGTGATGGATTACGTCTACCATACTTCCACATTGTGTCAGAACATGTTGAGCTGACTCCAGAACATTGCTACTTTGCACAACCGGCAGGTACGTTGTTCCATAGGTAACTGCACTCTTCTACCCGTGAGCAATAAGGTAGGGAGCTGATCCATTCTTAATAGAAGTATAAAGCGGTGCAGTCGTTTTGAAGGCCAAAGATTAAGGTAGTGTTGCGGTTTCATAAATTAATAGCCAACCTATGGGAAGTAATAATGACCTCCTCGAACAGCTTGTGGGCAAAGAATTCTACGACTTTGCTGCAAGAAAACATACTCAGCATATTGAATAGGGTGGTTCAGAACAGCTGCCAAAAAGCCACTATGTCTCACACAAATTGGCTGCTGGGTCTTGGAACACCCAGTGTTTTTCCCACATTCTGCCTAAAGCAGGCTCACAGGACGCGCAGCTGGAACATGGCATTTTCCTTGTGCAAGAATGCTAGCTATTATCTGGTCTGAGTATAGACGGTTTCCAGATTTTCCCAAAAAAAGCAGAGAAAAAATCAAGATGACAACCTTATGGAGGACTAATCATCGGAGTAAGAAACTCTATCCAAGCTTCCAGAATTAAACAGGAAAGGGACTCTCCTTTTGGGCTGCCAGTGATAGTGTCATTTCCATCTTCTGGTATAAATCTTACCATCATTAACGTTTACAACCCACCTGGTATGACAAACACAACCTCTATTATAGAACTAGTTGAAGAAACAATATGAGAAATAACCACTATGTTTAGAAGTAAAAAGATAATTCTAGGAGGGGACCTAAATGCCAGTTGTATCTGTAAATCCGAAATACTGGAAACTGATTTGGTGCATGCTGTACCCGATATGGGTGATAATGCTTTCACCCCAAAGGGGAAACTCTGGAGTGAAGCCTTAAGTGATTGGGAATGCTATATGTTTAATGGCCATGTAATTGGGTATAGACCTGCAAGGGACACGTGGAAACATGCCCAGAAGACTGCCAGACTAGATTATCTGTTTGGGAACATCGAAGTGATTCCTGTGGTTAGGAAATTAGAAATAGTTCAGAATGAATTTAGTGATCATGGCTTATCAACCCTTATGCTGCGGGGCACGATGATAATCGAAAGGCATGATAGGTGATCTAGATGTATACGTTGCAGGTAACAGGACTTCATGGCCAGAGAAAAGCCTTGAAAAAGCAAAGATTTTTGCCATAAACATTTAAATAGTATGCCACGGTTAATGGAGTATTTGCCATCTGAGGGAATAGAGGCCTGGATTAAGGAGAGCATGACGAAACTGGCAACACAGAAGGGCTGCAACTCATTGCTATCTCGTCCTGACACTCAAGATCATTATGACAGAATGATAAGAGAGAATAAAAGCTATGAGAGCAGAACTTCGGAACATAGAAAGAGCGGACCTGCCCCTCCGCAACAAAGAGCTAGTTAAAAGACAGGTGAGAAACAAATACAGGTTCGGGATCAGGGGTTGATTGGGAGCTGGAAGAAATGCACAATGGCAATGTTTGCTTTTGGTAGTTAAATGGAAGAACACGTGAAAAATGGGGAATCTCTTAAGAACATTTAACTCCCTGCAAGCAAAACAAGTCATCTGCGGCATAGGGGAACACAATTGGATTGAACATATTGGTAAGATATTCAAGACGTTTGCCCCAGTAGATTAAAAACCCAGCCCTACAACACCTAGCTTTACTATGCCTTTGATCCAGATGAAAGTGAAACAACAATCAGTCACCTGAAAGAATCCAGAGCACCCGGCCCGAACAGACTTTCAAATGCAGTGCTTATAGGCTCTCCAGACTTCTGGGCAAACCTTTTGAAAATCTTATATTCCAAGGTATGTGCAGAAGGAGTAATCCCACAATCATGACGTAGGGATATACTGATCTCCATCCATAAGAAGGGTAGCAGAACATTGCCCCGTAATTATCGGTTACTGGCCATGCAGGATGTCACAGGCAAGATTTTTGCATCCCTCACACTAGTTCATCTTGAAAAGTGGACAGGAAGTATAAATCTGCTACAGACATTCCATATGGGCTTTAAGAGGGTACCAGGAACTATTCAATGTTTCTGCCTTATAAATCCATTAATAAGGGAAGCTAAGACCAAGGGCAAGCTTTTATTGTATGTGGCAATGATTAACTTTGAGTCAGCCTTTGACACCATTGATAGGCATAGATTATGGACAAAAAGAGTATGGTTACCCTGGTGAACCTTTGACAGTGGTCCATAGATTCTATGAGGGAACAACTGTCTAGGTGAGGATGGATAGTGGCAGGGCTTGCACACAGCAAATAAAAAACATATAGAGGGGTGAAGCAAGGCTGTGTGCTAGCCCACTACTATTCAACATGTACCCGGCCGACCTGCCAGACTACCTGAAAAGGGCAAATTCATGCCCCCACAGAGTGGCTGGTGAAAGAGTTCACTGTCTAACATATGCAGATGACCTGGTTGTGTGTGATCATACTTATGCAGGGTTAAAAATATCACTGACCTTACTTGAGAAATATGCAGTACATAATAGTCTAAAAATTAATAATGGTAAAACCAAGTTGATGCGCCTTAGTAGTAAACATACTACAGTTTTGTCAATGGTGATAGCTGGGAAACACATTGAATATGTAGACACATTTAAAAATCCAGGCTGTGAATTATAAACCAGAGGTAGCTATGCAGCAATTATACTTGATAAAAAAACCACAAAGCAATTGCCTTTACTTTAATGGTACACAGATGCATTAACTTGGTTTCTGGTTACAACTTAGAAGGAATTGTAACCTTCTATAAACAAAGCTTCTGCCCCATGATACTAAATGGCCTAGAGGCCCTATACCTTTTGGACATCTCCTAGCTAAAGACAATAGAGGGAACGTTTTGGAGGAGTGTACTCTGTCTATGCCCTAGTACACTGATAGAGCTAATTAGACTAGAGTTGGGACTCGGGTCATTAACTTCAATGTTATTGAAAAGACGCTGGGCCTCATTCCGAGTTGGGTGCAAAGGGATACCGGGCACCGTTAAGGACAACGGTGCCGGTAATCCCTTTGCGCTCTGTTCTGAGGTCCCTTAGCGGGTCCCTTCCTTAACGCCTGGTTTTAGCGCTATGATTACCTCCAAACTCGGAATGAGGGCCGCTGTCTCCTATACATCAAGACCCGAACCAACCCAATTTGCACACTTTCAAAACTGTTAGGAAAAGAAAGCAAAAGATATTTAAGAGTCAGCTTTTCCTCCCTAATCATAGATATCGACTGGGAACCAAATTGAGATGAGGATTTCATTGTGCTGAAAAAGTAATTCACCCAAAAACTAGAACGCTGTGACTGGATAAGGAATTATGTACATATGGCCTTGTTAAAAAGCTATGATTTGATGATGCGTTATTCAGTACACACATTCAAAATTCCCCAAATCTACGTGAAAATCTGTTCATCCCCACTATTACGATGATTTTTACTACTGCTCAACCTGAATATACGGCCACTTTTGGAAATGGTAGGGGCGGAACTCAATATCACAAAGGGAAACCGAAATTGTTGCGTATGTGGTATCACAGACATAAAGGAATCTGCGCACCATATGCTAACAGAATGTGCTGCACATGCTCCCTCTACATTCACTTTCCTGGCACATATGTGGCAAATATGGACAACATAAAAAACAAATCTTGTTGACGTTATTGCCTAAACACGGACAGTAAACAACTCCAAATAGCACTTTAGAAGGTATGGAAAGGAATATGCACAACTAGGAAGCTAGACTGACCCAAACCTACTGATGTTTGACTTTTTGAACCGATGGCATGACTCCTTACTTAAACATCTATTTTGTATTTAGTTTTAACCCATCACAGTCATGTACGACACGAGAATGAATTAAGGCTAAAAATCACTGTCTGGGGTTAATGAATATGAAAACAAATCGAAGGGATGCATATTTTGTTAATAGACATTGGGGGTCATTCCGAGTTGGGCGGTAGCCATGGCTGCCTCCCAAACCGGGTTGAATGGGGACTTACCAGGTCATTCCGACCCTGGAGGACCCGATAAGTCCCCATTCAACCAACCATTCCCCCATTCCCATTTGAGCCCCCATAGGGCTCAATGGGAATGGGGAAGGCGCTAATAACGGCCCGGGAATAGCAGGCCCATTATTAGCGCCCTGGTTCCTTAGCGGGACCCATAAAGTACGTGTGGTCAGACCACACGTCCTTTACGGTTCCCGCTAAGGGACCTCGGAATTGGGCGGTAAGGGTTTACCGGCACCAGTCTCATTACTGGTGCCCCGTATCCCTTACCGCCCAACTTGGAATGAGGCCCATTTCTATTGACGTTTCGATTTTTAAAAAAAATATTTCAATGTATTGTTTTACTGTTAATATGTACAATTCATTGAGCTGTATGCATACAAAAAATAAAAAATTAAAAGCTTGTTATTCGTTACTGTCAGCTCGTTACTCAAAACATTTGGCCTCATTCTGAGTGCAGCGGTAAGGGGTTAATGGCACCAGTAAGGATGACGGTGCCGTTAACCGCCTACTGTCGCATTCCGAGGTCCCTTAGCGGGTCCCACTAGGGCCGGCTGGTTTTACCAGCCGCCCTTAGCGGGACACATTAAGGGACCAGGGAGCTAATAACGGGCCCGCTATTTGCAGGCCCAATATTAGCTCCTTCCCCATTCAGCCCTATGGGGGCTTGAATGGGAATGGGGAATGGTTTTCGAAATGGGGACTTACCGGGTCCGCAAAGGTCGGAATGTCCCGGTAAGTCCCCATTCCGACACCACAGACCCGGCCACAGGTTTGGAGGCAGCCATGGTGTTATTAGCACCATGGCTGCCTCCAAACTTGTAATGACCCCCATTGTTCTCTTCTAATCTTACTTGATTTATCTGCTGCTTTCCTGGTTTCGTTCTTATTTGTCTAACTGTACTTATTGGATCTCTTATGCTGTGACATTTTCTGACACTTTGCCTCTTCTTCATGCTGTCCCTCAAGTTTCTGTCTTGGCACCCTTTCTTTTTTCTCTTTATACCTCTCCCCTTGCCTCAGTTATTTCTTCATTGAGAATGTCTCATCATTTCTATGCTATTGACACTCAGCTTTTTCTTTCCTTTTCGTCTTTTACTCCTGTCATCCAGGATACTTTTAGATCTTGTCTCTTGGCATGCAAATCCTGAATGACTGATAATTTTCTTGTTTTGAACTTTGTCAAAACTGAAGGTCTTTTCTTTCCTGCAACTACGAACCCTACTCCATCACCCGCTACCACAATGTATTTCCCTCTTCCTTGCTTCCTATTTCTTGTGGAGCCCGTAATTTAGGCCTTAACTTTGACACTGAACGTCCTTTTCTGATTATATTTCTATATGTCCACGTTCATGTTGCTTTCATCTTTTTAACATTTGTAAGGCTAAACTTTTTTCTTACGTTTGGAGCACCTAAGCTTCTGATCTCTTCTCTTATTTTTCCCATTTGTTTTATAGTTGTGTACCCTTTTCGGAATTCCTATTTCACACATGACTCCTCTTAAATCTATTTTCAATTCTTCTGTTCGTTTGTTATGCTTTTTTTCACCCCTTGATTCTATTACTTTGTGGTTGATTTCACTTGGCTGGTTGTCTTTTCACTCACACCTTAAATTAAATTTTCTATGTATGGTGTTGCTCCTTCATATCTTTCATCTCTTGAATCTTTCTATCGCTCCTTCCCCTCTTTGCACTCAAAGGGCCTAATTACGAGGCAGGCGCTCCCGTAATGAAGGGTGCCGGTACGGGACCGACACCGTTCATTACGGGAAGGCTGATTACGAGGTCCCCTAGCGGGACCTGGAACAGGCGTCTGGTAAAAGCAGACGTCCTTTCCGGGTCCTGTGAGGGGACCAAGGAGCTAATAACGGGCCTGTTATTAACGGGCCCATTATTAGCTCCATCCCCATTGAGCCCTGTGGGGCTCAAATGGAAATGGGGAATGGTTTTGTGCATGCGGAATTAGCGGGTCCTCCAAGGTCGGAATGACCCGGTAATTCCTCATTCACAGAATGAGGAATGGAAGCCAGTATGGAGGCAGCCATGTCCTTATTAAGGGCATGGCTACCTCCATACTCGTAATGAGGGCCACAGTCTTTTTTTCATGTAACTGCTCCCTGTCTCCTTGTGCTCATTCTTGCTTTTGTTCTTTCTCCTTACTTGCTCACTTGCATTGGAATGCCATGCCTCTTTCCTTTGTTCTTTGTCTTACCACTCAATGGGCCTCATTACGACCCAGGCGGTAAGTTACCGCCTGGGCCGTGACTTTACCACCATGGCGTAAACTACGTTTACGCCATGGTGGTTGGCGGACTTACCGCCCCATTCCGACCTTGGCGGGGCGGTAAGTCCCCAATCCCCATTTACCCTTCCCCATTCCCATTTTTGCCCCATAGGGTATAATGGGAGTGGGGAAGGCGTTAATTACGCCACCGTAAATTACGGTGGCGTAATTAACTCCATGGTCCCTTAGCGCCATGGATTTTAACACCTGCTAAAAGCAGGTGTTAAAAGCGCCATGGCGCTAAGGGACCTCGTACTCAGGCGGTAAGGGTCGGCGCTGTTAACGCTGCCGTTAACCCCTTACCGCCTGGGTCGTAATGAGGCCCAATGTTCCATTCAGCTCTTAAAAATCATCTTCTTAACTCTTAAATCCCTTTTTCTATTTTAACTTTGTTATACTGTACTGATTTTAATTGTACTGTAATTGATATTTTGTACGGCGCTTTGGTGTAAATAGTTTCATAAATGCAAAATAAAATACAAATACAAAGAAAACCTACCTTCTTCATACACTTTTTTCTATAATGGCACAGCTGAGATATTGGACTGATAAAGAGCTCACCTTTGTTATCCTATTATCATTGCTGAAGTCGGAGTGAGGCAATTGGAAATAATTCAGAATCGAATTTTAAGAATATTTTAAGGTGTCCTACACAAACACCAATGTGCACAGTTAGATTCGGAGTTGGAATGTCTCCATTGCAAGCATTCGCACTGGCAGCACCACTCAGATATTTGAATATTTAAAAAAAAACAGTTTCTGGAATCCTATATCCAAGTGTAAAAAATGTAATCATTCATTCAAGTAGTTGGGGCGCCATTAGACAATCCCTTTGGTGGCACAGTGTTTCTAAAATGGTGGGACCGATTGAAACTTGAGCTCTTGTAAATTGACAAACAACATGTTAAACCTCAAAGAAAAATGAAAGTATCAGTAGATGCAGATTTATGAGTTGATGATTGGGTAGAAGCAAAGCCATGTGGCTGAAGATAAAATACAATGTAAAATCAGAATATTACTGAAATGAAATGCACTCTTCAAGTTTGAGATCTTTAATAACTCATATGCTTTTGAATATTTTTGAAATTCAAGAAAATGGTGGTGTCGAAATAGGCTTGCAGGAGATAATGATGTGACTTTGAAATTGTGGGGACTAATGCATTAATGCATTTTATGTTGCCCTGCTCTAATCACTAGAGTAGAAGGAAAATGCATATCAGACCGCATTTACACATATTGGGAATCAGAAGGAGAGTAGAAACACTGAACATGATTCTGAATGCCAATGGCATATTGTAAGATGCTGCACATTTTATCTGTGATGCAATGTTAATGTGTCTCTCTGAAATATTAACTGCCTGTGTATTTTAGGATGCTAATCATTATTTTTAGATTGTGTGTTTCACATATTCATTGGATCATACTCTGGTGTTCCTGTGTCCATAATCGTTTCCCTTTTTTTAATTGTTTTGTAAATATATTGCATGCAATGCTGTAGCAGCAGAAGCCAAATAAAAATGTGTTGATACGTATAGAAAGGAAGGTATATTTGTTTAATTTTCTATTGCATAAAGGTGTTTCTGGACCGCACGCACAGTATTAGTGGCCATTTTATGCAGGAACAAAAGAAGAGTGAAGGAATGTGTGTAAACTGTTCCAGTAAAGGGACCAGTCTTCAGAATGTTGGAATTCTTGAATGATTCTAAGGTATGTGTAGCTTAATGGGAAGAGAGTTTCTAATGCATACGCCCATGGAAGAGGTGCCACCGGATCCAGATCAACAAAAAGATGGCACTGAGTGGAGGTAGTGCTGTAAAAACAAGTGGATGTTCTAAAGAATTCAGTAATGAGTTATTCAATTCAATTCATCTGTATTTTGACCAATAGGTCATACAAGCAGTGCACAGATAAATAAATACATACATTCAGTGCATCATAGGATATAAAGTAGGAGTATAATAATAAAACAAATGGTGACTGTAAAACCCCCATAGTTTTGGGTTTCAAATTGATATAGCACTTCTACTTTTCTCTCATAGCAGATAATGATGGAAAAACATTGCCAACAACCCTATGCATCTATGCAGGCACTACAAATACAATTATTTCAACTCCCTGAGCTTAAGAATCACCTAGAGTTAATCACGTTACTATATTTCAAGTTATTGCAACTATGTATGTGTTTTTAATAAAGGTAGCTCTCTTTCACCACGCTTGGTAAATGAAGTGACACGTGACAAAAATTGCATCTGGGTAAGCATTACTCATGCACAATTCCTGAGCACATATTCCATTTTTCACTCCATAATTCTCCATCCCTGGCAACACATTTCTCCTTCTGATACATGCATAAGCAGGGCAAGAGAGTAAAGAATGCTGTGCAAACAGTCTGGACAGTAAGGGCATTTATCATCCAATTATTCATGAAACCAAAAGTCTTCATCTCAGAGGACTATATGGACCATATCTAAGCCATAACAAAGATTTTGTTTCATTTTTATGATGATCAAGCTAATAATCAAGCAAATAAGCACAAATGTGGAGATGTGCGGCAAGTCAGTCAATAGCTGTGTCACAGCAATCTGTTTCCTGTAAATAGGAGATGTGTGAAAAGGGGGCCTCCTGTTGTCAAGATGGAATGAGTTGGTAGGCATACAAACTGTTCTTTAAATGCAAGGCGATGGAAGATGGAGAATGTGTCTAAAAGTGCACCATCTGAAAAAGCAAACAGAAGTGTCAGCAGATATTTGCAGGACACACCTAGGTGAGAATCAAGCCCCGGGTGTCAACCGGGTCCAATTGGCTAGACTTAAGCAAGTGACTTCATAACAGGAGATGAATTAGGCAGAGCACCTTAGAGAGCTCGCTCCAAAGGCTCTGACTACTTTCCGTTTGCAGTCACAAACTGCACCCGAGACATCATTCCTATAAACATCAATGGGTTCTCACCACACAATTAAGGTAGTGCTAGAGGCTGCCCAATTTACCCACGTCTTGGCTTCATTGGTAATGGTGATTAAAAGAACAGCAAGCGGTTACTTTTCAATGAAAGCGATAAGGAGAGGTTGAGGCACGTCTAATACAACTGTCCAGACAGCACTGGCTAAAGGTGAATTTCATATCAAAAGTGAGGATACATTCACAAGATTCAAAATGTGCTATACAGACTGAGAATCTTACATAGGACCCCTCAAGCTTCTTTATGCTATTTGAGGCTTAATGAGGTTTTCTATGTGTGTTGAATGCATAATCAAAAGTGTATGTAGTCGACTTGTTAAAAGTACATTTGTGCAGTTAGTCTCATGTTAAGACATGGAGAATGGTGGTGGGAGGGATAGCCATATATGGAAATCCATTATAAGAGGTGCGTCACGTGTTTAAAAGAGGGCCTGAGGACACTTCAGGAGTAAGGAAAGATGTGGAGGCTTAATTAAAGTCTGTCTATTCCCCCATTGTATCTGTACCTCGGCAGGGGTGGGAAAGCAGGGTTTTGGGAGGCTTTCAGTTGGCCAGTTAGGTACAGGATCGGACTGGGCATACAATGGTCTCGGGCGCCAATGAAAACGTGGCCCGCCGTTGCACATATTCATTCCTTTTGTGACACTGTTTGTATAGCAAACAAGGGGGAGTTTTTCGATGGTGTGATGCAAATTGTGCATTTTAAAGAACATGTATTCAGCAACACTGTTCAAAACTACAAGCCGCATAGTGAATTAACTCATCAAACTGGCACAAACTGGCAAAAAAAGTGGGCCACTTTGACCAAAAATCCAGCCCACTGCAGCATTTTGTGTTTTTGCTTCGGCCATGGGCCTTTTGCCCTATAGGTTAATATGAGCCTGGTTAGGTGTCACCTATTGAGATGTCTGGAAGCAAGGCATGAATATGCTTTATGAACCAGGTTGAATATCTTCTCATCTGGGTGGTGCTTGATTTGTATCCAGTTGTAACACTTTTATATTATATGGGCATGAGGTCAGATTGTGTGAGGCCAAATGTCAGGAGGTCAGAACCTTTTTTTGAGCTCTGAAGTCTTTCGTCAAAGCCTCATTCCAATTTTATTTCATAATTAAAGGTGAGACCTGACCACTGCTGGGAACAGCCGATTGTAATGAGGTAAATGCAAGAAGACCCCTGGAATATGGCATAATTGGTATGAGGCCAAAGAGATAACACCACTGGCCTCTCGCTAAAGTAATGTGTTATCTCTGTGTTTCAGGTGTTGTAGTGAGTGATTAGGGAGCTATGACATGCCCAAAGAAAAAGGCAAACTGGAGCGGACCATGCAGAGCATTAAGTCAGACATGGTTAACAAATGTAGTATCTGGTTAGGCAGTGAATGACTTGAAGCTGAGTTTCTGCTCCTTCCTGCAGCATGAGGTGAAGCTTTTCATTTTCAAGAAATAGTACATTTTGCACTGGGTATATGTCCAGTATACAGGATCACGAGCCAGGCTTAACCAGTAATTTTCATGTGATTTAGGTAGCTGACAATAGTTATGCCATGAAAGCCTTGACATCAGTGTGCTGAGGCTTTTTCAAACAAACATGTCAATAAATAATCACATTTTTTAGTACAAAGAGGTTGGAACAGATAATACACTTTCTTTGGAGAGAAATGAAATGTATGGATCACTGTATAACCATGTCTTTTTCGTTGTTTTCCTCCATAGTGAAATAAATTAACGACGATATGTGTATTTCATTCATTTTCGATTTTCTTCAAGCAGATTAAGTATCTTCTCAGAAATAACTACCCCTGAGTATTTTACATTATTCTCATGTTAAAACATGATTTTGGCGAGAAAGTACATTTGTGGGATTGGGGCAGAAACTAAGAACATTTATCATCTATGAAAATGTACCATGAACGTATTTGGGTAACACATAGTTTTAAGAAGCCACAAATGTATTTCACTCTGTGCCCATCCCCCAAAACCAGGAGATTTGTTTTGCTTTTAAGGATACATAGACCAGGGACGTCACTTGGGGGTCGCCAGGGGTCGCAACTTTAAAAAAAAAAATCATTTATTTGAGTTACTTGATTTAACAATTTTTTCAAAAAATATACATTCAACATCACTTTGTCCTCTTCATCCAGTGCCAAGATGGAAATCAATAAACATTTGACATCACTATGTCCTCTTCATTCAGAGCAAAGAAAAGAGAAAGCCACAAGGAAAGGCTGCATGGAAAGAAGAAAATAGGAAAGGAACCAAAGAGGAGAAAGTAGGAAGTTGATTGAGTAGATGAATAGATCGTGACAGTGACACTCTCACAGTCTTTTAGACATCTAAATTTTAGAGACGTTTAAGATGATAGACTTCATCATGGAGGTTACAGCAATAGTTGTTCTAGTTTTTACTCCACAGATGAGTGTCCTCCAGCAATCCTCCATGTTCATTGTTGTATGTTCATTCAGTATTGGGGACAAATGTAACTCTCTCAAAGATTTTCATCTTTTACAAGACATCAACAGGTTGATCGACTCGGTCTCTTCAGATGGTACACAGAACCGACAAGTTTTGATGGTGGATCTTCCTTGAATTTGATTACTTTAATTGGTTTTTAACAAGTTCAATCTCATTCTGAGAAAAATGTCTCTGGAGGCGTTGTCCGGAAATTTCTTTAAGTAGCCTCTTCGATGATTCAATTTTGTTGGAATCAAGGTTAAGTTTGCAGCTGAGCTACTTTGACTTGCTTTCTCTGTTGTTTTGATCCAGTCATGTTTGGAAAGCTTTTTCCTGATTCTTTAAGTATTAGAGATCAAGTCCTGTTCTGAGCAATCAATTTTCATAAGTGTTTTTTGACAGTTTATGACCCATTTATTCAGTATCTTATTTGTGTTTTTGGAGATTTCATCATGGATCACTTCAAATATTTGTGCACAGAGAGAAGGCAAAGTTTTCCGGTACAAATTTAACGCCTTCCATTCAATGATTGCTTCCAATGATGTTAGGGCCAGTTCACTTCTAATTCTCACCGTTCCAGCTGAATTGGGTAAGTTTAAGATGGATCACCAGAATTTGCCTTCCAATGTAGGCCATAATTCAGATGGCATATGGATTAGGCCTTCCGCTCCATATGTTATAGTAGGAACCACCTTGTTTCTATAGAAATTGACTAGGCCGATGAGATAAAATCTTCCAAATCGTTTATCTATCAACCAACCTTGTGTTATCAGGATTGTGATCTTGCTCTTTAAGAACTCTTGTCCCGGTGACACTACAGAGCTGTTTTTAAAGATAATTCCAAGGTATCTGATGGAGTCCACTTCGTCGATCTTTGTGTCACCGAGAAACCAGCTTGGTTTGTTCTTTCTCTGTTTGGAGTTTTGAAGGCAAATGATTTTAGTTTTACTTTCGTTTATCTCCAAGTTGTTTTCAAGCAAATAACGATGGCGGCTATCTAGTTGTCTTTGAAGGCCTACTGCAGTTTGATGAATCATGATCAGGTCATCCGCATAGAGGAGTCTTGCTAGTTTCGTTGTCCCCAGTTTAGGTGGGAATGATCTTATTGATGGTTCAAAGTCTGGGAGATTAGAGATGTAAAAATTGTAGATAGCAGGGGCAAGAGGGCATCCCTGCTTGACTCCTCTCCAAGTTGGAATTGGTTTGCTTAGGAGGCCTCCTCTGTTCAGTCGATCTCTAATCGAGGTTTCGGAGTGTAGTTGCATTAGAGGGTCCATAATTTCCTGAGGGCAATTTCGCTTCTGAAGTTTTTGCCAGAGTCTTTGCCTATTTACTTTATCAAAGGCTTGTGTTAAATCTACGGAAATGATGTATAGTCTGCATCTCGATTTGTGGCTTTGTGCTTTTAAGATGTTTAGTAGCACAATATTTGCAGAGGTGCCGATATTCCATAGGAAGCCCGTTTGAAGCAGGTCAAACCAGCCATTAGCCAATGTCCAGCTATTGAAGTTGTTAACTAGAAAGAATCAAAAAATGTTACCTATCACGTCCAGTAACGTGATTGGGCAATAATTTTGAGGTTCATCCTTTTTGCCCTTTTTGTAAATGGGCACGATCGTGGCTGTCTTCCGAAAACAAGGTATCTGTTTTGTTCTACAGATTTTATAAAAGACAGTCTTTATGAAAATTGCCCAGTCTTCCAAATGTTCTTTTAACATTACGTTACTTAGGCCATCATGGCCTGGGGCTCTTGATGTAGAGAGCTTTTGGATTTTTAGTTGTGTCTTTTCTAAGGTAATACCCAGGTCCCATTGTTCGGCACTAGATTTCGTCACTGGATTTGGAAGTGTTCCTTCTTCTTTGAATAATGACAAAAAGTGTTGTTCCCATTCTGACTCACTGACATAGTTCTGTTGTGTGTCATGGACAGCTTGTTGGTCTTCTTTTATTAACTGCCAGAAATCTCTTGAATTTCTCTTTGCGAGGGCTTGAAGCATTTCCTCTGCATCATTCTGGCGAACTGACCACCTACGTCCCATTAACCAGTTTCTGTATTATAGGGCAGCGTTCTTGGCTTCCAGTTTAAGTTTCTTTGAATTGGATCTGGATACAGCTTTTTTTTAAAGGTCTGATGATTTTGCGTTTTTCTACTAGGAGCTCATCATACTGATGTTGTGGTGCTTGCTCGCTCTGTCATTTTCCCATTTGTTTTTTTTAGATTTGAAGTGGTCTAACAGGGCCACAAAGTCAGCCTTGTTTGTGTCTGTTGTCGCATTCTCACTACATAGTGACAGGTCGTATTGATTTTATGTCATCTGATTTCATCCATAATCGATTACCTTGGTTGTTCACCTCGATATCGAATCCCAACATTTGTCTTCGGGTTTCAAGTCCCCTTGTAAAAGTCACTAGTCTTAAATTATGGTCAAACTTTTTGGTTTGGATGATCTCCTGCATTGTGATATAATTTGCCAATTCAACAGAGACAAACACATGACCGATATCCACGGCTTGGTCTCCTCGTCGCCATGCTGGAATAGCGGGTTTAGTCACTGGGCAATTCTGCTCTGTAGAGAACATGTTCCTCAGCTTCATAGCTGCACACCATAATTTTCCTCTCTGTTCTCGTAATGGGTTTGCTTTGTGTTCTGGAGCAACAGGATTAGGAGGCCCACATGTGGAATTTAGGTCTCCGTATAAGAAGAATAACGGGATATCATATTTCAATAAAGCCATATCAATTGTTGATGTTATAAATTCCATAAAATCGCTATTGGAAATCAGCTCTGGATTCCAATAGCAGTTGAAAATGATCAGGTTCTTGGTGATTTGCTCATTCTTTGGTGGTTCCATCGTTGTCCAATCAGTTCGAATTACCAAAAGCAAAAGGTCAGTACTTCCTGGACAGATAGACCTGATCCAGACTTTATCGCTGTTAAGAGCCCAGAACTGGGCCGACCCCTTGGTCCTCTCTTGGTTGGCGCCAACCTGATATCATAACCATCCATAAATGGGGGGGTGTTCAGCCATGTTTCTTGGAAACAAAGGATATCAAACTCTCCGAGATTTAGATCGCTGAGTGCAGTCAGGTGTTTGAATCCTCTTGTATTCCAAGAACCTGTTTTCAACACTTTAGAGTACAATTGTATTGTAGTTGTAAGCCTATTATCCTGGAGACAAATACGCTTGGATTGCTATTTGTTCTTTTGATGGACTTTTGAGATCCATTTTGATGACTTCTCTTATCTTTAGTTTTATCTTTACTCATGTTTGCCTTGTCCACTGTGACCAATTTTCCTTTGCCTGGTTTAGTAGGTTTAAAGGTGATCTTTATGGGTAACCTACGTGTCTCGATCTGATTGTTTGCCATATGATGATGGCTTTCCAGGTCATCAGTTAAAGCTTCTGTAAATCTAGTTGTCGGGTCCAAATTTTGTCTAAAGAAGACATCTCTGCTGTAATCATTATTATGTTGTTCTTCCGTGATCAGTTTTTTTGCATTACTTATTTTAGGGTCCAATACTTGGAAGGCCGAACTGGTTTTAATTGTACAATCGTTGTCTTTTTCCGTTGTTACAGATGGTTTGTCTTTCTGTTGTAGTTTAGTCAGACTATCATGGTGTCTGTAAACTCTTAAGTCGAATCCCAACTTTCAGAGATGGTCCGTTGCTTCTAAGAGCAAATCTATCACTGCAGGAAACTTGATGTGCAAATAAACTGAATCGGTTACATGTTTTTCTCCAAATTCCACGATTTGGATGTCATTCGTGGATATCAGTCTCAGATTCGGTACGCAGTAAAATAACTGCAGGATTGCTTTGCGGTTCAGAATCATATTGTTTTTTTCCCCAGGATTCTAGTCAGCTTCATAGATCGCGTTTTTCGTGACGGTTGCTGGGTGTGCCCTCTTTAAATATATATATATTTTCACGTGGTTCTGGTGTACCATCGGATCTTCTTTCTTTGCTGGTAAACTTATCCAATCTTGTGCTCGAGTCATGATCTTGCCTACAGGGGGCCAGTTTGTTATACACTTTTGACCTCCCATCCTCCGTGTGATGATGGGATTTTTCTGCGCAGTTAGTCACGGTTTTAACCCATTGTACCTCTATATCTTGGGCTTTTTCCTCTTTTGTAATCCACTTCTGATGGAGTCTTTCTCTTTTTTCTAACAAGGTCCTGAATGGAGGCGAGGACACAATAGGTGCCTTGTTTGTGCAGGTTGATTTGGAATTTGGGATGTGAATAACACAACTCTCAGTTCGAGTAACGTTGTTTGCTGGCCTCAAGTTTTGTTTTATCGGTATTACAGGATCAAGTTCTTCAAATTCAAAATTTTCAATTGAATATTCTGAAAGGTCTAACAAGTCGACTGAACCTTCCAGGTTACAATTGCTAGCGTGGTTCCTCCTCTGTGGACCGTTGGTTTTGGTACCTCCTCTCCGACTTCTGTGTCTTTGGGTGTGTCCGTACCGGTCATGTCTGGGCCATCTCGGGTTTCGTGTCTTCTTAATGACTCGTCGGAGTCCGGTGCCGACATGATCACATCATCGAAATTTAGGACTGTGGTTTGTTCTCCTCTGATGTTTTTCACGTTTTCCAAGAAAAAAATATTCTTTTATGCTTTTATCTTGGGATAAACCCAAGGGTCTCCGTTGCACTCCTGTTTGTGACACTGAGGGAGCAGTTCTTTTGTTTCTCTGTTTGGTGTTACCTCTGTTGGTCGGGGTTGATAGATTCAATTGTTGGTCGCTTGCATTTGTGAAGTCTGTCAGGGGGGCTCTCTCATCAGTGGGTTTTCCCCTAGAGTCCTTGGGGAGCGATACCACATCTGTGTTATTTCTAGGTGTTTCCTCTTCGGTGATAGTTTGAGAGCTCTCCTCTGTTTTTGAATCGCTGTTTGGATTCCTTTTAGTTTCCATGGCTAGCACAAATCCTTCCAAGAATTGAATTTTGCTATTAATTATTGCAATGATTGAAAGATAGAAAGAGCGGACCTGCCCCTCCGCAACAAAGAGCTAGTTAAAAGACAGGTGAGAAACAAATACAGGTTCGGGATCAGGGGTTGATTGGGAGCTGGAAGAAATGCACAATGGCAATGTTTGCTTTTGGTAGTTAAATGGAAGAACACGTGAAAAATGGGGAATCTCTTAAGAACATTTAACTCCCTGCAAGCAAAACAAGTCATCTGCGGCATAGGGGAACACAATTGGATTGAACATATTGGTAAGATATTCAAGACGTTTGCCCCAGTAGATTAAAAACCCAGCCCTACAACACCTAGCTTTACTATGCCTTTGATCCAGATGAAAGTGAAACAACAATCAGTCACCTGAAAGAATCCAGAGCACCCGGCCCGAACAGACTTTCGAATGCAGTGCTTATAGGCTCTCCAGACTTCTGGGCAGACTTCTGGGCAAACCTTTTGAAAATCTTATATTCCAAGGTATGTGCAGAAGGAGTAATCCCACAATCATGACGTAGGGATATACTGATCTCCATCCATAAGAAGGGTAGCAGAACATTGCCCGGTAATTATCGGTTACTGGCCATGCAGGATGTCACAGGCAAGATTTTTGCATCCCTCACACTAGTTCATCTTGAAAAGTGGACAGGAAGTATAAATCTGCTACAGACATTCCATATGGGCTTTAAGAGGGTACCAGGAACTATTCAATGTTTCTGCCTTATAAATCCATTAATAAGGGAAGCTAAGACCAAGGGCAAGCTTTTATTGTATGTGGCAATGATTAACTTTGAGTCAGCCTTTGACACCATTGATAGGCATAGATTATGGACAAAAAGAGTATGGTTACCCTGGTGAACCTTTGACAGTGGTCCATAGATTCTATGAGGGAACAACTGTCTAGGTGAGGATGGATAGTGGCAGGGCTTGCACACAGCAAATAAAAAACATATAGAGGGGTGAAGCAAGGCTGTGTGCTAGCCCACTACTATTCAACATGTACCCGGCCGACCTGCCAGACTACCTGAAAAGGGCAAATTCATGCCCCCACAGAGTGGCTGGTGAAAGAGTTCACTGTCTAACATATGCAGATGACCTGGTTGTGTGTGATCATACTTATGCAGGGTTAAAAATATCACTGACCTTACTTGAGAAATATGCAGTACATAATAGTCTAAAAATTAATAATGGTAAAACCAAGTTGATGCGCCTTAGTAGTAAACATACTACAGTTTTGTCAATGGTGATAGCTGGGAAACACATTGAATATGTAGACACATTTAAAAATCCAGGCTGTGAATTATAAACCAGAGGTAGCTATGCAGCAATTATACTTGATAAAAAAACCACAAAGCAATTGCCTTTACTTTAATGGTACACAGATGCATTAACTTGGTTTCTGGTTACAACTTAGAAGGAATTGTAACCTTCTATAAACAAAGCTTCTGCCCCATGATACTAAATGGCCTAGAGGCCCTATACCTTTTGGACATCTCCTAGCTAAAGACAATAGAGGGAACGTTTTGGAGGAGTGTACTCTGTCTATGCCCTAGTACACTGATAGAGCTAATTAGACTAGAGTTGGGACTCGGGTCATTAACTTCAATGTTATTGAAAAGACGCTGGGCCTCATTCCGAGTTGGGTGCAAAGGGATACCGGGCACCGTTAAGGACAACGGTGCCGGTAATCCCTTTGCGCTCTATTCTGAGGTCCCTTAGCGGGTCCCTTCCTTAACGCCTGGTTTTAGCGCTATGATTACCTCCAAACTCGGAATGAGGGCCGCTGTCTCCTATACATCAAGACCCGAACCAACCCAATTTGCACACTTTCAAAACTGTTAGGAAAAGAAAGCAAAAGATATTTAAGAGTCAGCTTTTCCTCTCTAATCATAGATATCGACTGGGAACCAAATTGAGATGAGGATTTCATTGTGCTGAAAAAGTAATTCACCCAAAAACTAGAACGCTGTGACTGGATAAGGAATTATGTACATATGGCCTTGTTAAAAAGCTATGATTTGATGATGCGTTATTCAGTACACACATTCAAAATTCCCCAAATCTACGTGAAAATCTGTTCATCCCCACTATTACGATGATTTTTACTACTGCTCAACCTGAATATACGGCCACTTTTGGAAATGGTAGGGGCGGAACTCAATATCACAAAGGGAAACCGAAATTGTTGCGTATGTGGTATCACAGACATAAAGGAATCTGCGCACCATATGCTAACAGAATGTGCTGCACATGCTCCCTCTACATTCACTTTCCTGGCACATATGTGGCAAATATGGACAACATAAAAAACAAATCTTGTTGACGTTATTGCCTAAACACGGACAGTAAACAACTCCAAATAGCACTTTAGAAGGTATGGAAAGGAATATGCACAACTAGGAAGCTAGACTGACCCAAACCTACTGATGTTTGACTTTTTGAACCGATGGCATGACTCCTTACTTAAACATCTATTTTGTATTTAGTTTTAACCCATCACAGTCATGTACGACACGAGAATGAATTAAGGCTAAAAATCACTGTCTGGGGTTAATGAATATGAAAACAAATCGAAGGGATGCATATTTTGTTAATAGACATTGGGGGTCATTCCGAGTTGGGCGGTAGCCATGGCTGCCTCCCAAACCGGGTTGAATGGGGACTTACCAGGTCATTCCGACCCTGGAGGACCCGATAAGTCCCCATTCAACCAACCATTCCCCCATTCCCATTTGAGCCCCCATAGGGCTCAATGGGAATGGGGAAGGCGCTAATAACGGCCCGGGAATAGCAGGCCCATTATTAGCGCCCTGGTTCCTTAGCGGGACCCATAAAGTACGTGTGGTCAGACCACACGTCCTTTACGGTTCCCGCTAAGGGACCTCGGAATTGGGCGGTAAGGGTTTACCGGCACCAGTCTCATTACTGGTGCCCCGTATCCCTTACCGCCCAACTTGGAATGAGGCCCATTTCTATTGACGTTTCGATTTTTAAAAAAAATATTTCAATGTATTGTTTTACTGTTAATATGTACAATTCATTGAGCTGTATGCATACAAAAAATAAAAAATTAAAAGCTTGTTATTCGTTACTGTCAGCTCGTTACTCAAAACATTTGGCCTCATTCTGAGTGCAGCGGTAAGGGGTTAATGGCACCAGTAAGGATGACGGTGCCGTTAACCCCCTACTGTCGCATTCCGAGGTCCCTTAGCGGGTCCCACTAGGGCCGGCTGGTTTTACCAGCCGCCCTTAGCGGGACACATTAAGGGACCAGGGAGCTAATAACGGGCCCGCTATTTGCAGGCCCAATATTAGCTCCTTCCCCATTCAGCCCTATGGGGGCTTGAATGGGAATGGGGAATGGTTTTCGAAATGGGGACTTACCGGGTCCGCAAAGGTCGGAATGTCCCGGTAAGTCCCCATTCCGACACCACAGACCCGGCCACAGGTTTGGAGGCAGCCATGGTGTTATTAGCACCATGGCTGCCTCCAAACTTGTAATGACCCCCATTGTTCTCTTCTAATCTTACTTGATTTATCTGCTGCTTTCCTGGTTTCGTTCTTATTTGTCTAACTGTACTTATTGGATCTCTTATGCTGTGACATTTTCTGACACTTTGCCTCTTCTTCATGCTGTCCCTCAAGTTTCTGTCTTGGCACCCTTTCTTTTTTCTCTTTATACCTCTCCCCTTGCCTCAGTTATTTCTTCATTGAGAATGTCTCATCATTTCTATGCTATTGACACTCAGCTTTTTCTTTCCTTTTCGTCTTTTACTCCTGTCATCCAGGATACTTTTAGATCTTGTCTCTTGGCATGCAAATCCTGAATGACTGATAATTTTCTTGTTTTGAACTTTGTCAAAACTGAAGGTCTTTTCTTTCCTGCAACTACGAACCCTACTCCATCACCCGCTACCACAATGTATTTCCCTCTTCCTTGCTTCCTATTTCTTGTGGAGCCCGTAATTTAGGCCTTAACTTTGACACTGAACGTCCTTTTCTGATTATATTTCTATATGTCCACGTTCATGTTGCTTTCATCTTTTTAACATTTGTAAGGCTAAACTTTTTTCTTACGTTTGGAGCACCTAAGCTTCTGATCTCTTCTCTTATTTTTCCCATTTGTTTTATAGTTGTGTACCCTTTTCGGAATTCCTATTTCACACTTGACTCCTCTTAAATCTATTTTCAATTCTTCTGTTCGTTTGTTATGCTTTTTTTCACCCCTTGATTCTATTACTTTGTGGTTGATTTCACTTGGCTGGTTGTCTTTTCACTCACACCTTAAATTAAATTTTCTATGTATGGTGTTGCTCCTTCATATCTTTCATCTCTTGAATCTTTCTATCGCTCCTTCCCCTCTTTGCACTCAAAGGGCCTAATTACGAGGCAGGCGCTCCCGTAATGAAGGGTGCCGGTACGGGACCGACACCGTTCATTACGGGAAGGCTGATTACGAGGTCCCCTAGCGGGACCTGGAACAGACGTCTGGTAAAAGCAGACGTCCTTTCCGGGTCCTGTGAGGGGACCAAGGAGCTAATAACGGGCCTGTTATTAACGGGCCCATTATTAGCTCCATCCCCATTGAGCCCTGTGGGGCTCAAATGGAAATGGGGAATGGTTTTGTGCATGCGGAATTAGCGGGTCCTCCAAGGTCGGAATGACCCGGTAATTCCTCATTCACAGAATGAGGAATGGAAGCCAGTATGGAGGCAGCCATGTCCTTATTAAGGGCATGGCTACCTCCATACTCGTAATGAGGGCCACAGTCTTTTTTTCATGTAACTGCTCCCTGTCTCCTTGTGCTCATTCTTGCTTTTGTTCTTTCTCCTTACTTGCTCACTTGCATTGGAATGCCATGCCTCTTTCCTTTGTTCTTTGTCTTACCACTCAATGGGCCTCATTACGACCCAGGCGGTAAGTTACCGCCTGGGCCGTGACTTTACCACCATGGCGTAAACTACGTTTACGCCATGGTGGTTGGCGGACTTACCGCCCCATTCCGACCTTGGCGGGGCGGTAAGTCCCCAATCCCCATTTACCCTTCCCCATTCCCATTTTTGCCCCATAGGGTATAATGGGAGTGGGGAAGGCGTTAATTACGCCACCGTAAATTACGGTGGCGTAATTAACTCCATGGTCCCTTAGCGCCATGGATTTTAACACCTGCTAAAAGCAGGTGTTAAAAGCGCCATGGCGCTAAGGGACCTCGTACTCAGGCGGTAAGGGTCGGCGCTGTTAACGCTGCCGTTAACCCCTTACCGCCTGGGTCGTAATGAGGCCCAATGTTCCATTCAGCTCTTAAAAATCATCTTCTTAACTCTTAAATCCCTTTTTCTATTTTAACTTTGTTATACTGTACTGATTTTAATTGTACTGTAATTGATATTTTGTACGGCGCTTTGGTGTAAATAGTTTCATAAATGCAAAATAAAATACAAATACAAAGAAAACCTACCTTCTTCATACACTTTTTTCTATAATGGCACAGCTGAGATATTGGACTGATAAAGAGCTCACCTTTGTTATCCTATTATCATTGCTGAAGTCGGAGTGAGGCAATTGGAAATAATTCAGAATCGAATTTTAAGATTATTTTAAGGTGTCCTACACAAACACCAATGTGCACAGTTAGATTCGGAGTTGGAATGTCTCCATTGCAAGCATTCGCACTGGCAGCACCACTCAGATATTTGAATATTTAAAAAAAAACAGTTTCTGGAATCCTATATCCAAGTGTAAAAAATGTAATCATTCATTCAAGTAGTTGGGGCGCCATTAGACAATCCCTTTGGTGGCACAGTGTTTCTAAAATGGTGGGACCGATTGAAACTTGAGCTCTTGTAAATTGACAAACAACATGTTAAACCTCAAAGAAAAATGAAAGTATCAGTAGATGCAGATTTATGAGTTGATGATTGGGTAGAAGCAAAGCCATGTGGCTGAAGATAAAATACAATGTAAAATCAGAATATTACTGAAATGAAATGCACTCTTCAAGTTTGAGATCTTTAATAACTCATATGCTTTTGAATATTTTTGAAATTCAAGAAAATGGTGGTGTCGAAATAGGCTTGCAGGAGATAATGATGTGACTTTGAAATTGTGGGGACTAATGCATTAATACATTTTATGTTGCCCTGCTCTAATCACTAGAGTAGAAGGAAAATGCATATCAGACCGCATTTACACATATTGGGAATCAGAAGGAGAGTAGAAACACTGAACATGATTCTGAATGCCAATGGCATATTGTAAGATGCTGCACATTTTATCTGTGATGCAATGTTAATGTGTCTCTCTGAAATATTAACTGCCTGTGTATTTTAGGATGCTAATCATTATTTTTAGATTGTGTGTTTCACATATTCATTGGATCATACTCTGGTGTTCCTGTGTCCATAATCGTTTCCCTTTTTTTAATTGTTTTGTAAATATATTGCATGCAATGCTGTAGCAGCAGAAGCCAAATACAAATGTGTTGATACGTATAGAAAGGAAGGTATATTTGTTTAATTTTCTATTGCATAAAGGTGTTTCTGGACCGCACGCACAGTATTAGTGGCCATTTTATGCAGGAACAAAAGAAGAGTGAAGGAATGTGTGTAAACTGTTCCAGTAAAGGGACCAGTCTTCAGAATGTTGGAATTCTTGAATGATTCTAAGGTATGTGTAGCTTAATGGGAAGAGAGTTTCTAATGCATACGCCCATGGAAGAGGTGCCACCGGATCCAGATCAACAAAAAGATGGCACTGAGTGGAGGTAGTGCTGTAAAAACAAGTGGATGTTCTAAAGAATTCAGTAATGAGTTATTCAATTCAATTCATCTGTATTTTGACCAATAGGTCATACAAGCAGTGCACAGATAAATAAATACATACATTCAGTGCATCATAGGATATAAAGTAGGAGTATAATAATAAAACAAATGGTGACTGTAAAACCCCCATAGTTTTGGGTTTCAAATTGATATAGCACTTCTACTTTTCTCTCATAGCAGATAATGATGGAAAAACATTGCCAACAACCCTATGCATCTATGCAGGCACTACACATACAATTATTTCAACTCCCTGAGCTTAAGAATCACCTAGAGTTAATCACGTTACTATATTTCAAGTTATTGCAACTATGTATGTGTTTTTAATAAAGGTAGCTCTCTTTCACCACGCTTGGTAAATGAAGTGACACGTGACAAAAATTGCATCTGGGTAAGCATTACTCATGCACAATTCCTGAGCACATATTCCATTTTTCACTCCATAATTCTCCATCCCTGGCAACACATTTCTCCTTCTGATACATGCATAAGCAGGGCAAGAGAGTAAAGAATGCTGTGCAAACAGTCTGGACAGTAAGGGCATTTATCATCCAATTATTCATGAAACCAAAAGTCTTCATCTCAGAGGACTATATGGACCATATCTAAGCCATAACAAAGATTTTGTTTCATTTTTATGATGATCAAGCTAATAATCAAGCAAATAAGCACAAATGTGGAGATGTGCGGCAAGTCAGTCAATAGCTGTGTCACAGCAATCTGTTTCCTGTAAATAGGAGATGTGTGAAAAGGGGGCCTCCTGTTGTCAAGATGGAATGAGTTGGTAGGCATACAAACTGTTCTTTAAATGCAAGGCGATGGAAGATGGAGAATGTGTCTAAAAGTGCACCATCTGAAAAAGCAAACAGAAGTGTCAGCAGATATTTGCAGGACACACCTAGGTGAGAATCAAGCCCCGGGTGTCAACCGGGTCCAATTGGCTAGACTTAAGCAAGTGACTTCATAACAGGAGATGAATTAGGCAGAGCACCTTAGAGAGCTCGCTCCAAAGGCTCTGACTACTTTCCGTTTGCAGTCATAAACTGCACCCGAGACATCATTCCTATAAACATCAATGGGTTCTCACCACACAATTAAGGTAGTGCTAGAGGCTGCCCAATTTACCCACGTCTTGGCTTCATTGGTAATGGTGATTAAAAGAACAGCAAGCGGTTACTTTTCAATGAAAGCGATAAGGAGAGGTTGAGGCACGTCTAATACAACTGTCCAGACAGCACTGGCTAAAGGTGAATTTCATATCAAAAGTGAGGATACATTCACAAGATTCAAAATGTGCTATACAGACTGAGAATCTTACATAGGACTCCTCAAGCTTCTTTAGGCTATTTGAGGCTTAATGAGGTTTTCTATGTGTGTTGAATGCATAATCAAAAGTGTATGTAATCGACTTGTTAAAAGTACATTTGTGCAGTTAGTCTCATGTTAAGACATGGAGAATGGTGGTGGGAGGGATAGCCATATATGGAAATCCATTATAAGAGGTGCGTCACGTGTTTAAAAGAGGGCCTGAGGACACTTCAGGAGTAAGGAAAGATGTGGAGGCTTAATTAAAGTCTGTCTATTCCCCCATTGTATCTGTACCTTGGCAGGGGTGGGAAAGCAGGGTTTTGGGAGGCTTTCAGTTGGCCAGTTAGGTACAGGATCGGACTGGGCATACAATGGTCTCGGGCGCCAATGAAAACGTGGCCCGCCGTTGCACATATTCATTCCTTTTGTGACACTGTTTGTATAGCAAACAAGGGGGAGTTTTTCGATGGTGTGATGCAAATTGTGCATTTTAAAGAACATGTATTCAGCAACACTGTTCAAAACTACAAGCCGCATAGTGAATTAACTCATCAAACTGGCACAAACTGGCAAAAAAAGTGGGCCACTTTGACCAAAAATCCAGCCCACTGCAGCATTTTGTGTTTTTGCTTCGGCCATGGGCCTTTTGCCCTATAGGTTAATATGAGCCTGGTTAGGTGTCACCTATTGAGATGTCTGGAAGCAAGGCATGAATATGCTTTATGAACCAGGTTGAATATCTTCTCATCTGGGTGGTGCTTGATTTGTATCCAGTTGTAACACTTTTATATTATATGGGGATGAGGTCAGATTGTGTGAGGCCAAATGTCAGGAGGTCAGAACCTTTTTTTGAGATCTGAAGTCTTTCGTCAAAGCCTCATTACAATTTTATTTCATAATTAAAGGTGAGACCTGACCACTGCTGGGAACAGCCGATTGTAATGAGGTAAATGCAAGAAGACCCCTGGAATATGGCATAATTGGTATGAGGCCAAAGAGATAACACCACTGGCCTCTCGCTAAAGTAATGTGTTATCTCTGTGTTTCAGGTGTTGTAGTGAGTGATTAGGGAGCTATGACATGCCCAAAGAAAAAGGCAAACTGGAGCGGACCATGCAGAGCATTAAGTCAGACATGGTTAACAAATGTAGTATCTGGTTAGGCAGTGAATGACTTGAAGCTGAGTTTCTGCTCCTTCCTGCAGCATGAGGTGAAGCTTTTCATTTTCAAGAAATAGTACATTTTGCACTGGGTATATGTCCAGTATACAGGATCACGAGCCAGGCTTAACCAGTAATTTTCATGTGATTTAGGTAGCTGACAATAGTTATGCCATGAAAGCCTTGATATCAGTGTGCTGAGGCTTTTTCAAACAAACATGTCAATAAATAATCACATTTTTTAGTACAAAGAGGTTGGAACAGATAATACACTTTCTTTGGAGAGAAATGAAATGTATGGATCACTGTATAACTATGTCTTTTTCGTTGTTTTCCTCGATAGTGAAATAAATTAACGACGATATGTGTATTTCATTCATTTTCGATTTTCTTCAAGCAGATTAAGTATCTTCTCAGAAATAACTACCCCTGAGTATTTTACATTATTCTCATGTTAAAACATGATTTTGGCGAGAAAGTACATTTGTGGGATTGGGGCAGAAACTAAGAACATTTATCATCTATGAAAATGTACCATGAACGTATTTGGGTAACACATAGTTTTAAGAAGCCACAAATGTATTTCACTCTGTGCCCATCCCCCAAAACCAGGAGATTTGTTTTGCTTTTAAGGATACATAGACCAGGAACGTCACTTGGGGGTCGCCAGGGGTCGCAACTTTAAAAAAAAAAATCATTTATTTGAGTTACTTGATTTAACAATTTTTTCAAAAAATATACATTCAACATCACTTTGTCCTCTTCATCCAGTGCCAAGATGGAAATCAATAAACATTTGACATCACTATGTCCTCTTCATTCAGAGCAAAGAAAAGAGAAAGCCACAAGGAAAGGCTGCATGGAAAGAAGAAAATAGGAAAGGAACCAAAGAGGAGAAAGTAGGAAGTTGATTGAGTAGATGAATAGATCGTGACAGTGACACTCTCACAGTCTTTTAGACATCTAAATTTTAGAGACGTTTAAGATGATAGACTTCATCATGGAGGTTACAGCAATAGTTGTTCTAGTTTTTACTCCACAGATGAGTGTCCTCCAGCAATCCTCCATGTTCATTGTTGTATGTTCATTCAGTATTGGGGACAAATGTAACTCTCTCAAAGATTTTCATCTTTTACAAGACATCAACAGGTTGATCGACTCGGTCTCTTCAGATGGTACACAGAACCGACAAGTTTTGACGGTGGATCTTCCTTGAATTTGATTACTTTAATTGGTTTTTAACAAGTTCAATCTCATTCTGAGAAAAATGTCTCTGGAGGCGTTGTCCGGAAATTTCTTTAAGTAGCCTCTTCGATGATTCAATTTTGTTGGAATCAAGGTTAAGTTTGCAGCTGAGCTACTTTGACTTGCTTTCTCTGTTGTTTTGATCCAGTCATGTTTGGAAAGATTTTTCCTGATTCTTTAAGTATTAGAGATCAAGTCCTGTTCTGAGCAATCAATTTTCATAAGTGTTTTTTGACAGTTTATGACCCATTTATTCAGTATCTTATTTGTGTTTTTGGAGATTTCATCATGGATCACTTCAAATATTTGTGCACAGAGAGAAGGCAAAGTTTTCCGGTACAAATTTAACGCCTTCCATTCAATGATTGCTTCCAATGATGTTAGGGCCAGTTCACTTCTAATTCTCACCGTTCCAGCTGAATTGGGTAAGTTTAAGATGGATCACCAGAATTTGCCTTCCAATGTAGGCCATAATTCAGATGGCATATGGATTAGGCCTTCCGCTCCATATGTTATAGTAGGAACCACCTTGTTTCTATAGAAATTGACTAGGCCGATGAGATAAAATCTTCCAAATCGTTTATCTATCAACCAACCTTGTGTTATCAGGATTGTGATCTTGCTCTTTAAGAACTCTTGTCCCGGTGACACTATAGAGCTGTTTTTAAAGATAATTCCAAGGTATCTGATGGAGTCCACTTCGTCGATCTTTGTGTCACCGAGAAACCAGCTTGGTTTGTTCTTTCTCTGTTTGGAGTTTTGAAGGCAAATGATTTTAGTTTTACTTTCGTTTATCTCCAAGTTGTTTTCAAGCAAATAACGATGGCGGCTATCTAGTTGTCTTTGAAGGCCTACTGCAGTTTGATGAATCATGATCAGGTCATCCGCATAGAGGAGTCTTGCTAGTTTCGTTGTCCCCAGTTTAGGTGGGAATGATCTTATTGATGGTTCAAAGTCTGGGAGATTAGAGATGTAAAAATTGTAGATAGCAGGGGCAAGAGGGCATCCCTGCTTGACTCCTCTCCAAGTTGGAATTGGTTTGCTTAGGAGGCCTCCTCTGTTCAGTCGATCTCTAATCGAGGTTTCGGAGTGTAGTTGCATTAGAGGGTCCATAATTTCCTGAGGGCAATTTCGCTTCTGAAGTTTTTGCCAGAGTCTTTGCCTATTTACTTTATCAAAGGCTTGTGTTAAATCTACGGAAATGATGTATAGTCTGCATCTCGATTTGTGGCTTTGTGCTTTTAAGATGTTTAGTAGCACAATATTTGCAGAGGTGCCGATATTCCATAGGAAGCCCGTTTGAAGCAGGTCAAACCAGCCATTAGCCAATGTCCAGCTATTGAAGTTGTTAACTAGAAAGAATCAAAAAATGTTACCTATCACGTCCAGTAACGTGATTGGGCAATAATTTTGAGGTTCATCCTTTTTGCCCTTTTTGTAAATGGGCACGATCGTGGCTGTCTTCCGAAAACAAGGTATCTGTTTTGTTCTACAGATTTTATAAAAGACAGTCTTTATGAAAATTGCCCAGTCTTCCAAATGTTCTTTTAACATTACGTTACTTAGGCCATCAGGGCCTGGGGCTCTTGATGTAGAGAGCTTTTGGATTTTTAGTTGTGTCTTTTCTAAGGTAATACCCAGGTCCCATTGTTCGGCACTAGATTTCGTCACTGGATTTGGAAGTGTTCCTTCTTCTTTGAATAATGACAAAAAGTGTTGTTCCCATTCTGACTCACTGACATAGTTCTGTTGTGTGTCATGGACAGCTTGTTGGTCTTCTTTTATTAACTGCCAGAAATCTCTTGAATTTCTCTTTGCGAGGGCTTGAAGCATTTCCTCTGCATCATTCTGGCGAACTGACCACCTACGTCCCATTAACCAGTTTCTGTATTATAGGGCAGCGTTCTTGGCTTCCAGTTTAAGTTTCTTTGAATTGGATCTGGATACAGCTTTTTTTTAAAGGTCTGATGATTTTGCGTTTTTCTACTAGGAGCTCATCATACTGATGTTGTGGTGCTTGCTCGCTCTGTCATTTTCCCATTTGTTTTTTTTAGATTTGAAGTGGTCTAACAGGGCCACAAAGTCAGCCTTGTTTGTGTCTGTTGTCGCATTCTCACTACATAGTGACAGGTCGTATTGATTTTATGTCATCTGATTTCATCCATAATCGATTACCTTGGTTGTTCACCTCGATATCGAATCCCAACATTTGTCTTCGGGTTTCAAGTCCCCTTGTAAAAGTCACTAGTCTTAAATTATGGTCAAACTTTTTGGTTTGGATGATCTCCTGCATTGTGATATAATTTGCCAATTCAACAGAGACAAACACATGACCGATATCCACGGCTTGGTCTCCTCGTCGCCATGCTGGAATAGCGGGTTTAGTCACTGGGCAATTCTGCTCTGTAGAGAACATGTTCCTCAGCTTCATAGCTGCACACCATAATTTTCCTCTCTGTTCTCGTAATGGGTTTGCTTTGTGTTCTGGAGCAACAGGATTAGGAGGCCCACATGTGGAATTTAGGTCTCCGTATAAGAAGAATAACGGGATATCATATTTCAATAAAGCCATATCAATTGTTGATGTTATAAATTCCATAAAATCGCTATTGGAAATCAGCTCTGGATTCCAATAGCAGTTGAAAATGATCAGGTTCATGGTGATTTGCTCATTCTTTGGTGGTTCCATCGTTGTCCAATCAGTTCGAATTACCAAAAGCAAAAGGTCACAGATCAGTACTTCCTGGACAGATAGACCTGATCCAGACTTTATCGCTGTTAAGAGCCCAGAACTGGGCCGACCCCTTGGTCCTCTCTTGGTTGGCGCCAACCTGATATCATAACCGTCCATAAATGGGGGGGTGTTCAGCCATGTTTCTTGGAAACAAAGGATATCAAACTCTCCGAGATTTAGATCGCTGAGTGCAGTCAGGTGTTTGAATCCTCTTGTATTCCAAGAACCTGTTTTCAACACTTTAGAGTACAATTGTATTGTAGTTGTAAGCCTATTATCCTGGAGACAAATACGCTTGGATTGCTATTTGTTCTTTTGATGGACTTTTGAGATCCATTTTGATGACTTCTCTTATCTTTAGTTTTATCTTTACTCATGTTTGCCTTGTCCACTGTGACCAATTTTCCTTTGCCTGGTTTAGTAGGTTTAAAGGTGATCTTTATGGGTAACCTACGTGTCTCGATCTGATTGTTTGCCATATGATGATGGCTTTCCAGGTCATCAGTTAAAGCTTCTGTAAATCTAGTTGTCGGGTCCAAATTTTGTCTAAAGAAGACATCTCTGCTGTAATCATTATTATGTTGTTCTTCCGTGATCAGTTTTTTTGCATTACTTATTTTAGGGTCCAATACTTGGAAGGCCGAACTGGTTTTAATTGTACAATCGTTGTCTTTTTCCGTTGTTACGGATGGTTTGTCTTTCTGTTGTAGTTTAGTCAGACTATCATGGTGTCTGTAAACTCTTAAGTCGAATCCCAACTTTCAGAGATGGTCCGTTGCTTCTAAGAGCAAATCTATCACTGCAGGAAATTTGATGTGCAAATAAACTGAATCGGTTACATGTTTTTCTCCAAATTCCACGATTTGGATGTCATTCGTGGATATCAGTCTCAGATTCGGTACGCAGTAAAATAACTGCAGGATTGCTTTGCGGTTCAGAATCATATTGTTTTTTTCCCCAGGATTCTAGTCAGCTTCATAGATCGCGTTTTTCGTGACGGTTGCTGGGTGTGCCCTCTTTAAATATATATATATTTTCACGTGGTTCTGGTGTACCATCGGATCTTCTTTCTTTGCTGGTAAACTTATCCAATCTTGTGCTCGAGTCATGATCTTGCCTACAGGGGGCCAGTTTGTTATACACTTTTGACCTCCCATCCTCCGTGTGATGATGGGATTTTTCTGCGCAGTTAGTCACGGTTTTAACCCATTGTACCTCTATATCTTGGGCTTTTTCCTCTTTTGTAATCCACTTCTGATGGAGTCTTTCTCTTTTTTCTAACAAGGTCCTGAATGGAGGCGAGGACACAATAGGTGCCTTGTTTGTGCAGGTTGATTTGGAATTTGGGATGTGAATAACACAACTCTCAGTTCGAGTAACGTTGTTTGCTGGCCTCAAGTTTTGTTTTATCGGTATTACAGGATCAAGTTCTTCAAATTCAAAATTTTCAATTGAATATTCTGAAAGGTCTAACAAGTCGACTGAACCTTCCAGGTTACAATTGCTAGCGTGGTTCCTCCTCTGTGGACCGTTGGTTTTGGTACCTCCTCTCCGACTTCTGTGTCTTTGGGTGTGTCCGTACCGGTCATGTCTGGGCCATCTCGGGTTTCGTGTCTTCTTAATGACTCGTCGGAGTCCGGTGCCGACATGATCACATCCTCACAATTTAGGACTGTGGTTTGTTCTCCTCTGATGTTTTTCACGTTTTCCAAGAAAAAAATATTCTTTTATGCTTTTATCTTGGGATAAACCCAAGGGTCTCCGTTGCACTCCTGTTTGTGACACTGAGGGAGCAGTTCTTTTGTTTCTCTGTTTGGTGTTACCTCTGTTGGTCGGGGTTGATAGATTCAATTGTTGGTCGCTTGCATTTGTGAAGTCTGTCAGGGGGGCTCTCTCATCAGTGGGTTTTCCCCTAGAGTCCTTGGGGAGCGATACCACATCTGTGTTATTTCTAGGTGTTTCCTCTTCGGTGATAGTTTGAGAGCTCTCCTCTGTTTTTGAATCGCTGTTTGGATTCCTTTTAGTTTCCATGGCTAGCACAAATCCTTCCAAGAATTGAATTTTGCTATTAATTATTGCAATGATTGAGGTTTCATCTTTTAAACTCTCATGTATTGACTCATATAACTTGGTGAATGGGGCTAAGGCTATGGTCATTGTCGACATAATTGACATCAAATCAGTTTTCCTTGTGTTCTCACCTGAGGCTTGGCCGCTTAACCTCCTCGATCTCCGATTTTTTAAGGGTGTTGGCTCTTCCATAGTTCCAGTGGAGGGTGGTCCAATAAATGAGGTATTTGTTTTGTTTTGTGTTCCAGATTTATTTTGGAGTCTCATATCCATGACGTTGTTAGTTTCATTTGTCATAGGTATTTCTCTTTTTGGGCATATTTGAAAACTGCAACTTTTCTGTGTTTCTGAAAATAGGTCTTTAGTATATAGTGAAGGTCCAGAGAATCCTTTGCTCGCAATCCCAGGAGTGGTTTCGTAGGTCTTTATGTGGACTTCTCCTGGGTTATGTTTGTCTAGGCCTAGTCTACCATGCATCACCATTAATTTGTCTGAAATGGTGTATATAAAAGGTGGAGTCTTTCTGGGATTATCCCGGGTCCCGGCGTTGGCATAGTGTATGCCACCTTTAGGGCCATCTTGCATCTTATTCCTTGGTGTAGTTTGGTCTTTTAATTGGGCAGGTGGATTATTATCAGGACCTGAAGTGGACTCACCATGAACCATCGTTTGTGAGCTCTGCATCTGCGAGGGTTGAACTTTGGCTATAGTAGGTTGGTCATTACCAGGCAGGATAGTAAGATGTTGTGTTGCCTTTTGAATCTCGATGTTTACATTTTGTCCATTGGGAGCTGATTGGCCAGTTGATTCTTTTGCAGTGCTATCAATCACCATTTCCAGTAGCTCCACATCTGAAACTTCATGGGGTGCCAGGGATTCACTTTCTGCTAAATCTTGGGTTGTTAGCTTGTGCTTGCCGAAAAAGATCACCAGATTACCTGATAGCAGAGTTTGTTTATTTACGATTTTCCTGAAGGTACGTGAGTTATCTTGCGTTGTGGTATCCACGACAGACCCAATCGCTGAGGATGCTTTTCCCGTTTGTGAAGTGTCTTTTCTCTTGTCTTGCAAGTTTGACTGTATAGTCAAAACTCTTTTTTTTCTGATCAGCTCCTCTTTTTGTTTTTTCCTATTAGCAGCAGATTTCCTTGTTCTGGTGCTAATTTTTGGGAATTTCATACAGAGGATTTTAGGGTTCTTTTTCTCTCTTGGGTTTAAGTTAAGATTGTTTCCCGTGCTTGGCTTTGTTGTACCTTCAAGAGATGAGGCGTTAGGTTGCTTCTCGGGTGCCTCTAGTTCAACTGCTTGCCCTACGGGCAGAATATCTGGGTGAACAATTGGAGTCATTAAATGAGCTTCGTGGTTCACACCATGAGAACCTGTATCCTGCACGGATCCATTCAAGTTAGTGGAACAGTGGTTCAGATCAAGATCCACACCTTCAGTTAGATACTGGCGTGTATTAACCGGAGGAGTTGCAATGGGCAGGTTGGGTGGTACAGGATGTATATCTGCTACACATTTTTTTTAAGGAATGTGTGGTTTCACAATCAAAATAAGGTGTCAGTGGCATCTCTCCATGTGTGCCCAATGCAGATAGGTCTTTTGAGTCCTCTTTGTCAGGCACAGTCGAATCTTTATTGTTTGTGGTTATAATTAGGTTGTTCACCGTCGTCCTTTGTTTTTGATTTAGGGTAGTGGGGCTTTTATCTGTCTGTTCTCCCCTACCTCCTTGTTTGACATAGTTAGTAGTTGTGATGTTTCTAACTGGTGATCAATAGGAGCGGAAGGCTCCACATCACCTGTCGAGTGGAGGTCCTGTATGGTGCATTCGGTACCTACCCCCAACAAGGTGCCCTCGCCGTTTCTGTACCCCTGCGCAGGGCCATCAAGATCAAGGTTGGTACTCACAAAGCGGGGGGCAGATGAAATGTTTACACTGAGGGGTGATGTGTTGTTCGCTTACCTTCAGATGTGGGAGATGTGTTTTGTTGATTCGAGTCCCTTTCCATAACTGGCTCCTCATGGCGCCTCTTTGAGCTCCTCAGGAGGCGGCCTTCTTCCATTTTGGACCTCTGTATGTTATCCCCTTTTTCAGCGTGTGGTGTCAAAGTGTCAGAATGCACTGTCGCATTGACGCCTGGATTAACCAGGAAAACCAGCAAAACAACAAAAACAGCGTACTGCAGACGCCCTTCTCATGCAGCGGGCTTATCACCGCAAGGGCAGACCAGTACTCCTTTTGACTCAACTTCCTGGAGTAGGCGGCACCTTATCCTTAAATGGCGCAGGCGCAGGGTTCAAGGTGCAAAGTGCAGTGTGTGACAATGAAGCGAGGCGAGCAGCAGGCAGCGGCAATCGCCTGGTGTCCCTCGCAGAACTCGCAGAGCCCACACAGACCACAGACCAGCAACAGCAAAAACAGTGTACTGCAGACACCCTTCTCACGCAGCGTGCTTATCTTTTTTATTCACATGGAAGCTCCTGGGCTGTGGCCAGTGCAATGTGGCTCTTTGTTTTTGGAGTGGTTGGAATTTATTTTGAAGCCTCTTAAAAAAACAAAGGGGGTTCCACAAGTGTAAAACTTAGGGGGTAATTCATGGATTATTTGCGCATATTTGCGGACAGAATGGCGCACAAATCCTGTTTTTTTCCGGCACAAATAATCCATGAATTACCCCCTTAGAGTAGTGATCCTAAATAAGATCCTAAATAAGAAAGACCGGGAATAACAAACAATGTGTCTTTCCGGAATTCTATACAATAATTGCTAGACTCATTAAAGGGGTGATAGGTTATGTTCAATCGCTTCCCATGATGTCACTTCGGGGTGGGGTTAAATAAAATCACTTCCTATGAGGTCAAAAGAGGTCAAAGGTCATGCGATGTTACTTCCACTACCCCAGGCATTTTGGTGAAATGACGTTCCTGACATAGGCCTCCTACCCTGGCAATAAAGGGCCCCAAATGCAATGTATTTCTAGAGGGTAGAACTTGTCTCCTATGTAAAAATGGAATGACACTGGGAAAAAATACACTTTTGATGACCCAGTGCAGGGTTTTGGGGAATGTTTATATGCACAAGTTGAGTAACTGTGTTCATAATTAGGAGACTATTAAGAGCACTGATTTGTTGTGGCATTGCTTAAATGCTGGTGAGCAAGCACTACATATTGCACTTTATCGGGTATGGCTCCATGATGAAAAGCCGCTAATTGATTGATGCCAACATTAATCTTAAAATAATTTTAGAAGTAAATGCGAGATTAGATTTGCCCTTGAGTTTTGATTAGAATTGTATGTAGTATTGTAAACGTGTTTCTGAAGTTGTGCTTATATTTATCAGATTTTATGTACAGTTTTAAGACATCATTTGAATTTTTGACACTGTTAAATTAGATACAATGAAATGTAAACTTTGATATTATATAGGATGATATGTGAAAAGTTATTTTTAACTGAAGCACAATAAATAAATACATGAATAAATACAGTATTGTTCATATTCCCAGTAACTACTGTTAGTGTTTTATTTAAGGGATCTTGATATTTGACCTACGTAGACGTTTTTTTCTGAACACAATTTCAAGTCAGTGTAGGAAATACTACACTAAAGTAAATCCTTGCTATTGATGACCTGAAAAACTAGTGTTCCATATAGTCTGCGAAGAAGAACAGACACACTAGTAAGAGAGTCCTGGGGAAACAATGGTGTGCATGGAGTGTGGGGAGAAAAAGGCTCGCATTAGAATAAAAACGAGGCAGAGAGAGGGAGAAGTGGCCAACCTATGCTTGCCCCACCTTCAGCGACTGCTTCTTTGTGCATGTGCAAAACTGATGTAGCTTGGTGCTGCAGGCCCATAGTTTAAAGGAATGATGACAATGCTGCAACAGATCTCTTATTTAAAGCTGCTTTTCCTACAACACTTGACTGTTCAGAAGGGTGCCTCCCGATTAGAGAGAAGCATGAGTCTACTGGGTACAGATGAGATAGCAGACAGCAGTACTGACTGCCTCTATGATGCTCCAATGGATCCATACGGACGAAATTAGGAATGTGACTAATAAGGACTCAGAAACAGTTAAAAGGGGTGGGTGCTATTGGGTATTGCATAGCACATGATGTATCTGCATGTGAACAAACAAAAATACTGGTCTTCCATTATTGAGGTGCCATATTCATGATGTAAGTCTGCCAAATATAAGGATGCAGTTGGGTAAACGAAGCGGCATATGATACCTATGAGGTTTTTGATCTAGCACTAAGAGGCTACAAGAAAGCTAGCCTAGGTCCTCCAACAGCAGACCAGAACTAACTGCAACCTATTATAAACACACCATAATCAGTGGCAAAAACACCTTCAACATATTCAGCCAATCGTTCATGAGTGATTCCATAGATAGGAGCCATCAAGAATCAAAAGAGTAGTGAAGCCCTGCTGCTACAACATACCCCCTTTGAAAATGAAAATACGGATGCGACTAAGGCTAAACTCGAAATAACCACATCTTTACCCGGTTTCTAATGCCAAAATTCATGGGGTCACAGTAAAATGTGTGATTTCTCTTCCTCACACAAGAGAGGGTCACATTTTTCATGCAGGCAACACTAAGGAGCACAAAAGGCAATTCTGTGTTTCTTGTGCACCAGACACTTTTGCAAAGCCCATAGCCCAGAAGAAACATTTAAATTCGACCTCATCCACTGGCATGGTGTCCTCTATTCAGACCTCACATATGTTAAAAACAGAAGGTGACACTGCCAGTGCTCTCATAACCTTGATAGCATATTTGCCAAACTGAGAGCAATAGAAAAGTCAGAACAGCACATGATGAAATAAAGCAATGAGCAAGTGGTTGATGGAAACAAAACCCACGAATATGTTATATATTTATATAAGATTGTGTATAATGAACAAATGAAGGAAACCATTGGAAGAGTGCAGTTCATCAATGGGTTGAGAAATGAAGAAAATACATTAAAGAAACTGCTTTTTAAGGCAAACACTCATGGTGCCAAAGGTAGAGATGCTTAGCTAAATAGCTTCCCTCTCCTTGAGGCAGATGATTTGTAGCAACTCAAAACATTACAGATGCCAGACTTGATGTCCATGATAGAGATCCACGAACATAAGTAACTGAGCTACCCTCAATGATCAGACGAGTCTTGTGCAAAAGAGAAAAATGAAATAGATCATATTGTGAGCAGACGCAATGAACACAACCCAAGCATGGCTACCCTAATAAAGCAATCTCCTTATAGATCCTCAGTGAAACATGTCATCCAGCCTTCTTTCTAAAATGCCAATTTGTCAAATTTCCCACTCAAACAACCAACTGTGCTAAAACATATGCCACATGTATACATGTTCTGTGTAATGAGCACCTGCTTCTTGAAAACAGCCTCCTTATTTCACTCAACGAAGTCAATGAAAATGTGGTTATTTGAAAAAGCGGACATGCCAAAGAATTAAAGGCAAAACTATATAAAGAGAGTACACAGAAATGCAACATATTATGAAAGTCAAACCCTAGTCTAAAACAGAAAACACTGCAGGAAGTGGTATGTTCCAAGAACATAATAAGATCATTTTAGAATTTGCATTCCAATGTTGTCTCAACAACATTTATAGTAACGTGGGGATGGATCACTATCACCCCCGTATGTAGTAGAACAACATAAGAAATGCAATCATTGTAAATAGCCACATATTTAACCAGGAAGAGTGATAACATTTTCAAATTGCCCCTCATTCCAGAACATTCCCAATATGATGGAGAACTGTTTACAATACAAAGAATCTTCAGTCTCGCAGGACTACTCATTTTCTTCTTTCAGGAGGACCTTCTTGAGACTCAACACCATACATCCGAGCCCCTCCACTTCCTCTTTACTTTATTTCATAGGATCTTGCTAGCAGTGTCCTTCCTCTGCTATGCCTCTACTGTTGTTTAGTTAGTTTCACAATTGCACATGTTGTTTTATCATTAATAAAGTTCAGACAGCTGAAGGTCAGTTAGTACAGTGTTAATATGGAAAAAGGACTCAAACCATATTCTGACACATTACCAAACCTGGAGAGGTTCCTTCTCAGTGCTTCATGAGAAAGAGTGTTGCCACCACAACAGTGAAGTTCAGAAGTGCTACATTTCCTGAGCCAATTCAGCAACATCATACGTAATTCAAACTGAAATTGGATGACTATAAAGAGATCTCCTGCCTCACAGGATTGCCTCTTTTGCATTTGGCGAGACAATCATGGGATTAGAAATGATCAGATCTAGCAAATGTGTTTCATAGTTATTCTGCTATGACAAAGAGTAGCAGTCCTAGTTTGCGCTACTGAGAAAAACAAATGGACTACAGTGGAGAGTTGAGCATTTTAAACAAACCCTTTTACTGCAAGTCCAAATAAATCTTCCCTGGAGGAGAAATTAATCTAGGAAGGGCATCACGCCTGGTCAACAAAGCAACTTCTACAGATCAGATGGGCTGTCAAAATGTATCCCAGAGAGGTCATGTGTGGAGTTTCAAGTAACCATTAGTGATGGAATAAGCTTTTGTAAGCATAGGGTCTCATTTTCAAGCTCCCCGTAATTTGATGATGGGGAGCTGTTACGTTTACACTGTAACGTAAGCGGGTCCCAGCTGTTACATTTTGGTCATTTGCACTGGAGGGTGCAAATTTAAAGGGCAAAAGGTGGCACAAAATCATGTGGGTTGCCTTTTGAACTTCACATTTGCACTCAGCAGTTCAAAGTGAGTAAATGTTTCCTGGCATGCTGGCATGCCAGGCAGCATTTACGTTTGATTGTGAGTGCTGCTTCCCATGCTCCCATGGCAAGCAGCACTCACAATCACAATGAAACACTCTCTGTCGGAGAGTGTTTAATTATTTTCATTTATGAGCACTGGGTAAGTAGTAAGTGGTGCTGCTCCAAGGTTGCCGAAATAAGGTAAGAGATCTTCTCGGTAACTATGCTGAACTCTCTTTATCTGATTTTCTTTTAATTTACATTTCTTAATTGGGAAGTCAATGGAGAATTATTTGGTGTGTGGTGCTTGCTTATGTAACTTTACATTATTTAGAGCTTCTGGATTTATTGTTCATTTGTCTCATGCATCATGGTACAGGGTTTTGCACATCCTCTCTGGCAACTGTTGGAAGGTACTGCAGCACACGTTGTATAGGTACTACATACAAACCAGTGCTATTTTCAAGTCTGTTACAGTTGGCGACCAATTCTGAGAGAAAGAGTGTGGACATATGCCATTCTTCCCTCCAGTTTCCAGCACCACCATTCTGAACATGTTGGAAGTATTGGAGGGGAGATGTAGTGCTTTCCAGAAGCAAAAGCAACTAAAATCACTCATTGTGGGGAGACACATGTGCTCGAGTGGCTTTGCAAGAATTTCTTAAAATACTGCCACTTTTCTAATTTAAGAAGATTTTCTTGAACTTTCATTAAACTAGTAAAGTGGTGCGGCAGACTAAGAAATGCTATATTTATAAAGGGAAAAAATATGAAGTGCAGTTTAATGGCACCTCAAATGTGCCGTCTTTTAGCTCCTTTTGTGACGTGCTAGTGCTGCTGGGATGAGAATCCCCTCCATGTGGCTTCCCTGCATTACTGACGGTTGCTAGGGCTCTTGTCAATCCATACATCATGCACATGTAAAAGCTGAGGATTCATGTCTCTGCACCATATTCTTTCTATATCAGAACATGTTGTTTGCAAGTAAAGTGTTCCTCCTTCATGGAAGAACACGTTCTTATGTTTGTACGCACCTCAGAATCTGCCCCAGTGTGTCGCTCAAACATAATGTTGTTCATTGCTCTCCGAGTAGCATTATTTACTTGTGTTTTATTCTTACGTAGATATATGCACATGAATATGTGACTCAGTCAGATGCAACTTATCTTTAGCTGTGCATCTGTTGTACAAGCTCTCTTGTGAGCATTTCGGCATCTTGGTATTATGGATGAGCCGTGTTGCATGGGTAAATCAGTGCAGCACAGGGACGTCATTTGGGGGTCGCCAGAGGTCGCAAGAGCGACCGCTGGTGATTGGCCAGCGACCTCTGTCAATCTCTTGCGACCTCTGGCATTTCGTCCAATCAGAGAGGAGGGGGCGTGGCCACAGCTATTCATGCCGTGCTGCGTGTGGTCCTCCATTTTGCTCATGGTTTCGTTTCATGCATGGCGCTCCTCTGATTAGGCGAACTTCCAAAACAAACACGGTGAGTAGGGTGCAGTGGCTGTGTGTGAGTCTGAGGTTGGGGGAGGGGGGAGGGGGTGGGTATGTGCCACGTGCGCTGCTGGGTGGGTTGCTGCGGGCCTGGCTGTGGCGTGCGTGTGTGTGTGGTCAGTGGGGTCCTCGCTCACCTGCGACCGCGGCGCTGCCGCATGCCCAGGGGCACTGGCTGAGGTGACCAGAGCCCCCGCCAACATGTTAGTCATTTGCGCATTCCAGCAGCCCTGGCTGTTAACACTTCCATTCCGCAGCCTTCAGCCGATTTCGGGAGCCAGAGCGATTGTTTAAAAACATTTCTAAAGTGTTTGTCCCAATTGTCGAGGCGCAGCGCTATAAATAATGAAATCTCTTTCAACAAAGCCTTTTTACGTAAAAGGTTGAACCGTCCTGTCTTGCACCCACCAATCGACGGTTTGTCTTTATCGTGTCGAGACTCGCTGCGCTATCTGGACAGGCCACGTGGAACCAAGGACCACCCAGACTCGGAGCTCAAAGGGGCTGTCAGACATAGTGGTGCTATGATTACACAGCTTACCAGGCGTGAGCCAATCTTTTCATAACTCGAGCAGTCATGGGAAACCACTGAGGATCAGGTAATGTGGATTTAAGACCTGCGCCACCATAAAGCGAAATGACTCATGAGTGATAGCCTGGGATATCGGCGTTCACAGCCTGTGCGAATGTTGTTGTTGTTTTGCATGCATAGATCCCACAGTAAAGTAGTTTGCCATTTTTGGTATGCTTTGTGACAGAGAAAGCTGTCTGCCGATCAGGAACTAGCCTAGGGCAGAGCAGCAGAAGCCGGGCCAGCCACTGGGCCTTCCTCGAGCAGCCTGGGCATCATTCATTGCAGTAGGCATATGTAGGGTCAACACGGCACATTCTAAATGTAGGACTACAAGTACCAGAATGCAATGCCTGGCCTGGGAGAGCTTGGGAGCTTTGCTCACATACACAGTGCATTTCTTTGACATCATTCCCCCATATGTTTTCTTTTTGGCGAAGCTACTGCAGGTCGCACAGTGACAGGTGTGTGACCAGGTGCATGGTAACGGAGCAACGGAGAGAACTGTCATCACAGGCCCAAGCATAGCAAGTGGCTTGCACAAAGCCTACGTGCAAGAATGTGTGAATGAAAAACCTTCCATTATAATTTGTATTTGTATTTATTTATTTATTTGTATAATGGACAACACTTCCATAGGAATTGCATGATCTTGAGGTCTGGGTGGTGACGGTCATGTGTATGTGTGCTTCACCCCATGACACCAACGAAATTCGCCTGCGGCGTCCGCACTTCACAGTGGGATGAAGTGCTGGAGTGAGGTTGTATAGAAGGGTGCAGGGGTGAGGTACTGGAATGAGGTTGAGTACTGGGTGAGTCAGAGTGGATTTGGGTGCTGGGTGTTCTTGGCTAGGTTGGGTGATGCGGTTGCTGGTGGCAAGGTTGGTTATTGAGCACTGGGGAGAAGTGCTGGATTGATTTTGGGTAGTGGGATTGGGTGCTGGGGTGAGATTGTGTGGTAGAGGTGCTGGGATATTTTGGGCTATTAGGCACAGTGGGTTGAGGTCCTGGAGTGAGGGGTAAGTAGTCAGATGCTGGGGTGAGGGAGGATGTCTAAGTGAAGTGGTGTTGGGGTGAGGTTTGGTGATAGGGTCTGGGTGATTGGCTTGCTCGGGTTAAGTTGGGTGTTGTGCGTAGGTGGTGCTGGGTGGCAAGGTTTCTAAATGAAGTTAGTGACAGTGGTGCTGGCAAGCAAGCACTCCATGGAAGGTACATTTAAAACAAGCATTGGTAAAGTCAATAGTTTTGTGTAGGTATGGGAAAGGCACTTGCCAGGCACTGCCGTAGTGGTGTTATCTGGCTATTGATGGTAGCAGGTGCAAAATGAACGAGTACATGAGCATCTAATAGCAGTGTCTGGCAAATTCCTAATACTTATACAGAAGCATAAACTGTTGGCTTTGTCATGCTTGTTTTTGAAAGGACTTCAGTGAAGGACTTGCATAGTACTTATACAATGAGTCATTGAAGGCAGACCTGGATACGACATTTGGATTACACTAGTAGTGAGTTTACCACTCCAATTAAGTCATTAACTCTCAGAAAGACTGCTTTGAAAAAACACTGGTATGCATTTAGAGTGCAATTATGATGGCAAGGATTGATTTAAATTGAGCTCAAAGAGATTGTATGATGAGGAGTTTTGGGCAGGGTATGTGTGTAATGATCATGGGCTCACCCATCAATGGCTTTAGAAAGCATTAAAAGTAAGCACTGGGACGAGGAAGAGGTGTGTAGACATAGCTCCCCACCTTGTGTGCCCCCTGGGTGGGTGAAAACACCGATTTTGTTTTGTAAGAAAGCCAATTGACATTCGGTGGGTCGGAAGCTTGGTAGGTGAGACAGCTGCTTACAGGGCAGTTGACACTCGCCAGAGCATGTGCGTTGAGAGGTATGGGTGTAGAGTAATACTCCTCCTCATGACACCTCTTACATCTTGCCACACCGTGCCATGAATAGGGATGAAAAGGTCCATGATCATCATGGTTAATGATAACAGAGGGATTATGGGCAACTGGGATTTTTATACCTCATGACTGGGGGTGGTGGAGGAGCTGAGCCCCCCAAAAAAGCTGAAAATTGACTGCTTTTATGGAGATTGGTGGCTCTAAATTAAGTACTCTGATGAGGAAGAGGGACGTGGAGGTAATGCAAATGTGAAGCGGCTTGGCCAACAAGAAATCAGCCTGAAGTCAGTCTCTAGGTCTGTCATGTGCAAAGCCTCTGTGGTCCAGTTTGTCTTTGCATGATGCGTGCAGCCCAGAACTCTAAAATTCTA